>NC_042494.1:143771917-144031724 GCF_005508785.2 Acyrthosiphon pisum
TTGTTTATTCAAATAAAAAGTACCAATTGAATTTTAAAAGCATCTGTAATTGAAATTTAATATGGAAAGTATGACATTGTGACTATAGTTAATACTTTAGTTACCTCCATTATCTTGATATATGCATACCTAGCTAAATAAAAAAACAATAAAAATAATTAACTTATTCTAATAAGTATAATTAGTATAAAATGTCAAGATAAAAGTTTTAATAAAAGCGATGAAGAATTTTTTATGATTTCCAAGACTTTTTCTGCACCCCCTTTCACTTATCATTGATCACTTATCAATTATCATTAACGACGATTAAGACGATATCGATTTATTATAACTAATAACTAAACACGTCTACATTAATATATGCTAATATACGCTATGCCAAATGACTATGTTGCTATGTCTCATATTAATATATTATAATCCCATCATGTCGCATTACTATATTTCAATATTTACTTATGTCCCTACCGATATAATTGTACTAACAAGGCACCGGCCCAAAACCCAGCCAAAGACAGAGGCCCACTGTCCTCTAGGACAGTAGACCACTGGGCCAGTCCGGCCCTGAATATAATTAAACACTGTAATGCAATACGTTTATTTAAAATACTATAAAATATTAAAAAATAGTAGGTGCCTTTATACATTATATGTACATGTTAATAAAATCATTTATATATAGGTAATTATATTATATATTATGAAAAATGTTAAACAACAATAATGACTGTGTAACAGTACCAAGAACCTTTTGGTAGAATACAAAATAATAGATGGACAATGAAAAATGTTTAAAAAGTAAATAATAATATTGTAACAATATTCAATATTCGGTAAAAAATCCATTTCGTAATAATAATTCCGTTCCAATGTGTGCAGCTCATTAGTCGAATGTCTCGCATCGTTATAATACGTTATTATTACCTACCTACATAATATAGGTGGTACAACTGTAGTACAACTATATAAGCTTTTAAAATATTATAATATGTTTTACATTATGGGTGGAGCGGAGCGAATGAATGTATTGTATTTACAATAATTGTGTTTTTTTCTGTCTATCATCAACATTTGGGGAAAGTAAAAATGCTCCGATTTTCGAGATCAGCATTTTTTCTGATAGAAGAGTGAATCTAATTGTTACTTTTAAAACGTCAAACTAGAAAATTCTCAATAGTTGTATAAAGAGCCAAGAAAAAGAAAAAAAAGTGAAAGTTGAAAAAATCGAATTTATTGTTTACGTGTAACTCAAAAACTAATAACTGTAGGCCCTTCAAATTTTCAACCAATATTTATATTAGCGTTTTTCAAGAATGATAATACTTTCGAAATATTTTGACACATTTTGAACTATCTATAGCTATAAACCTATTATTAATTATTATTAAAACGTATGGTACAGGTATAAGGTACTGTTCTTCAATACCGTATGGTATTTTAAAAAACTTACTATTATTATAACAGCTTTTAATACTATAAGAATTGTTTGGGTGGGAACATGGTTGCAATATCTCATTTGACAAAAACGAGTATTGGTGCAGGGAAGAAAAGGTATACTTCTGGTCGAAACGGGTACCGCCCTTTGTTGAACATTTTTAAACGGCGCGGTGTATGGGTTCGAAGGGAATTAATTTCGCTCAGATCTAACATGCAATGCATAGTAGTTGTTTTGCGTGAGCCACCGTCAAAAAAATATATTCACTTTCTTATTTCAGCGCATTTCGATATCGCCGACGATATTAATATGTCGAAACAATCACCGCGATAATAATTACGAGCACGTCATACCTACTTCCGACGGCTGTATCATGATGTGCGCGTGCGTGTATACAGGTAGTTCTACCTATATAAGTACGTGCGATGTGTATTATACATAGGTGGGTATAATTATTATCGAAAAACGGAGTAATAATGATCGTAATTATTGTGGTTGTTGCCGTTCGCGGAGTTAACGATACGATACGGTCTTGTTCACACTAGACCGTTTCTTATTATATTTATATATTATATACCCTACTACGTCGGATACAATATAATATATTATATTATTATTAAGTGTGTATGTATGTAATATAATATAATGACTCAATTTAACCGCTCGGCACGATAATATCTTCATACAAGCGTCAGAAAAAACTCATTGGCCGCTCGCGAGTAGTACGTATTATTATTTTTTTTTATAATCATAATAATAATATTATTTTGTCCGGCGTTTTGATACTCACACAGAAATTTTTAAGAAAACAAAAACGGACGAAAAATATTGTAAAAAAATAAATAAAAATCCCGACCCAGTGATTATTACATTGTTATTAAATACGGCATATATACAAAGCCACATATTATTATTATTTTATAGGTATGCACACGCCGCAACACCATAATTTAATATTGCCAGGTACGCGCTCACCCGTGCATTATGTGACAAAATAAAACCGAAAAAACGTTCTTTAATTACCGTCGCGCGCGTAATAAGCGGTTTAATGGCGAATCGGACCGGTCCGAATACGCCTACAAAACAATCGATTTAGATGGCGCGCATAGATACGGGCTTAAATAGTTAAATTAGTACAGACTTCGTGACCAAATTCGGGTTATTTTTTTTTATTATTATTTCCCGACATTTTCGTTGGGCGTTGCATATCTACGTTTTTCGAGGAGACCGCGCTGCGATCGACGCATATTTCTTGTCTTGGCCCGGTGATCTGCGCACCTTCGGTTTAGAAAGTCGCCGAAATTTTCAACCCCCCGGCCACGCACGTATAGATTTTGGGTGGCCTCTCCTCGAGTGTTTATACACACACACACACACACACACACTGTTTACAATATCGCACAATCTCTTTGGGAGCCTAATTAACCAGGAATAAAATAAAATATATTTCATATTATAATACACTATATGGCACGTAATATATATATACGTTTTCTTACGTGTACGCCGCACGCGCGTTTGGGTAATAATAATACACAAATACGCTTATTATGGGGTTCAATAACTGCTTCGGGGAGTACGAGCCCGATGGACGACTCCACCCTGCGATAGTAAGTATTACAGTATGTGCATACAGGTTAGGTTAGGCACAGTCTACAGGTGAATACCGGGTATGGTATGATAACTGCAGGCGTGTATAACGTCGTCGAAGAGGAAATTCTCACCTCGTCGTCCGCGGCGCTTGGAGGACTATCTCCAGTTAGGACGTATTTCGATGTTGCCGCCTTAATAATATGAGGATATCGAAATTATAATATTCCACAATGTCGGTTATTACCTACTTATTGCTATTATTAATAATAATAATATTATATTATGTTGATCACGCAAAACCCGAATCATCGTGTCGATTATAATACGCTTGTGTTGTATATAAGCACTCTGCGTACGGCACACAGTTGCAGCAGGTACCAATATATATATCATCATACATGATTACGATTTAATAAAATATGCGACGGATTGCGTACGATCTTTACGAAACTGGTTTCAACGGACTTCTAAGCAAACAGACTTCCTGTCATACTAGTTTAATAATATAATGCGTGGATTTATACGGCGTGCATATTATATAGAGTTGTTTCGTATGCATATAATATTGTTTCGATACAGATACCTAACATATTATGAACGAGATCAAAGTTTGAATTATGTTAAACACGTTTACAGTAATATACTTCTATACATATAGGTATTAGGTAAATAGGTATAACATGGTATATAGGTAGTATTAGTCGGCAGGCCTAACTATATATATTACAAGTATTCATAATACTATATACTTATGTATTATCACAAACTTCGAGCATAATATATATATTGGTATATAGGTAAAACGATGGACATGTCACGTCGTTATTATAGTCAATTATATATACTCTTGAGAACTCGTATAATATACATGGTAGGTATATAATTTATCCAATGTGCGTCGTTACGCGCGAGACGGTTCGGTTACTGGGGGGTTGTAGAGATGAGAAGTACGCGAGTGCATGCACACATTATTATATATTATAGTGATATAATAATGTTATTGCGTAGTTCGACTAGAATATCGATATTACAATAAGATAAACTACATATTAGGTATTACCGTTTTTTAATATCCGAGTCTCGGCGACTATAGCGGAGTTTTCCACTCCAATGCCGAAGAGTCATGTGACTTCTTTAATTTTGTTTCTGCTGGAGGATTTGACTTCAGTGGAACCAATTGTGTGTCGGAAGCTTTTATATCGGAGTGAATCATCCCAAGAATATTATATAGTGCATCTCATTGGTTTTTGATGATGTTGTAATTTTTAAGCAACTTATGAGAATTTTAAAATTGTAATATTTTACATTTGTAAATTTGCTATGACTTTATTTAAAATTAAAATGTCAATAAAAATGCCCTGGATAGTATTCTTACCACTCAAGTTTCATAGTTATGATTTATATTCAGTCTAAAATTGAATGAGCTATTACGAAATTGTTTCGGCTTAACCCGCAATTCATGATATCGTGCAGGGCTGTCTCAAAATATCGAATTGTTTAGAAGATCAATTTTAAACTTCAAATACCTATTTATATCGTCCAAGACTTTTAATAACTGCCAAATCTAAAAATTAACAAAGTTGTTCTGTGTTAAGTTTGTTTAAAATAAAACGTTTCGTAAAAAAAAAAAACGATAAAGTAAAAAATTTCAGTTAAGGACAAAAAAGTTCTACAGTAAGAACTTTTTAGTTGTGAATATTATATTTTGTTCACCTAATTAGAACTTTTTTTGTTCTGAATTAAATGTATGTTTCGCAAGAAACGAATTCTGGTACAGAAAAGAGCGACGGACGTGCCTTTACGAAAAAAATAAAAATATTATGGTATTATTATTTATAGAATTTTTTCATTTTGTTGATAAATTAATATGTTAAATGTACAATTGTATTTTAATTAATATGATATTGTACCTATCCATCATATAATTGTTATTGTATAATTGACACATTGAGAATGATTTAATACTTTCAGGTTATCAGTAATTTATTTTATAATGAGAAGGAGATATAGTATAACCAATCGGTTTTAACAGTTAAGTTGAGAACCAAAAGGTTCTATTTAATATTATTTTAGTTCACAATTAAAAACAAATTGATTTAGAACGTATTTGGTTCTTGGAAACACTTTAGACAATCTACACTAAGTGCAGTAAGTGGTTGTATGTGAGCTAGAATTGTAGAGCTTTCACAACTAAACATAATATATTATATATATGAAAAATAATTTTAAAAAAATCAAGTTAGAATATTTGGTTCTGAGCAAACGATATTATGTATTTACGAATTTTCTATTTTAAAACAAAGTCATACTACATAATACATAACATTTTTTTTCACAATTTATTTATTTCTTATTTTGGATAAATATTAAATTGTTATTGTGTCACGGATTCTAGCTCTGGAAAATGCTAAAAAATGGGTTACATTATATACTAAGAAAATAAGTGCACTTGCAGTTCAGTTCAGTGTTATTTAGATATAGTTCTATGCTGTATAGTTTTACGATATTAAATTAAATTTATCGTTTCACCCGATAGGTATTCTGTGGATTTTTGAGTGGGAAAATAAAACTATAGGTTGTACGTTGTGAAAGAAAAACTTTTGAAACTTTGAAAAATGTGATTATGGAACCACACGTATAGTGGATATCCGTTTTAATGGAACTGAAGTATTCGAAATGATATTATTATATTAACAGAATGGTAGTTTATGCGTTTCACGAATATGAATAATATATAACGATTTATGCGATGAATTCGTAATGAATGTGTCTACAATATTAAATACCGTCACTGGACCTAATACGTTAGCATGTCTAGGCGATTCGTCCCGGGCGATGCTTGGATTCGTCTCATTATAATATATTGTATTGCATTATACCTATTATACTCGCGCGGCTGTGTAATAATACCTATAGACATTAATATAATATAATAATATAATATATTGTTCCAAGACGAATCCGATTTTTTTTTCTTTCAAAATGTTACTATATAATATAGTATAACATACAACATAATTATAATATATTTACGGAACACCCACATAGGCGTACGAGTTGTGTGTGAACCTACGTGTGCTGTAGGTACAAACGCCGCAAATATAATATTTGACAAGCCGTTTCCACGACTATAATATATACGTTATGGACCATCAATATTCGAAATCCCGAAATCTGACCCGTCTTATGTACCGCAAGTAGGCACGTTACATAATATAATACATTATATTCCTGTGCATAATAATAATAATAGTAATATAATAGGAGTAGAGGACCATGTAAGTATGCGGCCATACGATATATTCTATCCATCGGCAGCGACTGTGTCGAATCCGAGAGATTTCGAATACGAAAATACCGTTTCCACAGCGCCGAATTATATATGTATACATACGAATTTATTTTCGTTGATTACAATGTAATTATTATAATTATTGTTATTATTGTGTTTTTAAATTAAGCCGGACCAAATATAATACGAAGACTGCGCCTTGTGTACACGGACGGATTCTATTTCAACGTGATGAAAAAAAAAAACTAAAAACTAAAACCGTTTTGGCATCGTGTCTTACACGTTATACATATATATATATATATAATATCATGTATTAAATTCTCAGTAGTTATAATATTCGATGAATAATTCATTACTATGTATACATACGTACCCTGTGTTATTATTTTCGTATATATGTTTTTTTTTTTTTTTTTTTTAATATATCTGTATTAGCTGTTATAATATTATTTAATTTTGGATGGTGGAGGTAAACAGGTGAACATGAGATTCAAATACGATCATGTATTAAAAAGCTAAAAAAAACTAGCTATTATCAAAACTATTATTATAATGACGACTATATTATTATATGAAATTAAAATTGCCTACTCGGTTACTCCATTACGCGTTTGCAATTAATTTTGGTAGTTTTTCTGTCCACTTCCACTTGCGCGTACGTAATGGTCCTCACCATCATGAATACGTGTTTATAACCGACAAAATATTACATAAATATTAATGTATCATAATAATTTGTGTTGTATAGAAGATGCACATAATATCGTATTTAAAGTAATATATTAATTTGTTATAAAATTATAATTTATATAGATAGGTACGTTTATTAACAACTCGATATAGAAAGTAAATCACATAATTTATTATGTACAGGAATAATTGAAATTAATTTAAAAGACGAATACATTATTGACATTTAAAGATCATTAGAAATAAGAACGATGATATGCATTTAGTTTGATGTTTATTTATATTATGATATACTTTAACATAATTTTCTAAGGTCAACTTAATTTTAATATTTTAATAGCATTATTTAATAACAACTATAGAAGTTAATTATTATTATTTAAATACTTGTTGTATAATATAAACACAGTATTTCATGAAATTCATATTCTTATCAGTATTGTCACCGAATGTGTGTACATTGTACAACGTATTATAATTTCGTTGTTTTCTACAATAAGTTTATTATTAATAATTGATAATCATGTTGAATGTATATATTACAATACGATTTAATTAATAAATGATTAATAATTAAATGAACTGTAAAATTGTATAATGTAACAATGAAAATATGTTATATTAACCAGTGACCACATAATATTAACATGATAATAATATGTACCTATCTAAATATTATCTAATAAATAATTATAAAATAATATTTCGGTGAAATAGACAATAGTAATCAAAACATGCCATCACAGTCATTGATCACCTAGGTACCTATATAAATCAAAAATATATTATGTAATGAGTTCTGATAGCACTTACAAAAAAACTTATTTTTTTCAATCAATTTATGATCTTTTGTGGAAAGCACGATTAAAGTGTTCCACAATAATAATAAAAAATAAAAAAAAATAATTTATATATTATATTATATTATTATATGCTAGGTGTATATGAGTATATCCCTGGTGGTTCATTTCCGACTATTCGATGTTTTAGTAAGTATATGATAATACAACTACGAACTACTTTCGATAATTAAATATTCGAAATAAATATTATATTATACAGTCGAAACTCCATTCAATGAAACTCTCTACATAACGAATTGTCTTATGGAACCTTGACGTTTTTCATTTAAAAAGTGTATACATTTTAACGAATACAATTTCTATTTAACAAATGTATTTTATATTATTATTCTAAAATAAATATATAAATTCTTAAATACATTTTAACTATTTTAATTAAAATTTTTTTTTAAAGTTATTAAGTTCGTTCAACAGAGTCAGAGTAGAACAGCCGCCTTGTGGAACACCTGCGTTTATAACTGCTGTATCGGAGAAAACAGAACCGTAGCGAATTTGAAAATTACGTTCTATGAGATACGATTTTATAATTAGATAGTAAGGAGTTGGAAGAAATATTTTAAGCTTAAACAGTAGGCCATCATGCCAAACTTTGTCAAAAGCTTGAGAGATTTCTAAAAATACACACGTACAATATAATTTTTGTTCCAGTGCATAGGAAATAGCGTCAACTAATCTGTGCACTTGATGTATAGTCGAATGGGAAGAACGAAACCCGAATTGAGTATCAGGCAGTTCGTTATTTTCAATAATAATGGGTAGTATACGTTTTAGAATTAACCTTTCAAGTATTTTAGCAAAGAATGGTAAGAGACTAATTGGACGATAGGATGATGGAAGATCAGGAGGTTTATTTGGTTTAGGGACTAATATTATAGTTGATAATTTCTAGAGTAGTGGAAAATACATAATAATTTCTGAAACAGATTTATTCATCATTATCTTTTTACTGTTCCTTAATTAATTATAAAATAAATGTATTTTGGTGTTGGTCTATAGGTACCTACTAAAGATAGTCGAAAGTCTAGTTAACGTAGACGAGGAACATAATATTATAATGATTAATGACGTGTAATCATATCAGATGTGTATAATTTTTAATCTAAATATAATGTATTATATAATTTATAAAAAAATTAAATAAAATCGAGTAAGTACCTAAAAATGTTATTATATGTTATTGACTACCTAACCCAATAAACTTACCATAAAAATGATAAAATTACTCATACACTTGGTATGTTCATTCATATCGAAATAATAAAGCAAAAACTAGGACTTCACTCTGCTTAAATAGGGTTTGAGTCATGTCAATGATTAAGTCACTGGAGGATGAGTTTAAATTGAATTAAATAATTCATTGTATGCAAAAAAAAATTCTGAGCCATGACTGTCTGTATGCTTCTATATCCAAGGATTATATTTTATAATTTAGTTATATTACTATAACCTGGTAACAACTAACTGGTCGTATGTTAAAATTATTTTTTCACAAACATCGCAAATTTGTATTATGACAGTCTATAATTATAGTAATTTACTTAAATTTGCTATAACTACTTACGAGCCTGTTTTGATGTACAATATAATAGCGAGACTAGGTTAGTAGTATAATTAATATCTTAAAATATAAATATTTTCAAAACTTCATTACGTATCGAAAAATACAATTTAAGTAAGTACCTGCAGGTACGTTTTTTTAAGATGAATATTACTACGACGAATAATAAATTTATATTACCCTTAATACAAGGACAACTTACAAGAAACCTTTAGTTGCTCTTTCAAGATTTTTGAAGCAGAAATGATACCAACATAAATCATAAAACCTGAAAATATTTTATAAATTCTATAATTATGTCTTCTTATATAACTAGATAAGTGATAACTAATAACTGTAATTATTGCTATCAGAAACCGCCTTCTAAGTTCACGATTGAAGCATTTTTACTCCTCCAAAAGGCGATGATACACACAAAAAAAAAACACACGATTGTAAAAATTATGGAATTTTAGTGTCAAGATTATCCTCATTCGTCATAATATTATATACGAGAACAACTGTAAATACGAATCTAATGTACCAAGTTTAAATAAGAAATAGTTTGTTTGCGGTACCTATATATATATATATATATATATATACACTTAATGTTATGACCTGTGGGGTTACCGACGGTATTATAAAGTATAATATAATATAAAATAAATAAACCTTGAAAAAAATATGAAACGAGATCATAAAAACTGAAAGGAAAAATATAACTGGCATCTAATTAATTTTATAAAATAATAACGAGTAATTAAAATGTAAAATAATAATTACTATAATCATTGTAGAGAGAAAAATCAGTAAATTATTAGATTTGCTGTTAAACTACTGCGGGATTAAACTGGCTGTAAAAATAATAGTAATTACATTAGAATAAACAAGACAAAACCAAAATTATACGAATTTAGATGGACATTTTCAAAATTAAATGATACAGAATTAATAATACGCCGCCTAAGCAGTAACAATAATATAATATTTGGATTATTACCTATTCAATGGCATTGTTTATTATTTGGTATAGCCAAGGTTTCGATTACTCTGGGGTAAACTAAATTTTGAGCACCCTTCGCTGTTTTTACATACCACTCACGACAATATTGTTAATCGTTTTTATTGTTACTACTTTATATTACCTAGTTATAATAATTGTAATTACATATTTATTAAATTTCTCAGTCTTAAGAGGAAATCTTAGTATATAATACCTACTATATAATATAATGTAGTATAATTTTTTTTTTTTTTTAGTTTTACAGGCCATTTAGGCACTTTGCTGTCAATACTAAATTCTTCCATTTTTCTCTATTATACGCATAGTCCATGTCTTCATTCCAATCTGGTCTCAGCTCCTTCGTTATAAAATATGTGATACGTATAAATCATTGTAAAACATGTGAAAAACGTAAACAGCACTTTTTTTTATTGAATTATTGTTAAATTTGTTTATTTATACGAGTAACTAGATCTACATACTGCCTCCACTCAGAATTGTTTTTCATATACCTACCTACAATGGTTTATCATTGAATTCATACGTATCATATATTTTATAATGACATATTCGATAACTAATGGACAGCACATTGCATGTACAGCGGTACACACTTCTTTGAACGACAACGTGGGTACATTTTTGATTTTATATTCCGAGTATTTCGTGTTTTATTTCATTTTTCTGGACATTTGAGCACGTAAAAATTGAACTCTTAAAAAGTAGGTAGCTATGATTATATAGTTTTATGGTATTTTTGAGTTTAGATTAACAAATTACTGGCCCAACATTTTGAGGAACACCATAGTGCATCGTGTCATCCCACTCCTCTCATCCAAACTTTAAAATTTAAATAGTTATACATAAGTTATAACTATAACTATATACTAGTTATTTGGTGTTAAAGTATTTTTGACAGCTATGGGAAACATCCAATATCAACTTCCCCATACTATAACTAGGTTATCAGTACGCTATATGCCTAAATCAAAAAAACAGTTTAATTATTATGGAAAAATATTAATTATTTAATTATTAATATAATGAGTGTAGTAAGTATATATGGGTAATTATAAAAAAAATACAGTGAAAAAATGTGGTCACTGGGCGAGTGTCAAACCACGAGCTATTAATTACCTGTTGATTAAAATTGATCAATTTCACATAAAACAGATTAAATAATGGCTAATATCTTATCATGTACTGACGAGAAATGTTAAAAAAATACATTTTCTTCTAATCTAACTCTTCGGTGGCACTTACCCCACCTGCTGCAGTTGGCTTCAGAGGGTTTAGCTTTCGAAGAGCTTATTTACTCAAAACTTCACTTTACATCACCTTAAAGACGTATACAAGTGGTTCAGCTATTTTCATAACATGTATTTAAACACGATTTGTTTGTTCCCGTGGTGACAAACTATTAACAAATGATTTACGTATATAATAAAATCGAATAAAATATGTATGGGTACAATATATATTGTATACAATAAAAAAATTGTTGACGTATACAATTTCATGTTTTTATCTCTTCAATAGAGTTGCACAATAATAATGGACCCCATATGCACATGAACCCACCCACCCCTCCACGCGTAGCAGTACCGCGGTAGTCTGCCGGCACTCAGTTATACGAACTTATACGCCATGCACATCACTATAGTATTTATATTTTATGTTCCACTATTGCCCATGTTTAATGGATCACGAACGATCCTGATTTTTTCCTTTAATAATGAATTTATTCCGGTTTTTAGTTTTAAAACTCTTAAATA
Organism: Acyrthosiphon pisum; assembly: GCF_005508785.2. Classification (NCBI taxonomy): domain Eukaryota; kingdom Metazoa; phylum Arthropoda; class Insecta; order Hemiptera; family Aphididae; genus Acyrthosiphon; species Acyrthosiphon pisum. The sequence goes on from NC_042494.1 coordinate 143,784,112, forward strand.
TTATAAATAGGTACTCAAAGATCATTTTTTTAAATACTTGGTTTTTTTTGTTTTGAGAGAATCATTCTGTACATGTACATTATACTTATTGTATCATGTGAGTTATAACAAATGTTGAATGTTCAACCAGAATTTGATGTTAAAAGTTATTTTAATATGTGATGCATAACAACATTTTCTTTTCAATTTTTTTTATACCTTTATATTGTTTCGTGTGTTGATGCGCAAACGATGTACGATATTAATGTGTATAGGTAAACAAACAATGCGCAAACGATAATTGGCCTGGTTTAACACATTATAAGTGAGTATAAAATGTTTAGGGAATAAATATATTAAGCACAATTAATTAGTCTTTTTTTTAAAAACATTAAGAACTTCATTCCAAGTACAAATACAAAAGCTTCAACAAACATTTTTCGTTGTTTATTGTATGAGTATTTTAAACCAATGGTACCCTATAAGACTGGAATATAGTGATGATGAAATAACGAGCATTTTGTTCTTAAAAAAATTATGCTGTTTTACAATCAGTAAAATTTAAAACAATAAATTAATTTTTTGATGGCTGCCTATCGATAACAATTATATATTATTTAGGGTAATAATAAATAGTTATTTTGTTTCTCAGAAAAAAAATAGGTCATCTAAATTGTAATTTAAGGAGGGGGGTGAGAATTTTTAAAATTTACCTAGGAGGCGTAGTATAAAAATAATAAAAAAATGTTGGGACCTCTGTTTAAAACCATCATATTTAATGTTAATTAACTAAATAGTGAACTAATAATAAAAATGTTGCTGTTTAAGAAGTTGTGTCACCCATATGCGTTATTGTCTTCCTCTAACAAGTAAAAAAATTACAGCAATTTTTGTACGCGTTCAGCATGTTCTTATTAAGCTTCGTTCACTCTAATATTTACTTACTATTAAACTTCAAGGTAATATAAATTTTTTGTGGATTAATTTTGTTTATTGAATTTATATTTTAAATTAGTAAGTTATAAGTTGTGTGTTAGATATTACTATTTAAAAAATGCCTTTACTCTCTTCAAAATTCTCGAAAAAAAATCGAAAAAAACACTTTCAACAGACCACAGAAAATGTTGTTTCCTTTAAGTTTAGTAATATATAATACATATTTACTCTATGCGGCATGCGCATATGATAATCGTTCATCACGTGAATCAGGCGATAATTTAAGCTGACAAAGCTAATGAGAACTGCTGAAAGTAAGTTTGCACGTATGTTATGCATATGTAAGATGCAGACAACACATGTCTATTATAAGACACCCTCTTACACAGAGGAATTGATATTATTAGACAATCATTAAACATGATGTATACAATAATTTATGTTGATAATTATCAGTTTTAAGTGGTGTTTGTAGTTTCTTTGTCCAACAAATTTTTCACGAGTAGTTATGTTTTAATAATCATAATATGTAGAAGAACAATAATATATGGAACCAGCATGCGTATAAATTATACGGTATAATATTATATGGTATATATGTACCAATGGAGCGACAACTGTTGAGCGTTTCAGTTGTACCTATGTTCTACATATTTTAATATTTATGCGACCATCTACCATAAGAACGGGAAAATTTGCCAGAAATTGCTTTTGGCGGTTAGTTACGACGTCTCACCCATTCAATTACATCTCCGAGTTTCACTATTGCGAAAACGGTTCAGTGTCGGGTCTCAGGTGCGCCGTAAAAACGGCCGTGCACTTTAGGATTGTATAGCCGATACAGCATCATGGATGCCATATTATACGACCTTTGTCATGATATAGGGCGATGCTGTAACAGTGGATATAGACGAGAGAAATCGCTATGTGGATTATTGCCCAAACGAATTACTATTAATCTATGAGTGTTATCTGTTTCACTATATATTTTATCATGCGTTGAAATTGAAGGGCTCACTGTAACAACTAGGCAAGTCGACTTTTGACAATTTTTCAGGAGAAGGAAGAATGAATAAAAGAAAATTAAAAAATTAATGCAATTTAATTACAAATAATGATATTGAGTTGTACACACATATTGTTGTCATATTTGATAATATCATTTCTCAATATAATATGTTTTTTCTAGTGCATACAAATTCTTGAAGTTTAAAAGATGTCGACTTGCCTCGGGTTTTGCTCACAAAACGTAAATGTGTATCAAATATTTACTTATTATTAAGAAAAAAAAAATTACTTAAAACTAGTAACCAGTATAATTAGTATGAATGTCAACACGAATAATATTTAATTATTTAATTATGCTTTGAACTGATTTAAACAACATGGGATATAATACTGATCATGTTCATTAATTTTGGCTTGGACTTGCATGACTTTACGCTAAAAATGTGGTTTTACTCGAAGATTTAACGTCCAAATCACCTCTAATACGTCAAGTCAAAAATTAAAATCCATTTAAATGACATGGGTAAATAATTAATGAATATCAAATTGACGCAACAATTATAATAAAAACCAAAAACTGTTACACGTTTAGAATTCATGAAAAAAAATCACGACTGATACAAATTATTTTAATATTTCTGAATAACACTAGTTAATACCTAAATGTATGAAATATGAGTATGCAACTTAAAGCCTGCACATGATACCCTCTCTTTTGAAAATAAGTATATCGTAATAGCAGTAGTAACACGTAATTGTTTATTATAATAAATACAATAAAAAAAAATACCTTAAAGACGATATCATATTATTATGAGAAACATCCATTAACGACAGTTACATGCAAATCGTAATAATAATTTGTAAATATACCTATTAGTACAACCATTAAAGTAATTATTATTTAGTAGACACCCAAGACGTGGCCGTGAAAATTAATACTCTGTCAAAATTAATTAATTACGATCACGATAATAATTCAAACGATTTTAGGATCGAATTTATCGCAATGGATAAGATTTTCAATTATATAAAATTATTTTGAAAAGCTGAGTTCGTGATTAATATTACACTGTAGGGTAAGTAATCTGAAATGTCCAGCGCTATTCGGAAGGCTATCTAACAATAATAATAAATCATTTAATCAATATTATAACATTATTATTGTATCTTTTCTCTGCACAGTGTTTATAATATAATCTCTTAGCGTTATTCCAAGCGCTAATTAATGAATTAATTCATTAATAACGCTTGTACAAATAAAAGCTGTATATAATACCTCTGAGGCTCCGAAACTAGTAATGTCAACATTACATTAAATTTAACGAGAAAATAAATTTTCATAAAACATGTATTTTGATCTTTATAACAAGAAAAGCTATAATAATAGTACACCCGGCGTTCGTTAAATTTAATTAAGTGTTTAACCTCATAAATCGGAAATATATGTACATTTTATATAATCTGATACCTATATTATATACGTTGAGTAACTATAACGACGTATAGTATCTATTTCAGTATTTTAGCGTGTATATTCGAGTTTTACAAAGACGAAGTTTATCGATACATAAAAAAAAAAAATACGAAAAATTGCAATAATTAAACCGTAAATTCAATTAAAATACGATTTAGAAAATTAAAACATATAATAATATGGATATAATAGATTTCAAAAATGACTTTTATAGATATATACCTACTCGTTTATAATCGGTAATAAAAAAAACATGTTTTATACCACAAAAGCAGTAAATTATAATAAATATACAATAATAGATTTTCTTTACTTTAAAATAATTTCCTTTTTGTTTCGCGGAAATAATAATAATATTATATTGTACAACGTTAAAAGTAGGTATATTTAATTAGTAAGTTTCGAGCATGTTTGAGTTATCAAATTGCGTTCAATGGACATCGTGGAGTATAATATATTATAATGTTAACTCATTATTATTATTATTATTATTATTCGTTCGGGGATACACTATACGCACGCGTTATTAATTATGTAGACGATAATCATAATAATAATAATAATAATAATAATAATAATAATAATAATAATAATAATAATAATAATAATAATAGTAATGATAATAATGTAATACTGAAACGTTATAATAATAATGTATGTTTCAAATTATATTATATAATTTTATTATTATGCCGTGACATAAGATTTATGTAGGTATACCCCGAAATTGCTAATGTGCCATTTTGAAACGCGCACGGAAGAAACCTACGCAAAAAAGTAAAAAAAACCGCTGGGCGACAACTGCGTTCATGTAAGTGTACCTATACATTATATTATTATAATATATTATTTAGGAACATATTATTATATAGTAATAATTGAGAGAAAAAATATACTGTAATATTGTTTGTTTTTTATATTTCTAAAATTATAATTATTGTTCTACTACATATAAATGCATGTACCTAAATAGTGTTCTTACTTTTTATTATTTTTTTTTTCAGAATAAAAGAACGAAGCTATTTATTAAAGTATATTTTTAAACTTATACCGGTATAATTTTATTAGCAAACTTTATTCAACACAAAATATTTACATCTAAGTTTTGTTTATTTTTTTTAGACTGTTTACGTGATCAAACGCTAGTGGCTAACTATACATTTTCTATTCATTTTTTTAGGAGTAGTGTAAAAGTTGATACATTGATCCTTATATACAAGGTACATAATACATTTGCATAATTATTTATGTAGAACTATTAAACATCTATTAATAATAATGGAATACACCCGTAATATTGATTGAATTTTATATTTATTTAAATATTTTATTTGTTAATAATGGGACTTCTAAACCCAAAAAAATATGTTGATGCACGTCTTTAGTACATTTTTCAAAGTTTTGAACTGTCGTTAAAAATTACTGAAGTAGGTTAACTTATAGGTATAATAACTGAAACACGCATAAACCAACAAAGATTAGGCAATCATATGAGATCTTTAACCACCCTTCTTTTATATGACAATATGACATAAATTTCAAAATCAAGTTAGTAATAAATAATAACTATAATAATCTATTATTGCTTTCTACCTATTTTATTAATCTGCACTGTGAATAATTTTATGAAACATTTTCCACGATTTAATTAAATATTTTTATATGAATATTGATGAATAATATTTTGATATTATTACCTTTTTATAGCGAGCAATGGCTATTATATAAGAAGAAATATTTTCATGATAAATTCGAACAAAATGATTTACTATTAATTTGATCATTAGTGTAGTTATATAGACTTTCGTTTTTTCTAACTTTTCTTTGATATTTTTTGTGAAGGAGAGAAAATAAGAGCGCCGGGTGTTTTGGAGGGAGTTTAGCATCTCTTAGACTTCTGCGCCTAGTTGTGTCCCATTTATATAGCTACATTACAATATATTATATAGGTACGAGAAGTTCACGGAAAAATTATAGCACTAATTTCTGCTATAACACTATTATTCAGGGGCTTAGGGCTTAATTAGTGCTATTCGACAGTAACATTTTCAAAATTAGTGTTGTATAGTTTCCTACGAGATTTTGGATTTTCCAAATTGTATTTAAAATGTTACACCGCTAGCATCAAAGTCTGCTATATCGAAAAATTCAATACGATGTAAACATTTGAGGATGAAATCGGCTGAGAACACCATCGCAAATTACCTATTATAAATTGTTTTTCAATAGATATCTACTTAAAAATGACTTGATGATTATTAATAACAATTTAATTTAAAGTTTTCAATTTAGGATCCATGAAGTTAGTCGACATAGATTCTTAGTTTTAGTGCTATAGAAAATTCGATGCTATAGCAATAAACTTCCTGAAATCAAATAAGGAAAATCCAATATCGTCAACGGAAATTCAGCACTAATTTTGAAAATGGTACCGTTGAATAGCATGGTAATTAAGCACTTTTTGGTGTTATGCAGTGGAAATCAGTACTAGAATTTTTGCGCTAAATGTTTACGCAACTAATATATATATTATATTTCATGGTTTTGTCGATGTAAGTAAGTTATATTTTAATAAATAAATTAAATATTATCCCCGTTGGCTATCAATTGTATGTATTTTATAAATTGGCTAGCCAAATGTCAGCATTTATCTACCTATAATAAGCCAAAGTCAATATTGACCATTCGTTACTGATAATGGCTGATTCCCAACATTGACGGTAACATATTATAATATAACTTGTACATAATATTATAGACATGTATTATATTTGAATATATTTGTAGATACAATTTACCGTTGGTACCTTCTTGACTGCTAGACATATTGATAACAATATAAAATAGGTACGATACATTTTACCAAATTCTTTTCACATGTATCTAATATAGTATCAAATTCATAATATAATCAATTTTATTATAAAATATGTATTTAATAATGGAAGTATTTCGTGTTTAGTCAGTGTTAAAAAAATTAAAATAATAATAATAAATAATTACACTGTATAGGTCTGTAGGTAGGTATACACTGCTTCAACGGAAAATATGAGTACCTATGTGAGCTTGGTCGGAAAATAATATGAGTAAACGACGATATTATAATTATACGGTACAAACTACACAAAGTTATTATTTTATGTGGTCACAAACACCCGCAAGGTTGCAGTATATGTAGGATGATTTTTTTTTTAACATTAGTACCTATTTTTTAAATTATTTAGTAACATTTTTTGGAAAAAGGGTAGCCAGCTATATTTTTATTGTACCTAAAGATGTATGTATTTTTTATTTATAAAGATAATAGTTAATAAGAGGGAAGTGGCAATAAATAGGTAGAAGGTAGTAGGTACAGACGACTTATTTTGTAAACGTGAATTGTTGATGTAAAACCAACTTACGCTATACATATATTTAAAACTTAAAAATGTATCAATAATTCATATATCATGTTATAAGATTAATAAAAAATGTTTTTAAATTTCCTTAAAAAAGTTTAAGCCCAAAACTGGATAAAATAAAAACATGACATTATCTCGTGTAAAAAAAAGCGTTTTTATGTGGCACTCAAATAATGTGCAAAAATCAAATTAAAAATATAAATTTATTAGAAAACAGTAAGTTATTGATGGGGCGAACATGGTTGTATATTGTAATATCTTGCATTATATGGGTACAATATTAATGATTTGTTATATATCTATATAATATGTTGTTATTTTGACGACAGGAAAACATGTACCTGATTTTGTTATTTTTATGTGCAGACTTGCGCTCACGAAAATATTAACGAAATACGAAATCATTATGCACCTTACATAAATAACGTGTTAATATTTCATACGAATTTTTAAGCGGTTAAATCATTTATATACCTCCTGTTTTAATGAACCAGTGTGATTATATAATAATATTATTATGTTATAATATAATAAATGTAGGATGAACCACGTCTACTTCAATCAATGATAATAATATCATTCCGAACGAATTTAAAACTATCTATTTATCTTAGAAATTTCGTTTCTATCGCATAAACTATAATGTATATATATATATGGGGAGATTGTTTTGTCATGGACCAAACAATACTACGGAAAGTATAAAGAATTTTTAAATAATTAATTTTCAAACGCGTTTAACAACGTAATACCTACTATTGTTTATTTTACATTTTTCTATAATTATCAGTATAATATTGTTTTGTTCTTAAATTTCAAACAAATAGTTAACTAAAAAATCCTTATATTTTCTGAGGACAATTCGCGCCTGGTTCACAATAAAATAACTATTCTTCGTACCTATATACATAGAAGTTGTAGCGCAGGTACTGTTGGTTTTCTGTCGGTCTATAGTTACCACGAGAACGGAGGCTTATACGAGCCTCGTAAATATAAGGTTAATTTATAACATATTATAATATTATATTTTAATAATACGATACTGAAATCTGTGCGTCTGTACAGAATGTCGAATGTTCGGCGCATATAGTTAATAAGCGGTCTTATTTGGAATAACAAAATAATTATTTGTTTCAACGTTTATGTCCGCGTATAATATAATATTATGTATAATATGGAAGTATACAGGTCTGGAAAGTTACTTGAAGAAAAATGTATAAACAAAAAATACAAGTTTTATTAAAATTAATTATTATTGAACTACAAGATACCACTGCAATTACTTTTAAAGCTGTATCTGAAACTACCACGTATCGATAATTATGAAATTAAATTGAAAATTATATTTATATATTATTATTTATTATAATAGTGAAATTAATATTCTCAACATTATTTATACAGGCGTGTATACATTGTAATCAGCTATCCTCCACTCGTATGAATGGTATATTAATATATTATTGTTTTTTTAATTATTAAATTTGTCATTGGAAAATGTTTTAAAAACGCTTGTTGTAGTATTAAAAATAATTAATAATGGAAATTAGGAAAAGAATAATTCATACCGATATTCGTGTTCTGTGCAGTTTTTACACTATTCAAAGTCTTAAAACCAATATACATTATTTCCAATCGTGTACAATTAGCAGGGATGGAAAACATTTTTAAACGTTTTTGATTAACGTTTTTAAAAACGTTATTTTCCTATTGTTTCTAAATAATGTTTTTGATAATATATATTTTTTTTTTATATTATATTCTTATAAATTATAACTTTTAACTTTTAAGTTATAATAGTAACGCGCAATATAGAAATGCACTTAAAAGCTAAAAATTAAAATTAATTATTCTTAGTACTTATTTCAATTTTAAATCAAAATTAAAATGTTTTTAAAGTTAAAGATTAAAAAGTAAAGATAAGTGAAATATTTTTCAAATTTTTTTACTTTGCGGTATAAATAATTTAAAAATGTATAATACTATAATTTATTTTCGTTTTCGTTTTTGATTTCGTTATTAAATTGTTTTCGGTTTTTGTGATTTTTTGTAATCGTTTTTCAATTGTTTTTCGTTTTTGTTTTAATAATTGTTTTCGTTTTTTGTTTTTTTTTTTGTTTTCGTTTTATTAATTGTTTCCTTTTTTTGTTTTTTTTCCGTTTAATAACGTTTTTTAAAAACGTTTTCCATCCCTGACAATTAGACAATATAAGTACACCTCATCTATTATGGTCTTATATTATAATATAGGCTACAATATTGGTTTTACAGACATTTTAGTGAACACTGTTAAATATTAATAAATTCCTACTAAAAATATATTAAAACGTGTGTGTTTTAATTGAATTTTAATGTGCTTCAACGTGAGGAATGTTTAGAAATATGCATCAGTTAATATTGTCCAGCCAATATAAGACGTATTAAAAACATATTATTTAAAAAATATTTTTTTAAGTTTTTAAATTTTTTAATAAGACGAGTAATATACGGTATTTTACCGATACCTTATTTAGTTCACGTAATACTATATAATTTGAAGTATAGACTGACTGTAAAACTATAGGGGGTTTATCTATAAATAATGATTCAATTTCAATCAAATATTGTACATCGTATTTGTATATAGTACCTATATTGTAGCTGTTATGTTATGTAGTTATAGGCTATAAGCCTATAGGTAGTTTGATTTTTGTTTTCATACTGATGAGATTTTAATTAAATAATGGATATTTATTGTTTTTGTGATTATATTATATTGCAACTATCATATTATGTATTTATGCCATAATTATTATCTTCTCAAATTAAAATGTAGTTAAAAATTAAAACAACTTTAATTTAGCAACACTAAATAGATAAGTAGGTAGGTATTATTAAAACTCTTGTCCAACTTGTGTATAATATTTTTTTTATATAATTAACAGGGTATTCATAATAAATTAATAAATAAACTAATAAATTATGAATAGCAAATAAAGATCATTTTTAACAACTTTTATTCTTATCATTGTTTCCAGGAACTTTTCTTTTGTTCGTGTTTATTATTTTTAAGATTATAAATTAATAAATAACATAGAAGTATATAAACATAAATAAAATAATCACATTAATAACAAAAAACACGTTTTTAGAAAAACATAACTTTTTGTTCTAAATATACATTTAAATAAAGATATATTATATTTATAAATTATATCGTGATGTATTTAATTGTTTTATTCAATATATTATGATGTATAATACGATCAAGTACAATTATTTACGTCACTTGACATATTCTGCATAAACGCATAATGTTGTATAGATCTCCTCTGGGAATGCCTTAATCAATTCAATAACAACATAATATTATGTATTATAATATATGCCTAACAGATGTACCATATTATAATATGTAGGTACCTAACAATGTCACCACCGAATAATAATTATAGTTATTTACCTTGTATTATACCATGCCTGCCTACGCTAAAATATAAATAAAATCCCGACCGTATATTATGGTATACGTATTGTAGCAACACAATATCGGAATAAGACGTTCGGACCGTCGTCATCGTCCAACACGGACAAACGACCAAATATTATTATTATTATTATTATTATTATTATTATTATTATTATGATTGTAACGGGAACTCTTTATAATAATACGATATCACAGAAACGCGCACAACAATCCCATCAGAAAATGAATAATAAACGGCGAGTTGCGGGATTCGGGTGGTTGGCCACTGGGGCGGGTGCGTTTCGACACAAGAAAACAGCGTGCACAAACAGCGTGTATCATTTATCATGATAAATCGTTGCGTTCGAAAAACTACGGTTCTGACCCGAGCTCGGTTTCTGTTAAACGACGGGCGTTCAGCTATTCTCGAATACGGCTGAGAAATTTGAAAAAAAAAATTATGTCACTATTATACTAATGTACGAAATCTAAAACGTAATATTATATTATACGATCGTAGTCCGTTGCTGGCGCTTTGTGTTTACTCTCTAAAAAAAGATTTCTCGAAGAAGCGAGCGATATCGCTCCACTATTTAAAATCTTAAAATTACATTCATTTTATACACATTATTGATGTTGTAATCGCCATATCATTGTAACGAATATGATATATTATTATAATATTATACGTCGATGAATATTTGATAAGGTACCTACGTCTATACCGGAGCATACAAGGTGAAATGTACACAACTATTGAGCAGTAGTAGCCTGCAGTAGGTAGCATAATATATGATTCATATCATTATAATTATTATTATATAATATATGAAATAATATAACAATAATATATTATTGTTTCGGTTAGCAGCAGCTGTCACTGACCGCATAAATAATTTTTAAATGGATTTCACTGTCCGTTTTTATCGATCCGTAATGCGTTGAATAATTTACGAGTCGTTTGTACTACGGTTTTAATTACTTTTTCGATTTGTGATTATACACCAATAACTATTGTGCGGTATGATGTCGAAAAAATTGTAATATTGTAATATTTATAAGTGTGAGCGTCGCGTATCGAAAACGAAATTTCGATAACGATCGCGTAGGAAGTAAAAAAAAAAAATATTATGCTTTACGACGTACGGCGGACTACCGCGAATAAAAAATAGGTACACTCGTATCCACAGCCTATACTTATACTGAACGCGATAAAATCGATATACATATATTTTTGTGTAGGCATCGTAGGTACGATATATATTATAACATTATAATATGTATCCATACAATGTATACAATAATACATTATAATTATACCTAGGAGAGCCGGACATGATATACCTATAGGTGGACTTGGAATATGTTATGCGAGTTTAATAACGCGTACGCAGGTAATAACAATATTGCTCGTATAGGTACTCGCGTATCGGCTATATATGAAACGTTTCGTGATTTCGTACATAATAATATATACCTAGTATTATTTTTTATCGAAGTGTAAAATACAATTTCAAATACGCGAGTGCCATTCTGAAATAAGCCACACGATATTATTATGTACAGATACGCGAGCATTATAATATACCGTCTTGACGTTTAAATTAAATTATAATATTATTATACGAATGAGCAGAAAAAAAAACCAGGCTAATACGTCTTATTGACTTATTTACATAACTATATCCCGTCTGGTACTTCAGTCGTACCTATCTATGTATTATAATACGTAGGTAATATAGGTACTCGTATGTTATAATCATGACAGTAATAAATATTGACGGGAGCGCATGACTCTATACATAATAATACGAGCGTCGAGTTGTAAATATTAGCGAACGCATAATAATATAATATTTTAATATTATATCATAATAATAATAAATATGTACAACCGCAGCAATGTCTCGAAAGAAAAATAACGACTATTTATTATAATATCGCGCGTGTGCCGTGGATATAATAATAATAATAATATAATATCGGTATTATAATAGGTATGTATATGTTTGGAAAAACGTCTGCGAACTCGACGATTATAATATTTCGCTCTCGCGCACGATGGGGGTAGGTAGGTAGGTAGATAGGTAAGTCATGCACACACACACACACCTACACACACACACACACACACACACACACACATAATACATATATATATGTATTATAAATATGATAAATACAGACGCGGTATTACTGCTGCAGCCTACGCTAATTATTAAGTGCGAGCGAGTATACTTTATATACATTATTTGTTCGTCTGTGTTTACTTAAAAATTTATAAATTCGTTGCGCAAAAAACACATTTCAGCGAATGAAAAGGATCAGTGGGATAATATATTACACGTGATGATTTATATGCGACGCATAAAAATCGTTAAATTGTCGCGATCGATCGTGCACAAGAACCGAGCTGGCGCTGCAGCGTGTGGGTTGTTGACTTAACCTATATAACAACGCGATTTGCTAACTGCAGGAAGTTCCGATTTGTATGTCCCGAATATAGATATTTTCGTATACGCCGATCATAGACGTACATAAATAAAAGAACCTTTTAATTACAATAAGCACTTTTATTAAAACGTTTATGTTCAGTGGCGATCGAGTCACACTATCACCACACGCTGACCCCTTTTCTGTCTTAACATGTTCCTTATATCTTAAACTTAAAATCGAATAATATCGATTGTCCTATGATTAATTTACAATTATTTATTATTATATTACAATATTGTTTTTTTAACCTAGTTACATGTAATATGTTTAATGTTTATAGAATTTGAATTGTTTTGGTATTCTACTTGTTCACTATAATTGTTTTCTTATAATTATTTTCTTAGTTTTTATGTACAAACATTTCTAATTACTACATCCTTTCAATTTATACCTGTATTAAACGCTTAATACAACAATATAGATTGAATTAAGGAGTAAACGAAACGCATTATAAGGGCGTAATAAGGGCAGAAAACTTCAGGAATTATAATAATATATAATAAATATAGGTGCTTATAAGCACGCGCCCTGGGCATAGGCTTAGCGTGATTAATTTTTATGGGAAGGTTATTTGAGCCTATTATGTTTCTGATATACAAAATCAATACTAAAAATGTAACTAAAGAAATGTAAGGGGGGGACTAAACGAAATGACAGGGGGAGTGAAATAGCCAGCTTAGACACCCCCCATTCAACGCCCATTACCCTGTGCGGCGAAAACGATTCCCTTACCCACGCGGGCATTGCAAGGGTAGTTTCTTTTTTTTTGAAGTCCGACTTCCCAAGTTTCTATTGAAGTCGCAGGACGTATTCCCGGGGAAGTGTTCTTCAGGTCTCCGGTACGTTTCCCGGAATCGTCCACCCCGTGCACAATTATATAATATACCTACGCTTCTACCTTGACGCGATTGTTGCCGTATATAGTCGAGTACGCATATTAAATTACCTGTTATATCATTATGTAACTGCACTTTATAGCCGCGGCGCAGTGTGCAGATCCGACTCTGGTAAATATATAATATAATAATACCTACGTAATGGCACGCCGAAAACGGTTTATCGGCCGTCTCTAGACATGGTGTTTATATATACGCGATCTGCGCACATTGTATACACCACTCGCGTTTGTTTCGCACAGCCGCCGGGCTGCAAAAGCCACAGCGGCCATAAAGTCAATTCGGACGACGGCATTTTGACGGTCTGGTACACACACACACACATACACACAACGTTGGCGACAGGAACTGCAACGGCAGCAGTGACAACGTCGCACGCCGGGTACACAAGACGACACCTTTGGGACTCGTTTCCGGCCGTCGGCTGTGTGCAGTGTTATGGGCTATAATATTGGTCGGCGGTCCGCGAAGAGGCGGTGATGTATACAATAATAATATGTTGTGCGTATAAACGCGCGCTCACAAATCGGACTGCAGTCGGGTTTTATTGGCCTTTTACGACGGGGCAATCGGGTTTTCACCGCCCGCCCGATCACCTATATACGCACGTATAAATATATATGCGTGTGTGTGTGTATGTATAGGACTGCAGTGTAGTCGAAAACGACGATTTTCGAAACGCGAAAACTGCAATTATATAATATATCATTCGATGCAATAAAAATCGAGTGCGGGAAATAAAGACGTCACGGAAAAACGATGTGTGTACACACGGACGCGCCCGTACGGTAATTTATATTATATATTATTTAGTTTTATACACCTACAATTACTTCTGACGTATAGGCAGTGTACATGTCCACTGTGTAGATACGTATTGCAGGGCGCGACAGCTCGAGGGCGTAAATTATTTATTATATTATACCGGTGTATAATATATATAGACGTGATATAGTTTACCTACCTATAACTAGTATATAGTTTGAGACATTTTAAACTTGTTCGGGAAAATGTCGTGACGAAAATATTACCAACAGTTATTTCATGATTTGCTATACGTATGCTGCATAAGTTATTGACTGTTGAAACTTAACTTAAAAGAATTATTATATTTAAAAGAGCAAGTGTAGAAAAACATCAATAGTATTGTACGTTTCTGAATCTTTTGAATCTTTGAATCTCTTCAATCGCAGACGAAATAAATGTGTTCACCTATTATTGATGTATATTTTAAGGGTGGCATAAATTTTACGTTCGCGGACGCCAAAAATCCTAGGCATGACTCCGACCTTACAATTTTTTTCAATTCAAATACCAATGATGCTGATGTATAATAAAGGTGAACAAGCAGCGCGACACAATGCGTGTGTGTATAATGTAAGTCTTTCGTGGGAACCACATCGCTCGCGCGCACACACACACACACACACACACACACACACACACACACACACATATAATATATAATATGTATATTCCCGACAACCATATAATATTATGTGGTACCTATCTCGGGGTATTGGAATATATAATATCATTTTCACTGCAGTACAGCATGAGGTCGAGCCTTCGTGTTCTGAGTATATATACCTACAATAATATATGTAACGATAACGTACGTGAATTATAATAATATAATTTGCCCGGGAGCAGACATCGGGTGGACGCGAATAATATATATATATTATCTCATAATTAATGAATGTCAGTTAAAAAGTGAAATATTTCAATATGCTTACCTACAGTAAATTTTGTTCTAAGCAATAAAATAATAATTTTGTTTTAGGCGAACAATATTTGTTAAACACAATGAATATTAAATCTGGTACTAAAATCAAGATGGTTCAAAAGAAAAAGAAGACTAGTGTGCATTTAGCTTTTAAGAGAAAAATGCAAACAATTTAAAAACTAATGGACAAAGTCACTATTATTGCATTTCACTGCGTACTTATATGAAATTGCCTACATTGATGCTTTTTCTAAAAGCATTTCACAAAAATTGAGAGGAATTCATTAAAAAGCAGAATACAAGTAGAAAAACGGCATTAGAGGAGTATAACTGACAACAACGAACCTAATCCACCTGAATCAGATCTATACAATTAAAATGTAGGTATACTTATATATTAACATCGCGTTCACCTATCATCGCGTTATAATATTATATATTTATGTTTACAGATTTCTCTCGGCTGCATTAACTCACATTTATACATATATCTATCTCGTCATCGAATTTAAGACTAGAGGAGATAAATCTCGCGGTGCGTAGGTACCTATATATGTCAGTTTGAATTTGTTTGTCTATAGAAAGGTATCAGATCGGGCGACTACCATGGTCTGAGTCATAGACTCTAAGACGTGCCAATAACACGGATAAAAAACCTAGGTATATGAAAACTACAGAAAACTATTACAGCGGTTTACGATTATAATTATTGAATTATTCGCTAAAAGTAAGCACGTCGATGAATTACCGTGAAGACGATGAATGAACGGCGAGATGGAAACAACGGACTTATAAGAATTTCTTATAGAATTTAATTTTACTGTATCGGTATAAATAGATGAATATTTTGTGGTAAACGAGAAGCAGTCGTGAAACGTTATAGTCGACACGATACCTTAAACAATTACTGGTAGAAACGATAAGTTATAGGTTGGACATTGGACTCTTTAACATTCTTCGAGACTCATCGAGAGTGTTAGGTTTGTACGTTCTGAAGGGTAATATGTTTTAGTTATGGTAATCATCAGCTCAAGATAAAGATAAATGGAGGCAAGTGGTAGTTGTGGCAATGAACCTAAATGGCCCGTAAAAGCCAATGAAGAAGAAGAATCATTAGTGGTTCAAATATCTGTAAATAGTAGATTCCCTAGTTGATAGGTACTATCTATTTTGGTCTTATTGATTACCATAATATACGATTGGTATTTTAGAAATGATATAAAAAGTATTGAGATTACTAGCTTTACATATTATTTTTAATTTTTGTACCTTATGAAAAATTAAAACAAATTCTTAATACTATTACATATCTACCACGTACCTGCCTATATTGTATTCCTTGTGATAATACGGTCGACAACATAATAATATTATTTATTACATATTATTATCATATATTATTACGGGTACCTACCTACGATTGAGAACATTACATTATTATGTGCACACACGCACCCTGTTGTCATTATACACAATAATATTATTGGTATTCATTAAATCGTAACGAGTTTATTAGAAAATATATTATGTAGGTATTATATTGATATTATTATAACGTCGGACGAAAAAATGCGTGGAAAACGGATGCTGCAGGACATCGAGTCGGACACCCAACAAAAAATATCGGACGTGCCTATAATAACGCACTCGTCTATATTGTATATTTAGCAATACGCCCTCGCGAGTAACACTGCATCAAACGTACCTAACTATATTATTATTATAACCTGACTGACAAAGACATCGATTTTAGTAGGTATATTACACGCACACACGTGTGTGTGTGTGTCGGCCGGAAAACGTTACGATAATATAATATATTATATTGTAACATGTTGCATCGGGTGGTTCGCGGAATATTATATTATATTATACGAGAGAGGCACGTATAAATAACACGGTTTAAATTACTGCAGCCGCCGCAAGTTCAAAGGATCGGAGCCGCCTCCGATGCGGCAGGACGACGACGACGACGACCGATAATATTATGCAGTTTAGACGTCGTTGCGCATTCGATGACTTTTCACCGTCGATAATATTATTATTTACAACGAACATTATGCTCAAATACAATAATAATATTATTATGATTTAGGTACCCGCGCGTGTACGTATGCGTATCTACTATCTACACACTATATTATATATCGTAAACGTTTCTGCACAGGTTTTCATTTTCGCCGTGTACACTGCGAACTATTATGCAACGGATTTTCTCTATTTTCATTCGGGTCACAAATTTTTGGCACCGTAAGAGTCATCCCCATATGATATAATACCACGTGCGTCGTTGGCAAGACAAATTCGAAAATATTCTATAATTTGATTGACTGCACTTAGGGTCGTCTGATTTGGTTCGAACTTTACACCACAAATCCTGTTCGTCCTTTAATACTTGTTATTATATGCAGACACACCGCGGCGGGGATATTTTCTATATGACTCGCCAGTTTGACTCAACAAGACAACAAATAACATAATTTATCCCAACAATTTTTTAAAATAATATATAGGAACCTATAAGAATCCGATACGTCTTCCAGTTGGCGTGAATAATATAGTTTAAAAGTAAAGTTAATAATTTTCTTTGAGTATTCCCATATGGTAGTGTGAGTTTTAAATACTGTCGGTAACTGGTAAGATCATAACATAAACATATATCGATAAGTCGTACACGAGAACAACACAAGCGTGCGGTGATAATATTATTATTGTGGCAAACTGCGAAATTCGCGATTTTGCATATTTATTATCGTATCTTCAACGTAAATATAATGAACCATACTTAATGTCAAATAATAATAATGTCGATTATTCACACTACAAATTTTGTAATCAAGCTGCACGATTCTGATACGTGTGCTGCGTAATGCCTAAATATACGTTCTCGTTTGGAGGTCGATTTGGAATTGGTCCGTCTAGGAAAACGCTCGTGAAAATTTCGCAGGAGTTGAATATATTAATATAACCGTATTTGCAGTATAGAGGGAATTTTCGGCACGCTGACAACCGGACTTAAATACACATATGCAAGTGTATAATATTATATATTGTATTATTATTATTATTATTAGACGTCCCAGAGAGTATTGCGAGTGTGCTTATAATTGAACGTAATCCTCGGCGATATATAGTTATTTATCGGCCAGATATATATAAAAGCGGACCCCAAATGCGGAAAGACCGAACGTCCTTATTTTAATCCGATTGGACCGTCGTTGTCCAGTTATTTCGCGGGATAGCCGTTCTGCAGCGCTGTACCAAACCGCACGCGACAATCGTATCATTATAGCCTTTGGTTTATAATAATAATAATTTCATAATATGATGAAATATGCATTATAATAATAATAATAATAATAATATCTATCGTCTTTATTTCTGACAGTGAGCGTGTTTGACAATCGCTTTTCGATCGATATACGAGCGTACATTCGATTAGTGGTTCTCAACCGGTGTGAAGCGTATTATACCGTGATGTGTGTCGCCCAAAAAAATGTTTACTCGTATTGTATACTTGTTATAAGTATAATCAATGTATTATGACATTATTATTATGGCATTATTACGTGATGATAAAAACGATAAAAAATCAGAGATAAAAAACAGTTGTGAATATAGTCTCAATATCGATTTACATATAGGTTTATAATTTATTATTGTCATACTTTCTTAAAATACACTAATCGTCTTAAGTTTTCACAATTTTCACAATTTTGAGGAATCTCAATTACAAAGTTGTCTTAAAAAATAGGTTGAGAAGCACTATGTATTATATTATACTTTGGCAGAGCTTTCTCCGCGCGCGATCGGTTCGCGTCAGACGTCGACGTCATATATTTTTTTTATCGTCAACCCTAGTTGACAATTTTTTTTTGTTCATTATTTATTATGAAGGATAATCTCAACGCGATACCCGTACTATTAGACTGTCATTTTCACGCTGTCCGTGTGGCCTGGACTCGGCTGTTATCATATGCAGCAGGTATATTATTTGTGTATTAAATTGTATAAAGTATATGATATACATATATAATAATAATAATACTGGACATTATAGGTATGTATTCCGATGCCGAAGCTGGAATACCTTCGTGTTTACGCCGCTCGGAGGTCGTAGATCAAGTCGTCTATTCGTGGAAAAAAGCGCCTTACACGCACCGAAACTAATATCATAATATTATAATATGATTACTCAATCGACCGCCTAGCCGTGGTGGTTTATATATATATAGATAGATAGGTACCTACGCCGAATATTATAACGAAATTACCAAAATTCCATTGTCACGCCGCATCGTGGTCTTCTCAACCACATAACCGGTTACCGCAGTATAATATACATAGTGTATAATATTATTATATAATATATATTTTATGTACATTGCGCATTGTGTACCTTAAAAATAAATAAATAATATAATAAATCCACGCGCTTTCGAGCCGCGTGCGAAATAGGCTGTGGCATATATAAATAATAATAATAATAATAATAATAATAATAATACGTATAAAGATACTGTGTGATTCGATCGGCAAACGGATAGTCCTACATTTTATGCTCGCGAACGTCTCTAAAAAATTCGCGTGGGATACCATAGCAGCTACACATATTATGCGTGTACACACGTTAAAGCTTCGTCCGACGACGCGATCTATTGCTTTGGTTCCTTCTCGCGTTCCTCTCAATCCAGCGTCAGTGGTTTTACTGGTTTCCGACCGGTATATACCTATAATAATAATATGATGTCGTCGTCGTCGTCGCCGCGGTATATAATGTTATACACCGGTGGTACCCGGTATGTACCACGCGATTTACCATATGAAACAATGGACTCGGCAACGGTTTACTCGGCGACAGCTCTGTATAATGCGCGCGTACAATATAGTAACTATACGCATAGTCAAAGAGTTTAGGCTGGCGAGAATAGAATATTAATATAAACCGCGATAGGTAATAATATTATTGTAACGATGTCGACTTAATCATAGCGGATTTTATGTTCGCTCATATTTTTAAAACGTTTTTCTTTATATTATAAACTATGCACTTTTTTATTGAAACTATACGCATTCGAGTTTCAGTCGTATATGATAATTATACCGTTTTTTTAAATTTTTTTTTATTTACGCGTATTCTCATTGCTTACATATTTTATCCATTGACCATCGGTGAAGTAAAATGTGTCTACAATTATTTTCGATTGAATAATTTTCACGACCTCTTGATAAAAATAACTCAAATTTTATAATATTACAATTAATGAGTATAATTGATGTCCATATCCATAATATCGTCCCGAAAATTCTTGATTGTTGCATGACGTAGTACCTATATAATATACACTAATATTCGCTGCCTCGGCCCATTATTGTCGGCATTGTTGCGTCAACTCGTTATAATATTCGACACACGCGGGTTTATATTATTATTTTATAAATAATTATAATACGTATACACATCTAACGTTTATGTAGAAGCAAGGAATATAATATTATATACGTACTTTATATATATATATATATTCGTTTTAATGCATAATTATAATTTAAACAAATATATAATATACGTATTGCGTATAGCAATTATTTTTTACATGTTAACCTGCTCGATATATCAATTTCGAGCGTTCAATTAACTTTGAGTTTACACGATAATTGTTCGTGTGTTGTACGTATAATATTACAATCTATAAGACGTCCGAGTCATATTATATATACGTTTACATATATATATATATATATATATATATATATATATCATATCCATGCGATCCCGGGGTATTATGCTAATAAATGTTTGAATATAATAATTTCGGAGGCATAACAAAATACACGTATAATAAGTATATCATCAAATAATATATAATATTTATAATATACTCGGGGAACCGCTTGCGTCATTATCCGAAACGTTTGGCTGGAGATAATTTCGTTTTGGAACTCGTATTTTACGACGTCCGTCCGGTTGAAGTGATATATACATTATATTAAAATCGGACACGGTATATAATATAATATTATACATATATATAGGTATAATACCAATGTGCCCATGGTTTACTCACGACGTACATTATGTATATAAGAATTATTCGGTGAGGTCGCATTCACGTGCGGGGGTCGCCTGTGAACGACTCGAACGGACCATATACTATATTGATATATACACAAATATAGCATAATATATTATATTATTATTATAAACTCGCGCGGATGTACGCGTCGTCGTCCGAAAAAGGTCTTCGTTTTACGTCGTGTAAAGAATTACAATATCATATATACTATATAGTGTACATATTACTCACACATATATATGTATGGAAATAACCGTTTTGTTCGGACGCCATTAACCCGAATACCCTAATCCGTCAATACTGTCTCACCCTCACGCTGTATATTTATAACACAATATTACACGCATATCGATATATCACAAATACGACTGAAACGTCCTTTTTTTTACTCATACCATACAAACACTTACCGTATGTGTGCATATAGGAAATACTACAGCAGTGCATCAAATACGTTAAAACTCCATTATACGACGTCGTCGATGAAATAAAACATACGCGTACGATGATTTATGTAATGATGTTTGATCGTGAACGGTTGCTTAAAAATATCGAATTACACGCGATTCCGGCAAACAAATACAATTTATTATGTCCTATCTCTGCAGCGTCCCCACGAGCTAAGACTCGGTACCCCGTAGCTGCTTTCACTAGAAATGTAATTGCGATAGAATTCACGAGTGCTGATTTACACGACGGTGTTCCAAGAGTCATCTTATAAATAATTTAATCTAAAAAAATGGAGATCACACGCTACAGGTGTTGTATAGTTTACTTAATTATATAATTAAAAAAAAAAAAAACACTTATTGAATTCCTCAGTCGTGACGACAACAATTTTTTCTGAGGAGGGCAGCTTTAGCGACATTTGTCATAGTCTATATACTCTATACTCTAAAGTTTATCTATATACATATATAAAACTGAATGTGTGTGTGTGTGTGTGTGTCCATATAACCATGGCAATCAATTATATATTATTTTGAGATTTCCGATGGAATGTTTTGTATATAAATGGTTGCCATGGTGATATGTAAAACATATTATTCATATAGAGTTGGAAATTTTAATAGGCAACGAAATGAACGGGATAAGATATTTTTATATATATATATAGATTATACCTCTTTTCAGACGATAAGGTAATTTAAAAAGGGAAAGGACCCACCCCTGGAGGTGCTCAAACAGAAATTTTGAGATTTCCGATGGAAATTTTTGTTTATAAATGGTTGCCATGGGTTTTGAAGCTATTATAATAATAATTATTGGTTGCCGGGAAACGAAGTGCACGGGATCAGCTAGTAGTAAAAATATTTACTTCAACCTAAACCAGAATTACATTTAAAAATTGTAAAAAATTTTATTTTTAAGGCCATTGCAGTCCTGATTGATGTTTGAAAACATTATATAAATAATTATTTTGTTTTTTAATTACTGATGTCACTGTGTCTGTAATGACTCTGGTTGGTGATATAGTACCCAGATCGCCACCCCCCCTTCCCTTGTAAATACGACACTGCCCTGGTGGTATACTTGGCGGGCACTTACACAATTTTTCAAGTACTTGCAACGAGCACCATGTATCTCTATTTTAAAAATTACAATTTAGCGTAAAGTGTGCGGTGTGGTGTACGACAAGAATTATTATATTCAGAATTGTACAAACTACCAAAACGTTACAACTTACAATACCCACAACGGAATAGTATACAATATCTCATATCTATTCACCGAATAATGAATATAATATATTATACGTATTGTAATGATGTAAAATATAATCATGTTCCATTTCCACTAATAATCATTTTTGACCATAGATACGTGTTTTGATTGACTGTAGGTATAGTTATTGTATATTGTACACATTTTCTATTACATATTTACTTAACAAAATTGTTAATATATTTTATTACTTAAAAATCCGGTGTGTCATGTATGGTGATGACGTTCAAATAAAATATTTACCCCCTCCCCCCACCAAGCCACACTATAAATATGCTATATGGATCCGCATGAAAAAAATTTTGAGTGGGAAAATCAGTAGGTAAGAGATTACCCTATAATCAAACAAAACCTAAACGACACCTCTGTCCTCGCTGAATGTAAAAATATATCTGTGTTTTGTATGGTGTAAAAAAATAACATCATTATTTATGTAAGAAACTTTTAGGTTTGCAGATAAACAAGTATTCTATCTAAGAGAACTCGAGAATGTATTAATTACTTGCTCAAATACAAAAAAACTACCTACCATTATTATGATGATTAACATGTTTCTTACTGCTAATGTTGGATGTTTGGTTTGAGTTTCCAAAGTCTAAAATAATGGTGGTCAATAGAGAGTACCAGAGTGGCCAGCCAATATTTTGTTTGTTATCACAGCGATTGGCAATTGATATTAAGTTATTATTATTAATAACCAATTGTACACACTTAGGTCTAAGAAACAAAAGTGGATCTTTGTCACAAACGTACCTACGCTCTAAGAAACGAATTTACTCTTTGCCTGCAACTATAATATTATTGTATTAATTTAAACATTGTTTCAGACGAAACTATATTATCATTATGCGGACGTCATAACATAATTAAGCATGCAGCAATAACTAATATTTTAGTTACGGAAATAATAATAATTCATCTCCAAATCATTTTCTTAAATTGCTTAAGATGAAATTCAAGTTTTTAATATTATCCAAAATCCATATTGATTAGCTGATGTGACTGTGAAATATTCGAAAACTTGTGAGTTATCTAACAGATACACTAGATATATATAGTGGATACACCTACTCGTATTAATAATTTAAAATAACGCTTAAAATGACATAAATTGATATTTAAAATCGTAAAATAAGCAATTTAAAACTAATCGTGTGGGTCTTTTACGCATCGTAAATACCACAACACATTTTACTGGAGAGGTTAGAAAACGTCTGGAAATAATGAAATGTTTGTTGAACATAGGTAATTTGCGGGTATGTATATAATATAATATCATGTTTAGCTATTTAAAACTTACTTCGGCCCAACAGCGTATTAATAATATAATCGTTTTGTTTATCAAAAAAATTGTTTTATAAAGCAAATAATAATAATTATACCTATTGAACTTGTTCATTATAATATTTTTATATAGCTCCGCGATAGGTTTTATTTTTTCTTCGAGATTATTTTGTTGTGTCACATTTTTTCTCTACTTTTATTTTACATGCGTATATTTAATTGGAACAACAATTTAAATTTGAAGTACCTATCCATTAGTTTTGATCGAAAAAATATTTTCGTTAATTATTTCACGTCTATATATTACATTATGCTATCATCTAGTTGGTTTTTTTTATACGCATATTAAACATTACTCGATACAGGTCATTCGATGAATCATTCACACCGAAAGCCAGTGTACACGGTACAATATAATGGTATGTAATATGTATAAGTATTTTAATCGATTCCGACGACCAAACTGGATAATAATATTATTATAATATTCGTTGTGCAGCCGCTTATATTTGATAGTTTCCAATTTAACGCAATCGTTTAAAACGAAAATATTAAGCAAACAATAATCAACTCCTATTATTATTCGTGCTGCGTGACATCCGTGTGACGATATGCACAAAGCACATAATATATTATAATATTGTACATAAGTAAGCTATATGGATTTCATGTGTACAATTATACAATGTTCCGCGAAGTAAGACAATACTGTTGTTTTTTACCCGTTCTACGATTTCGACATTATAATATAATACACCTATTATTCAGACGCGTCCGCTGGAAAAGCCGAAATCATTTGCTCAGCTAAATACACCTAGCTGGTTTAATATTTTAATAGATATTATAAGTATCATAGTACTTTGATATATTTCCTCTGCAAGGAAAGTTAAGAAATCATAGATATTTTTTTAAGTATAGTGCAGTGGAAAAATATCTAAAGTAGGATGCCACATTTTGTCAGAAATTGTTCGACATTATTTTTGTATTATTATTGTTGATTTAAGTTTCCCTATGGTAATTGGTAAGAAACAGAGCGTTGGGAAAATTGGCCTCGTAAAATCGGTTAGAAAAAAAAAAGTTGAAACCAGCCCAAAAACTTATTTATATGTTAAAAAGAAAACAAACTCTTGAAATACAAAAAGAATTTTGATTCTTGTGTTTAGGAATATAATATGAATTATGATACACGAGAAAATATCACTTGTAAATTATAATTCATTTTATAGATCCCCAATAACAGTTAGGCATAATTACCTAACATTGATGATAAATTATTTATAACCAATTATGGCATAACTAATGGAATATTGACATTTATTATAATATGCTACTTTGTATTTTAAACCTCGTCACAGGTGTTGCGGCTAATCGAGATACAAACACGACGACGGTGTAAACATATTATCAAAAATCACATTAATTTATATAGTGATCGTTGTCCGTCAGACTCGCGGTATCCGCCACGGCCACGGCAATAAAAATAACCGACGTCGCATTATTACTCATTAATACTCGTTATAAAAAGTGAACGGATAATAAATATGACAAATCGCAGCAGCTCTTCAGTAGGTATACACAGCGCAGGTATCGTTAAAATATATCGAATCGACGCAATAATAATAATTATTATTATACTATACTTCACGCGTAGGTACATCACCTGTTGTACGCACGTGCAGTAAACGTTTTAACGCCGATGATTCGTTTTGTCCGAAAATCACATTACGCGCCTACACACATAAGACGTATATACACAGGTATAGGTACCACAACTACGGTTATTATATACGTCGCGCGACTTGCGATAATATACGACTTAAGTAATGATAATAATAATAATAATAATATACAACGTGGTCGTTGCTCCTCCCGCCGCCGCAGCAGCAGCGGCAGCATATACGACGACGTCTGTCCAGAGGCTACCGCGGCGAGCGCTGGCAAAGTGGGAGTGCTCGACGACGGCGATGGGCAATAGAGCCATTATGGCGGTGGTTATATATTTTTTATTTTTATTTAATTTTTTCTACCTTACTTTCCGAGCAATTTGATTAAGATATTACCGGTTGTTCCCGCGACGAGGTCTCTGCGCGGCCGGGTCCGCTGCGCGCAGCCTCGCACCGGAACCCGCCTATTAACCGACCCCCGGGGCCTTTTCGTGTTTTAATGGCCGTTTTTAATTATAAAATAATATATATGTGCGTGCGTGTGTGTAATACGCCGACGAAGAAACCATAATACGTAATATAGCCCGTCTGCGCCGAGTGCGCAGCCACGGCGGCGAGGCGAAGATGGAAATTTATTTTCAACATGTTATAATAATAATAATGTTTATAAAGATATTAAAATAATATTATTATAATATAATATACGTACGAATATAATAATATATCGTGCGAGCGGGGACGTTGGTGAATTTCGTGTGTGCGTGTTTGTCCGAGAGACACGACCGGCCGCTCGGAAATAATAATATTATATTATATCGATTGTCCGCGCGCACGCGTCGGATCGCGGCCTCGTAATAATATTACTATTATAATGTAAATAGGTATATAAAATAATAATAATTTATATTACGATATAAATCAGTGCTCGAAACGCAATAAGTTTTGTGCGCGACCGGCTGCAGACAGCTCTGGACGCGATCCGCCGCGGTGAATCACAAACGATATTAAAATATTATTGTTTTATGTGCACCGAGTGTTGGTTTGACTATACATCGTATGTCCAACACAACAGGGTACACTTTCTATATAACTCAGTTACTTGCTCACTAGTTCATTACTCATACGTGTTTTTGAATTCTTTTATTGCGGGACACAAGACAAAACCATTATTATTGAATCCTATAATGACTCTCTTGCGTTTTGCGCGTGCGCGAAAACTTCACTTTTCTGTGCGATTACCCACCTGGTTTTATCGGACACACGGTATACGAGTACGCACTCGTATTGTACCAGCTAGCCTTATGATTAGTAATATATTAACACTAAAAAAAGACCCCGCACGACGTGTAGATGCGTCATGTGATGTTTTTCCCTCTTGGGTTTTAAATAATAATTATTATGTTCACGTGCAAAGGCGTGTAATATATTAGTTATTACTACCTACTATAGTA
Organism: Acyrthosiphon pisum; assembly: GCF_005508785.2. Lineage (NCBI taxonomy): Eukaryota > Metazoa > Arthropoda > Insecta > Hemiptera > Aphididae > Acyrthosiphon > Acyrthosiphon pisum. The sequence goes on from NC_042494.1 coordinate 143,811,683, forward strand.
CCAATAATTTCACAATATTATTCAAGATAATATTTTATATTTCGGGAACTCGTCAACCTGCAAAAAAAGTACGTGGTATGATACGAAAACACTGCTCTGCGTACACCGTTGCAGGTCAGATCAATATAGGTATATTATATGATCATAAACTTAATCAAACAAACAAAAATTGAGGTTTTATATAATATACTTGGCTGTAACTATTCATGGGATCTTTTTTTTCACTCCAGTGACCAATGCGTGCATATCATAACATCGTTATTGTAATTTTTATTCAACACTATTGTCATCGTGTGTTAATTAGAAATTGCATTAAAAAATAATTATGCGTCTCCTCGGCCATTTAATGATTTTCCTTCACGCACGTATAATATCGATAAGTATACCGTTTATAATCTACAATGTCATGGAAATACGGTTGCTAATTATTGCTATGGAATAAAACCTACATATAAGGCCAAGATCCTTTAGTAATTAATTATACGGCCGTTATCTGATGGATCGCGTGTTATGCTTATGCGTGTGAAGTAAATAAACACAATCACTCAATCCTAATCGAAAATTCTAATCGATTATCAATGGTGTCTGATGCCGCAAGTACTGCAGGTCAGGGACGGACCCAGGGTAATAATCGATAATGAAGAAGTGGAAAGAAGACGGCAAGGAATCACGCAACTAGATAACATGGAATGCATGTAAATTATTACTAGCTATATTGCATTTATCTCAGGCCGAAGACCAAACTTACCAGGGAGGTTAGAGGCACCCATGTTTGTATAATTAATAATTTATTATATCGTTCTGATTGATTATATATTTTAATAAACTTTGTGGATAGAGGATTTACGCCGTAAATAGATTGGGGTGAAATGTGTAATATCCGTATCACCACCAGTCTACGATTTAAAAATACAAGTAAAAATAATATAATATAATTTAACCACGGACGGATCCTGGAATTTTATATACCTAAATAAAGTACCTATATATAAAATAAGATAAATTTAAAATTATGGAAATAATCATTGTATTAAATAATAAATAAATAAGGGGCTCGTATTACAAAATATAAAAGCTTCACACCAACAATCATGTCCATCGTGGCCCTAACTACTACTTATTATTATATAGTAGGTATATGACGTATATTGTATTTGCATTGATCTTCAGTAATCTTTAACACGCTGTCAAATAATTTTTAAATGGAAAATAATTATTGTAAAACTGTGTGTTCGGATTATACCTATATTTCAACATGCGTATTAATTAATAATTATTATCCTTACACCCTGCACCTCGCCTACAGTTATCCCTTTTGATGAATAGTTAAAAAAAAAAGGCAAAAAGGCGACTGGCCATAACATAAATTAATGGTGCCAACTTCAAGCACGTTATAATAATGGTATTTAGGTATATTATACAATATACATATTATGATATTATTATACACTGGATAATATGAAAAATAGTTAGGCCGCCAGAATATATACGCAACAATTAATATTTTGACGTTTTGAGGGGTCTTATCAATTATATAACAAATAAAAATATTTAGCCCCTTGTCGCAAGAGAGATAGCACTATAGTGATATTTAACAGCAGTATATCTCTCATCCACATTCCGGACCGTGTTCCCTTATTTTCTCAACATAGGAATGGCCTATCCATTCTTATATTATCTATGTTATACACACAAACATACACACACACACATGCATGCACACACTCACGCACATATATAGTACCTATGTATTCAATGTTTTGGAACGGGCGCCACTGATTATCATATATACGTCTGTAGCTAAGATGATTCTAAACACGAATATGTATATATACAACGACGGACGCGCTTGAAACAATGGACACTGGCGCAAACGAGCACACGTGGCGTCTAACTTACTTATAATAATAATAATAATCACATGGCTATTATTATCGTATACATATGGAGTTCACGGCGGCGTACAGTCGCGCATACGGAATATAATATAATATTATACGTATATACATATATAATATTATACAGGTACCTGTTGCGACTGTGTCGCATACATTGTATATACCACAGCAGTAACAGCAACAGCAACAGCAGAGGCGGCGGTATTTAGCATTTATAATATATAGGCTATAATAATATAATTTATGCGAATCGATTGATAATTTATTTATCTCGCAAACGGATACAGTAGGTAACGCAATAAAAATCCTATTAAAATGTGATAAAAATAAAATATTGAAACGAATTTCATACGTATAATATATACATATAAGTGGGCTTATTAAACACTAAATTATACATTATATGCATTTGATGTGTACCTACGTTCATAATCTGTAATATACGCGAGAGTGGTACACACGCACAGTAGTAGATGACTATCATAATTATCATTACTATTATACATTGCGTATCGTATTATTAGTGTAATAATATTATGGCCATTGGGTAATATATTTCGTCGACAAGACTACAGCGCGCGGCCATCGGAGTTCGTTTTGTTTTCGAATCGAGATCAATTATTATATATATAAAAATATGTACACAGACGTGTTATTATATAAAACCGCTTTAATACGCGTATAAAAAACGTCTGGCACGCACAAGTGATGACGACCTTCATCTTTGTGTGTCCGAACTGGCCGCCATACCAAGTCACGAGACTATTTTAATGCGAATTTAATATAGGTACCTATAATATTACAAAATTATTTATAGTATAACATCGGATTTACGACGTTATGTTTTATATGCGGACAACGGCAATACAGACATCGACATTATTGTCCAAATATCGTTTTTTAGATTGAGTGGATTGCAAATTTGGTCATTACCAATATAGTTTTTTAAACCATTTTATTTTTAAACATTATTTGTGATTTTTGTTTGTATACAATATGTGTTAGTGTTTAGCTATGGTATTCCACCTGCGAGCATGTTGAAACTTTAATTTAATTTATTTTTACTAACTCAATACTTAATGCACTTTATTATAATATTTTGTTCGTAGTAAGACTATTTTTTATTCGCTTATAGAAGTTTGTAAATAGAATTATTCTTCGCGTTTCGGCGGTGTGATGGAACTGCAGCTATATATAGACGTACAACGTTTCTTAACGATGCTCTTAGTTTTTGTTTTTCTAACTTTGTGTACTTAGATATTATTTTTTATAGTAAAAAAATAAGGAATCAAAAATGTATAAATAAAGGAAATAGCAGATGAAAATAAAATAAAACTTACCCCAATAATAAATGTTTAAAAACTAAAAATTGTATACAATTGAATTATCACAAACGCATATTACATTCTATTTTCATAATCATTTGCATCTTTTAATTTCCGTCCAACAAACTTTAATACACAACATATACTACAATATAATTCATTGTTTATATACTTAATTTTAGTTGATGATCGCGCGTAGGTAATATACCTACATAATGGGTATATTATACTGATGTATATTTTAAATGTACTTGAATGTATGTAAACATGTAATAAACAGAACATTTTATCAAGCAATTTTGATGTTGGATTATTATTATTATTATTACTGTAAAAATTTATTTATTGCTGAATTTATTTATGTCTGAGATGTGAAATATTGTATTTTAGATTTTGAATGGAGCGACGGAACAATTGATATTATACAATGATGATGTGTTTTTTGTTAGGAAATCACTTTTTGGGGCAGTAAAAGGAACTTCAAAAGTTTTATGAAACCATATAAATGTATATATTTATATTTTAAATTGAATACAGATGGTACTTTGGAGAGTTTATTTTTGAAAGTTTCCATCTGCAGTTTTCTAGAAAATCGCAAAAACTTTTTTTACTATCGCTTTTAAATTTATAATAATAAAACATAATATATACAAACTGTATTATCGCTAAAATATATTTTAAGTTGCATGTTTGGATTTACCATTTACATACATAACATAATACTCGTCATACATACAAATCAATCATCAATGAATATCGTTATATTATTTAATAGACATTAGAGGTTTTATATTCAAAAGTTAAAATGTCGTATTAAATATTTGAATTAAAAGATGAAATCGTATAATGCCCGGATAAAGTTATCAGATTATATTGTTTTAAGTTGACGGAAAAAATACTCTGTGTCTATTATAATAAACGATATACCGATATTATTACCTATCTAATACTGATAAGTTATAAGTTATAATTTAGCACTCTAAATATACAGGGAATATCAAAATTTCAACCAGCTTCTCTTCGTATTTACCTATATATTATATACCCTAACCTTATACCTACCAATAGTGTTAATATCCTCTACATAAGTACACAAGTACATATTATATTACCTATACTAAATAGTAAATACATCTATAGAATTAAATAGATATTTATATTAATTGCTTAAGTACGACAAGAAAACGTTAAATTATATCACTACATATTATGTACTATAGTAATATATTATATATTATATGATATAATTTTGAAATTGAAATGATCGAATACAAATAATAATTATTGTTTTGGGCATATTATCATGACAGATTAATTAAAACTAGTGCACTTCGGGACAGAAGAAAATACTGTACTTATAAGAATAACTTACTATGTGTGTTGCAGCGGTAATTTATTAGTTGATCTCATCGGAGCGGTGTAATACGCAGTGCCGTTACCATATTACCGATGAGCCTCAAATTTATGTAACAAGACCTCTGATTGTATCCCACACGTTTGTAAAAATATATACTTAATACTAAATAAAAAAAACCACGGAACATTACTCTATATTTTTCCTTCTACAAGGAAAATCTATGAATAGTAAATATGTTAATTTTTTTGATGAGTAACCGTGACAATGAAAACCTTACGAAAAATCTGTTAGAAACATTCATTGGTCGTGTATCCAGCACCAGAATATATTTATGTTAAATTAACAAATAAATTTGGAATATTTAGTAATTAAATAATATAGGTATGACGTTTTAGAAAAACCATGTAAGTATATCAAAAATAAATAAAGTTGCCAAAAATGTCTATATAAAATTATTATCAAATGTTGTATGGGAGTATCCGATAAAAATGTAGCTCCGATAAAAAAAAGCATTTTGTACGATTTCATAACAGAAGCATCGCCCTACTTCCCATCTCATATAACGTCTTGCAGGTCTATAGACGAAATAATTTTGGTTCACTCGTAAGTCGTGAGTCGTATATTATGATGCGCAGCCTTCAGCCGCCTCAGAGGTGTGGTTAGTGGAGGAGTTAATATTTCTATACAAATTAAAAGCCAGACAATTTAAAACGATGCGTCAATATTGCCTTGAGCGACCACCGGCCGTTGGCGTGATGTATCTTCAATAAGTTATAAAAGAGCTATCAATACTATAATTTGGTATGGTAATATACCTAGACTTCCAAACAATTATTGTATAAATATTATTAACATTTTAACGAATATTAATTTTTTTTATTGATTTTCTCGATAATTTTAAAATAAGTACTGAGCATTTTCAATTTCGACATACCAAAAGTAGCAACTATAGTTTTATAGAACCAATTTTCTATCGGAAACCTCCCCCAAAATTAGTTATCAGAGCATTTTATGTACAAGATAAAGGGTCTTCAGACAAAACATATTAAAAATTAAATTTAAAAAAACACATCATTATAAAATTAATACATATCATACATCATATTATCTACATTTGGTATATAACTTGATATAACTTTATGCTATATTATAGCCAATAACTGGTGTCCTACTATTGAATTTACTACAGGCTTAATTTATATTGTTTGGGGACGCGAGTATACCTAAATAGTTTTTAAGCATACAAGTGTCCCTTTAATTTTAACCCAATTACGCCAAACTGGTACCAAAAAACTTTGGCTAATTCAAGTAATAATTTCAAATCAAGTTTAAAAATGTACAAGTCATTATTACAATGAAAATTTATTTTATGCTTATGTTTACAATTAAATGATTTAAAAACAAATTAACGGTTTGTTAATCATACAATATAAGCCATGGTATGAGGCCATTCAATTACACTACAATTTCGTATTATTATGTTTATATGATGTGTTTTAGATTGTCTGAGATTCTGGTGAGCGGATAAAACTATGAATTTTTAAATTTATCACATTCTTATGCACAACAATGAAAATAAAAGTAATTTTCCTTATGAATGTGTGACAATAACGTAATATAATAATCACGTGTTTTCATTGCCATAATTAATGTGTCGCAGCTTCGATTCATACCTACGTTTGCCTTAATCATCGTAGTTTTATGTATCTATATTATATTATGTGTTTTATAGATTGTAAGAGATTTTCGTGAGCGGAACAAGTGATGAATTTTTTAATTTATCGCACATTCGTATTAGTTACCAACACTTATTAATGGCATATGAATCATCGCTCGAGGCGTAGGTATACAATATAATATTATCATAGTCTTCGTATATATTGGCGTCGAACGATCGAAACGTGTTATTATAGCTGCTACGGCAGTGATATAAAAGGAAACGGAAGGAACCGAAGGAAGAGAAGGAAAAAATTGGACGGAAAATCTCCGACAACGTTTCCACAGGTCGGCTGTTTATTTATTTATTTTTATTTCGTTTTTTTTTTGCCATCTACGCCATCGTCCAATCCTGAGCGTCGTTATAATTAAGAGCTTTGTGTGTGCGCGCGCACTGTAAATAGTAAATATACACTTATATACATATATACAGTGAAAAGTCTGCTTTATTACACTCAGCCTATTCGGACGGCGGTGATAAATTATTCCGTCGGTAGAGTTAAAAAAAAAAAATAAACCACCCAGAGATTTCGAGCTTTTGAATTCGACGAAATCGAACCGGAGCGCCCGGCGGTGATTTTTCGCGCGGAAAATGCGCGAGCGGCGGGCGAAGCGAATGGGAAAAAAATCCGCCGCTTTCGGGTTAATGCGGTTCGCCGACGGATATTCGCGAGCGAGTCTATTATAATGACGGCGGCGCCACGCCATGTCAGCTGCACAGCACGTTGCGCACGCAGTGCTGGGTAGGTAGGGAAGGTGTGTGGGAAAAGGAGAGGAAAGAGAGGAAACTAAAATAAAAATAAAACATGAAAGATCACGTCGCATTTATAATTCATCCCCGGCCCGATATACCGCGTAATGGGCTTTAATGCTTTCGGACCCGGGAAAATTCACGTAGCGCGCGAGCGCACTTTTCGGATTTTTCACGACTCCACCGCCGAATTCTCGAAAGCTCCCGACAATCCTTTGTTCACTCATTCTTTCTCCGTCTCAATATTCTATTCGTCTCGTCGTCTGCAGCTTCATATACATACAACAATATTAATACAAGTTTACGTCGAATTTTTGGATTTCACTTGCTCGAAAACAGATTTTAAGTACGTTAGTGTGGAGAGCGGCTATTGTTTTCCTGCAATATCGCGAACAAATTTACTACAATATTTTTTTTTCCTGCAACCCATTTAAATTTAAAAAATAAAAATTGTTCTACAACGTTTACAATAACAAGAAGTATAATATAATATAGGTAATATACAAATATTATACAAATCACGCATACGCTGAGTTTACGTGCGCATTGCACTCCAAAACTACTCAACCGATTTCTATGAGATTATGCTCAATATATTATGTGCAACTTAAAATATACCTATTTTTGTTTCCGTAACTATAAAAGCTACTAAAATCCGTAGAAAATTAATCATACTTCCTGAAGTTTGATTGTAATTTTTAAAAAAATTGTTTAATTTATAAGCTTCTAGGCTATGGTCTTCAGGATTCACTTTTTTTGATTTAAAATCAGATGTGCCCAAAATAAAATATACAAACGTAATGCAATTATTTCATGGGATTTTTAAAATAAAATATTAATTTTGTTTTAAAATGGAAAATTGAAAATAAACTTACTAGAAAGCCTAGTTATTTTGTCAAAGAGTTCATACATGTACAAAAAATTTAAATCGGCCATTCCGAAATACGTGTAATTTACCACCACTTATTGGTCAACAATTCGTGTGCTTGATCCCCTTATTTTTTTTTATTGGACATTTAAGAAAATATTTTAACATATAGGTATACGATTGAAATTTTTGTTTATAAAAGGTTGCTATTGGTTACAGCTTACAGTATTACTCTTATTAATTGTCTTAAAATATTTATAATGCCTTGCCATTTTTAACGGACGACGATGTGCATAGAGTCAGCTATAGTTATATTATATACGTATCCTGCAGGACACGCTCAAACATTTTTCAATTTAATATTATACAAATTACCGCATTAACATAAAACTAAATAAATTGAATGATATTTAGACTTTTCTTAGCTGTTTTAGAAACAAATTCCCAAAAAAATATTACAATTGCGTATTTTGAACACTTTTGGGCGAGACGATCTCGGTACAGAATTGATTTTTCCCAAATTATAATTTTTTTTAGCTATTAGTCAGTGACTACCTATGACAGCTCACCAGTTATTTTAAATAGAACCCAATTATGACAATAACATTACAAATACAAATATTAAAATATAACGAAACCAGCTTCTAATATGATAACAATTGTTTTTATGATAATCACTTCAGATTTAATGTTGAGAATAGAGTTGGGGGAAATGTTAAGAGATTGCAGATAACTGATCAAAATATGTATACGTTTGGTGTGCAATTATGATTGAGGGAAAGTCGAAGAGTAAACTGCAGTGAAAAGTCGCAGATGCTTTCAATGAAGTATGCAGTGTGCAAATAGCAGAATTCTTTAATCCAAGTTTTCCAATATTCGTGATCGAGTAGTAGAAGTGATTTACCCATGCGGAGTTGGTTGAATTGGACAATAATAGATCTTGGAAAATCTAAGTTATTGAATCTAGTTTTTTTTTCTAGGGATATTAGGAAAGGTACTTTTGTATATTTTGGTCTCGAAGTTGGCCGGCAGGTTAGTCCATTGGTTGGACCAAACATCGATTGTATGATGACGGCCCTATTTGGTAATTGAGCAAATAAAGGTAAAACTGTATTATAGGTTGATTTGGATAGCCAGTCAGCAACTCAGTTGTCATGTATACCACACATTGGCTAATGACCCACATAAGTTGAATTAACTGGTTTGGCTGATTAAGGGAATTTATATATGATTTAATATGAAAAACTAGAGGAGGTAACTATTTAAAGTTCAAGGAATTCGATTTAAGGGTTTGTAATCTGATTCGGAGGCTAGTAAATATTTATTAGGGGCTAAGTTTTAGATAAACGAAAGTGCTTCGAAATTAGAATTACACAGTTGTTATATTGCGATCTAATTAACAAATTGAATAGGTAGGTACACCAATTATGCGGCATCGGGAAACTCACTAACTAAATCGGGATAAAAATATTGTAATACAATTAATAAGTATTCAAACAATTATAAAATACTTATTTCACAAGTTATTATAATATGAGTTTTTTTTTCTCGACAACGAAATACGAGTATAGATAGCCAGATAGGTACCTATATAATATAGTACCTATTATTTTTTATGTACATCTGCATAATCGATTCCAGATCACCGTGGTTAACAGACGGATAGTATTAAATAATTATTAATAATTCTATCGTCGCGTGTTCGTCGGAAAAACGATTTTCTCATAAATTTAGTCTTGCCCTACCACCAACGCTTGACTGCTGCAGCATGATCCGTGTAACAGCGGTTAAGTTTCAATATTCGAATCCATCGGGTCCCAGCGTGCGCAACACGGCGGCGGCGTCATAACGGCGTGTGTACCCACACAAACACACGATATAATATATACGTACGCAATATGTATTATATTTTATATACGCTATGTATATACGCATATTATATACAATGCGTATATATATAAGTATACGCGTATCAAAAATCGTTTTCCCATTCGCGGCGGGCACAAATTGCGACGAAACACTCACGCGGCAGCCAGCAGAGCACTTGCCGCGCGGAGCAGGAAACTTTGCCGGATAAGACGGAAACCCTCGCCCCCGAACGTCGAATCATATTAGGGCCATTCGCCATATGGCGCTCGGAGACATTACGCAGAAGGCCACACCAATATCCTTCTGTGTGTGTGTGTGTGTAAATATTATATGTATATATACGGCGTATATATTATAATAGTCAAAACCGCAACGTCGTCGTCTTTTGTTATTTATTTTGTTTTTTCCTCTTGGGGTTTTTTTTTTTTTTTGGATACTTTGAGGGAAACCGCGTAGCGGTTGCTGTGTATTTTTTAATTTCGTCTGGTAAGCGAAACGACGTTCGTGCGTCACATGGTGGCGGTGGTGGCGGTCTGAGCTAATAAAATCGGTCCGTCGGCGGAAGAGGAAGGAAATGCCGTCGCTGCGAAAGAACCGGAAACTCGAGTGGAGGGCACTACTATCACACACAAACACACACACACACTGACGAGTGCCGACGACCGCGCGCGTAAGCAAACTAATATAAAAGCGTATAATTACGATTTATATTAACGTCGTCGTGGGGCGAAAAAAGCTACAACATTGAAAATTCCCGCGGGATTACGAGCCGACTAACTTTGCGAGCATTCAGTGATCTAATATATATTACAAATATATAGGTATACACGCGTAGACAAATTGCTTGATTAATATAATATTTTCCATTTTATTTTTTTTTATTTCGTTTTTCTCGTCGTTTTTTGGTTGGGCCCTAAATTAATTAATATTTCGGGGTTATCGGTATATCGGATGATTACACCATCGCTCATTCGTTTTCAAATATTATTTTAGTAACGTCAAATTGTGTTTAACTCTGCTGCTCCAGTGGAGTAGTACCTATAAGTACTAGTGTAGTTATCAACTGCCCCAAATACACTAAAGCCCACATGATCCTCAATAACCCTCTCACACTTCAACAAGCTCTTAATGAAGACAACACCGTCACAATCAGTACATTTTTCTACAATACAAACCTAAGCCATAAATTGTATATAACAAATCAAAATGTTGTAGTCAGATATAATGTATAATAATATCTTTATTCATTTTTAAATATTAAATTTATAGTATAGGCTACAAACCTCTTTAGTTGAAGCCTTCAAATAAATATATATTTAAAAAAATATTATATATTTATGTATAGATGATGATACTATATTGATGCTGATTATGATGATAATAATTATTGTTCTCGCCATTTATTCGATTAGAAATTTGTTCATCGCCGATGATTGCATTTTTTTTTTTTACCCATTTGGCCATTTAGGTAACCGAATCGAATCGATGCACACACAAATTTATTTTGTTTTTACTTTGCATATGCATGTCACATTCGCAGTTGTATTCCATCGTTTTTATTACGTGATAGTTTTTGACATTTGTACTACCAAAAAAACGTATTAATAGCCACACGTACGCCGGTTGACATTTTCCGGGTAAAAAAAAATGTACACCTAAAATGTCAAGTGGCGAGGAAATCGGCCGGCTTTCATGTATATATACTATATAGTCATATTGTAGTTGTTGTCGTGTTTTTGGGTGATGTATTTTACGTTTTCATTTTAACAACCGCAGAATAAAACTCCAAATTTTTCACTAGTATGTACCTACGTATATGAATACACCAGCAGGTAAGCTAATATTTTTATTTACGGTATACGGTATACTATAAAATGCGAATAGAATTATAATAGTTTCTATAGACTGTTGAAAACTAGGAGATTTTCAAAATCGATATTTTGTAAATTATCCACATGACGCGAAAATAAAAATATTTAGTACCTATATTGATATGATATACAATAATAAAGATTTGTGTGCACTTAATGTCAACCGGATAAGGAATATATATACCTGTATATTATTTTATTATGAACGGGTTGGAATATAAAATACAACTTCGTTGTATCACCGAATCGATAAGTAACTTGAATAAAATATTAAAATTGCTCCTCGCGGATAAACGTCAGGGACTTTTCTATAATTTATCTAGACTTGCACTCGCTCTTTGTTCCGTTCCCATAAGTTATTATATTATCATTGATGTGTAATACAATGCTATCGACGTTATGTCAAAAATAACTTAGATTGTCGCGTTATTAAAATAATGATAAAGTCTTATACACGTTTATGATTTACCACAGGTATACACTTACTTATTTTTTAAAGCATGGCCTCGAGAAAGTTAGATCATAATATATTATATTGTGTGAAAAAAAAAAAAAATATGTCTTCATTTTTTCAATTCCCTACGATATACAATGAACATAATCAAACACAGGCTTTACCTGTGTATACGTATGGACGATATGGGCTTCACAGCAGTATCATAAAAGTAACTCTTTGGATGTTGCTGCGATAATCTATATATTTAATTCCATTGAATACTATTTACTGAAGACACCTGAAACTTATTTCAATTGCACTTCTGTGTTCTTTTTTCCTTTTTCAGCCTACGCAATGTAGCCTATATAATAGAAAGTTTCCTGAGCCTGATAGATCAACGTACAGCCTAAACTATGAAGCTAAAAACTTAACATTTTCATGGTACCTCAGTATCGCCATGTGGTGGTGCAATAAGAGAGGATTTTTCAAAATTCGCATTTCAAAAGTGTGCTCACACAAGAATTTGGATCCCTGGAAAGATTGTTAAAAGATTGATTCACAATGGGAGTCAAAAACATTTTTTTTATATTCACTATATTTATAGTTACAGATTATAATAGTAATACTAGAAATTAATATTTTTTGTATATATTATGTACTTACCTAAATGGTCGCCATTAGTCATTCGGACAGATGAGATAAAAGCAAGAATCCGTTTACACAACCTAGGTTAAAGAAATTATGTTTTAAAACTAAATATGATATATGTTTGTAGCTTATATACACTAAAGAGTCAAGAACCATTAAAATGATTTTGACAAATATCTCAGAGATCGTTCTAAATCTAAAAGATATCGAAAAAGTGTAGAAATTAGTTTGAACCGCGGTAAAAATATTATACCAAATGCAAAATCCAATCCTCGAGTTACGGTTCCTCGTAAAATTATTTCACATAGCGATAGGAACATCGACGCCGATTCGCCCGCGAACTGAGGTACCTAAACCAATCCCGAGAAACACCACACATATCTATATGTCGCTGTATTTTAAATATTTTTTTCATTTTTTTCCGGGTGAAGTCGGGTTATACGGCTAGTATATTATGTGTATCAACAAAGTGAAATTTGCTCGCAGAATCATCAACAGTTCTCTTAATTTTTGAAATATATACATTATACCTACACACATTATATTTTTATAACATAAAAACATAATATTATATCGTCTTGAAAGGTTTAAGTATCGTCGTCGTCGTCGTCGTTGCCGTTCTACGACGCAGGCAAAGACAAGCACGTGCACGCATGTTTTTAATATTATTAATATGTCATTTATAACATACTCCTAATCCACATATTATGTACTTGGTTTAAGACAAATATATATATATAAATAGACAGATATCCTATATGCTCATATTTTTAAATCGTTGCCAGAGGCAAATAATCGCCGTCGCATCACTCCGCAGTTGTATCATTATACTACTATACTGCAGCACGCGCGTAACAATACGCAATATACATTACATTGTGTTCATATATACAATATAATATATAATAATATGTACGTCGAGCGTCGACATTTATTTTTTTTAAATTTATTTTCGGGCAGGGCAATTTAAAACTTCGATCCAATCTGGCGGCGTGATAAACAAAACGCGAGCGCGACAACGTTATAATCCGTCGCAGTGTTATATACACCCACCCACCCACACACACACACACACACACATACACACACACATATATATATGATATCATATGTATACTGCTGCAGCACACTGCAATATAATATGCGATGAGAGTGTGTGGGGGGTGCACTAACAAAAAAATAAAAATAAATACGTCCGCTGTACGTACATATACACACACACATATATATAGACCTATAAATTCCGTTTTAGGGGTGCCATACAGTATGTATATGTGTCTGTGTGTGCATATGTATATAATATGAAATGGAGATGTACACGCGAACAAAGTGCGTCGCATATGTATTGTGCGCGATAAACAATCGAGTATAAATGTAGGATATATATATATGTATATATAAACACATAGTAATTCATGGGACTCGCGCCCGCGCCTGTGTGCCGATGATAATTAACTCCAACGAGGGACGTACAATATATGAACACACACACACATATATATACATAAGTATAATGTATATTATATTATATTTTAAACACAGTGCGCGTGTGTATATAGGCTACGTATGTATACGCTGTCGTCGCGTGCAGCAGAAATGGCCATTTCCCTCCCCCCTCACACATCGTCGTGACGGTTTGTCTCGATTTTTATGATTTTTTTATTGGCCACCATTTAAAACTTCAGACCGGAAAATTCACCACAACAGTGCAACTGCAGCGCAGTTGTCATCGAGTGTGTGTGCAATTACGCGTACAATAAATTGTATCATAACATTATCATCATCTGCGCACACACTATATACTTTATGGTAGGTACTTCGTCGTGCGGCGGGGGAGATAACGACACATCGTTACGTGTTTTTTTTCTCCTTATTATCGTTATCATAATATTGTATATAGAATGTGAATCATGTGAAAGAGGAAAGAATAAAAATTAAAACGCATTTTTCTTTTTTTTTTAGTATAGAATTTCACTTTTATCTTTTATTTCTATTTATTCACTAACAGTAGGTATATATTCAAATTATTATTATTATTACATATTTCAGTAAATATATATATAAATTATATATATATATATTTTGGTTTCACAAAAAAAAAAAAAAAATTGAAAAATAAATAGGTATTATTATTAATTATATTTATTATTAAATTTCGTATTATTACACACTCGCTATAAATAATATTATCAATATAATATAATATATAATATATGTATTAAAGTTATTATTAAATAGATTTTTACACGTTGGCGCTAAATGTAGGTACACACTTATATATATATATTGTATATATACAATATTACATGTATATTAAATTGTTTTATATAATATGTATATATTATATATTATATATATATTATAGTCTATTTTTATTGAGGATCATTCGAGGGGTACAAAAATAATAATAAAATTAAAAATAAAACAAAATATACTAATTTTTTTCCTTAAAAAAATAACCTATAACAAAACCATATAAAAAAAAATTATATATAAAAAAACAAATAAATAATAATATTATCTCTTTGATCTACAACACAGAGGGAATACTTTTCCGAGTCTCGGTGTGCTCGTTCACGAATGAATGTGTGGTGTGAGTGTGTGCGGTTATCGATTTGACCTGAAACAGGGTGCCATACTAGGTTTTAGTAAAAACAAAAAAACAAAAAACACAATAAATCATATTATACGAAATAAAAAACAAAAATAATATAACATGCACATGCTCAAAATAAATCAATATATTATATTATAATTATGTAAAGAGCTGGTTATGTGTGAAGGAGTCGGCCGTCACGTGACGTTTATTCCGTGTGTTTCGGTATGTCATTGTTATTATTATGATATTTTTATGCGATATAATATAATATGTAGGGAATGTATGTTATAAGCTTCGAACGCATTTCAAGTATGCTATGCATAGGCACCTAAATACATTTAAGTAATTATAAGTATACCTACTGCGGGTTTTAACAGAAATAGCTGACAATTAATCAACCAACTCTGTATAATAATACTTTTGTGCATAATATTATATATTATCAAACGTATATATAATTATTCTATCTCGTATTCTCATATTATTATCTATTCAAGGTTCTGATATTAAAATAAAAACAATACTTTATAATACGAACGTATTGCCCATAATATACTACGCATATACCTATATTCGCGGTGGCCGATTTCTGCAACAAATCGTACGGCGTGAGCCCCAAAAAAAACATACGCAAATTAAAACCCACCAGTCATTTTACACGCCTCGTGGTATGATAATAATAATATGGCGGTGGTGCGATTCGGCTGTATACATTATTATTATTATTATTATTATTGCTGTAATGTTTTTTTTTCGCTTTTTTTTCTCTGAGCGGGATCGTCGCTGCGCACGTATAACATAATATACAAACGACATTCTACCGTATATACTCACGCGCGTTGCAAGGGTCACATTCGCGAGGGCACAAACAATGGTGTGCGTAGAGAGAGAAAAGTAGAGAGATGTAGGGAGAAAGATAGAGAGATGCGAGAGAAATAGAAAGATAGAGTGAGTGAGAGATATAAAGAGGAATATAGAGAGAAAGATAGAGTTATAGAGAGAGCTGGAGGGAGAGAGTATTACATTATATGTACGCGCTTATAACATGTCCCGGCGGCATAACTCTCGAGTACACGACAATTGCCGTGGATATGTGTGTGTATTTTTTCGATTTTTTTTTTTTTACGATCCGATAGCTTCTGAATGAAGTCGTTCCAAAACTATATACATATATATATGTGAATACGCGTATATATATCGAGTCAATAGTGCTGGTGACGGTGGTGGTACGGCTTACATATATTTATACATATATATGTTATAATATTTATGCGGTGTCTCTACAACCGCATATATATGGGAAAACGTATATATATTTAATGTATAGACTATACATCGAATGCAATTAGAATCGGATATTATAATACATATATTATATTGATTAACATGTTTGACGGAACGTGTTTATCGTCGGCGTGAGTCTGAAGGTATATACGGTATATATATCTACCTATAACATAATATGCGCGAACAAATAATAAAATACGATAATTTGTCCGGTGGCGTTTTATGTATTATATTATATGAGCTTCTATATCGAAAACCACTATGTTTATATATGCCATTTATTATTGTGTGCGACCGGCTGGATGGTCGTAAAATCTCAATGCACGCCAATAATAAAAAAAAATCGCAAAAATCAAAACCTGACGAGGCTAAATACGAAAACTCGTTGTACCCATGCACCGACGTGATGTCGCGCACTATCATATGGTTATCATTATTATTAGTATTATTGTGCAGTAATAATAATATATTGTGTTGTAAAATATGAATATCCCACATTTTCGATTTATATCCATTTATAATTATATATTATGTGCCACGTTTGTTATATCATTATAATATATAGATACGCGCGCCGCGTGACGAGTATGACATCTAAATGCGTGTTCTGCTATGTATAAATTATGATATATTATATTTGTTTTATTCAATATTATAAGATATCGTTTTTCAACCGGCGTTTATTTTGGCGCTTTTTTTTATTAATTTTCAAAACGATAATTTTTTCAACAGCTGTAGACACGCTTATTTATTATACGTTAATTTTTTTATTCGCATGCCATTTCGTTAAAATATATTTATAATACCTATTTAGACAAATTTTTCGCAACTGTTATTAATAATCGCAGTTATCTAAATATTATATTGTAGCCAATCCGTATAATTTTTTCCCCTTCGCACATCTTAATATTATTATGATTATCGTTTTGAATGCACGCCGTTCGACTTTATATAAGTCGCGATATTTAGAGCTATTCTCCTGCAGCTGCAATATATATAGTGACGGTTGCAGCACGGTTATTATATAATAATCGCGTCTATTTTTCAGTCGCCGAAAACGTGAAATATATATTATAGAAGAAAAAAATTACACACGCCCAAATACTATATAATATACACCGACAAGGACGGTACCAAATTTGGCGTTTCTGGTTTATTTTTTATGTAAAAAAAAAAAATAATAATAATAATATAATAACGCGGGAGCCCCCCGGGCGCACGGCCCGTCGTCTGCCGTGTAGACTCAGTGACTAGTTTTTGTGGTGACCGGACAAATTGAAACGCTCGAGCCGAAGACTCCATAAGGTCGCGACGGCTGACGATTTTTTTTCCGCCGCCGCCGCTCTCTCGCGCACACGTGTACGGGGGCCCGGCCGTCACTGATCAATTATTCCGACAACGCTGCAGCATATGAAGAGGCA
Organism: Acyrthosiphon pisum; assembly: GCF_005508785.2. Classification (NCBI taxonomy): domain Eukaryota; kingdom Metazoa; phylum Arthropoda; class Insecta; order Hemiptera; family Aphididae; genus Acyrthosiphon; species Acyrthosiphon pisum. Next base: position 143,829,729 of record NC_042494.1, read on the forward strand.
TCGGCAGGAGCGTCGCCCGAAACAAAAGAACAAAATTCTCGAAATGTCATGATGCGGCCGGACGCGGCGACGGTGTGTGTGGGTTCGCGGGGTGGAAAAAAACTCTACATAATATATATATATAAATATCTTATATACCGTCCGTGTAGTATACATACACGTATATATGATAAACTCTTTAGGTTTAAATATATATATTATTATATTATATATACTCGTATATAGATGTTCTATATCGTAGTTATACAAGATTGCTCATATACTATAAAATATATTGTAATATATATAAATTTAAAAATGCGGTCGTCCTCTTACCTGGTGATCATGATCCGAAGGATTCGTATGTATAGGCGTATACGAGCGCGTGTGCGCATGGCATTCCGGCAATCCTTGCTGCGGCAGCAGCTATAGTGGTCTTGTCTCGGCGGCGACGGCGACGGTGACGTCTTCTTTTCGCGATGCGCGTTTCGTGGCCGTCGTATTTGCATCACGTGACGAGCTCAGCCGCGCGGTTTCTCTTCGGGACGATTCTGCAGGGCGACGAGCGGTTTTGGCCGCATGGTGATGGAGGGGGGGATGGGGAGGGGGTCGGTGACTTAACACACCTATTACGTATATAGATTTCGTATTTACATTTACAGTATTATATTTATAAATATATTATATATAATGAAAAAAGCGACATAATCCTTATGAATACATTATTTTATATAATAATATAGGGGATAATATACAATATTATATATTGAACACAACTAGAAACAAACACGACGGTCGCGCGCGCGACAATAGTATATAATACAATAATATAAGGGCATAAAAAAAAAAACGAAAATTACAAATTTATGTACAAAAATAAAAACGTTAAAAAAAATATGGCGACGAAGGGGGTAAAAAATAAAAATAATAAAACGATAAGGAAAATTAATGATAACTCGTATATAATAGGTCGGGGGTGGTTGTTTTAAAAAAAAAAATGTTATCCGTTTTTTTTCTTTTAGCGATCACCGGCGGCCTGAGCGGCTGCCAGCACGGCGGCCTTCTGCGCCTGCGCCTGTTTCTCCTGCTCGTTCAGCTCCTTGATGGCCTGTATCTCTTTTTTCAGCTTCATCCGCCTGTTTTGGAACCAAATCTTTATCTGCCTTTCGGTGAGGCACAGCGCATGCGCCATCTCTATCCGCCGCCGGCGAGTCAGGTAGTGGTTGGTGTGGAACTCTTTTTCCAGCTCGAGGGTCTGGTATCTGGTATACGTCTGTCGACCACGGCGTCTGAGACCGTTTGCTCCTGGAACAGTAAAATTAACGAGATTAACCAATTGTTTTATTACATTATATACGTATAGTGTAAATACCAAATAAATACATTGTAAGTGGGTGGGGCAGGTACGATCACATTGTAATATATTTATTCATAGTTTTAAAACGATATTGCATATTTTATTTATACACATATTATTTTACTATATAATATATTGTTGCGACCCGCGCCATAATTGAGTTGTAACGTATTGACCGAATTCAGTGTGGATATGTTTTGATTTATATCATAATATATGGGTATAAGTTTATTTATTTATATGTAGTAGACGCATTATCTGTATCCATTTTTTGTGCATAATTTATCGAGTTTGTACCTATAATAAACATCGAATGGTTTTATATATATGCACGCACATTTGTCAATAAATATTTTAACCGTTGAATGTCTGCAACTATACAGCCAACTGCAATAGGTATACTCTACAGCTGATGATTTATTGGGATTATAGATTGAGTTGTAAATATTTTTGACACTTTTATATATTACACGATAAATATTTTGTATATTAAGTTAATAGGATTAATCTACATAGCATATCAAGAGCGCTCGACTGCTGTATGAAGGTATATGATATGTATATAACAAAAAATTAATTATTCGTGTTCGTTCGTATATAATAATATTTTTATGGTAACGAAATATTTTTTTTTACAATCAGTCTACGAATAAATTATTTTTTAATTTTAAAATCGCGTTAATTCAATCTCGCTGTACGTATAATATATATGTATGTAGGTTCATATCGTGCGCACCCTGCGAAGCGTACAACAATTTACGTCGTAAATCTACGTGCACAATCTTGTAAAGTATAAATGAAATTAAACGATATAATACGCGCAACCGCATTAATATAATTACAAATCAATATTAAACACTTAATAACAAAGTCTGTATATAATATATTTAATATTATATGACATGAGTTGTATATTGTAACGATCGCTGTAGCGTTACCGCGGTTTTCCTATGAAAAAAAACAGGTTTATGAATAACGATTATAAACTCCGGGTTCAATAAATACGTATATACTTTTCCGACACGCGTCTCATCGTTTCAGATTCGTTACCTATATTGGCTATATTATTATTATTGTACGTTTGAAGGCGGTATACAATACAGTGGTCAGATATATACATATAATATAGTATAGAGATAGACGAAAATATATTCACGATATCTATTTGAGTTTACATAGATATATACAGAGATGAGAGTTTGATGCAGTCGCAATTTTTTTACTTCTTTGTAAGCTAAACTATACTTTTGACGGGTATTAAACTTTTTTTGGATACTATTTTATTTTCAATAGATATAATACTCAATGAGATAATATTATAGTATATTAGCACGATCTCTCCATGCCGATCGTGATTGGCCTTTAGGAATTTTATTTTTTTGAACAACTGAATGGCCTACATTATAACATTGTAGGTACCTATACCACGATGATATCATTACAATAATATCATATAAATCGCGTGGTGAAGAAACGATATGAGCAACTTTGGGGGTAAAACAAACCATCTATATATTATTCACTGACTGCACCGTCTTTATATGCAGCGGGATGCATTATGGTGCACCACTAATGGCGATCATACAACACATCCATATATATATATATAATGTGTACATACATTTATATACTGTCAGTGGGGATTCTGCGCCAATTGGATATACCTATTGGACGACTCGGGCGGCGGCGTGAACGCGGGCGGGCGGCCATGCGTGCGATTGATTTACGGCGTCGGACCGGTGAGTTACGGCCATGTTGGGGACTGCTCGTGACGTCACGCGGTATCCGAAAATAAAAAACACAGACGGTGGTGCAGCCGCGTGATATCAGCTGCAGCCTCAAAGTGGTGGTTAAGGCTGCATTTTTAGTTCATATAACTCGTGCGCGAGTACATAATATTATACAAACGAATGTATATCAAATATCATTGTCTGTATAACATAATTGTATGCGATAATATTACTCATTATACCAAGTTCCTGCAACATTAGGTATATATTTTTAGCGTAGCTGCCCGGTGGATTTCTACATATCATTGGTATCTATATATTAGCTGCAGTCCGGAGTAGATGGTTCGGCAGAGCGTTATACGCCAACGCTTGGAAACTGAGAAAAATATCGAAACGACGAAAAATCTTGGCATTTGGACACGTTCCACGGGCCAAAGTAAATAATTGAATTTGTGGACAAACGCGCTATGGCGTGTGAGTGAGTGTGTGTGTGTAGCGTAAGTGGGATGAACCCATTTCTATACTTAAATATATATATATATACCTTATAGGTATTTTGGGCGGCGGTGGACGCGATTAACAAAGATTATAGAAGACAGTGGCGGCGGCGTTTGAACGGGGAGGAGTGAGCTGCAGGAGTGAGTGGTCGGGGCGAGACGCCTTCCGTTTAATTCGCGCGCGCTATAAAAGTCGTATAGGTATATAATGGTATATATAATATAATCCGATTACGAACCCTAGGTCGGTGTCTATATATACCTGTATACATGTGGATATACGTAAACGCGTATATATATAAAGGCGTGTGCCGCCGCGAGATTTCACCTTTTCGGCCGCAACCGTCGATAAATTTCGTCCGGCGGTCCCCCTTCATATATATACCCATACGACCGGACGTCGTTCGCTAGCGATCAGTCGCCATGTTATAAGTTTTCGGTTCGCGTATATACATATATAATATATATATAATTACTGTACAGGTAAAAAGTATATAAGTACTAAGTATATACTTATTCTGCAAGTATATAGTAGAGGTATTGTCGCTGCGGGAGGCGGTACAATAATAACACTTAAGAAACTTTTACACCAACGGCCTTTTTTGTTAATTGGACGCGCGCGTTTAATACATATACATGAATGTAATACAGATTTACGATACAAAACTGCGATCGGATCCATTTGCAGACCACCACGCGCATTACTACCGTCGATTGCGGATTCCGTACTTACAACACTTAAGTGTAGGGACCTATAAGTGTGTGCCGGCTCTGCAGATGTCTCCAACCAAATTTATTATATCTAAATGTATAGATAGCTATTATGTATGATGTATGATGTATGTATACATGGGTATAATGGGCACGCATGAATATAATGACGGCGGTGGTAATACTGTAATATACCTAATATAACTATTTCGAGATATTTATTTTAAGTATTTAATCGCGTATATATCGTGCGAGTAGCGACAACCCCGTTTTCTCGCGGTATGCACGCGGTAGCTATATAAAATATTACAGTTTGATAGGTATTATTATTATGCAGATACCATGTATACAATAATATAGATTTTGCGGTACCGATCTCGTCTCGGCCATGGGGCAATGAAGAGAAAGAGAGGAGAGACGATATTATATTTTTTTCTATTCCACGACGCGCTGCAGCACGTCGGTATATATATATACTAGCGAAGGAAGAGCGCCTACGCGCGGTTCTATATACGACGATAATAATATATATACCTGCATAATATTATAAACCACGGTCGGGCGTTTAAATCATAATAATGTATTCATTTGCGGTCGCAATAAAAAATAATAATAATATTGTTATTATAATATTATACACGCCCGTCCGCCGCCGTCTATATATTACGTGCACGTATATTGGGTGTCGAACGATTGGACGTCTTATTAAACGCGCTTAGATTATTTACAGCGAACAGGTATACGCCTGTTATATTATTATATACCTATAGTAGTACAGGTAAATTATAATTAACATTGCCGAGACCGTCGTTTGGCGATGAAAACGTTATTATAATAATATTATATTTTACGCGTTATTACTCCATTTATACATATTTATACAATGTACCTATATGTATAATATACGGCGGCGCGCGAGCAACACCTGTACATATTTCAGCGGCGTTGAATTCTGAACGGAATAAAAGCGAGAAAAAGGTTATAATAATGATATGTCCTGAACACTATCGTCTATGTATAACGGTACATATTCGTGACGGTGGGTCCACATTATTATTATACATTGTCCCCGAGACCGTTGCTGCAGCGGGAATCCTTCGGCCGAACAAACACGTTTACGATATCATTATATTATATAACATTTTATCATACATATTATTATATATATACTGTACGCAATGAATAAGAAGGAAAAAAATAACCCGAACGGCGATGTGCCGGTGTACACTCCTATACCGGGATATAATGCATACATATAAATGTCTAAATAATGTGTAAAGAATTATATATGTAAGAGTTATTATATGCATGACGTTTGATTTAGGGTGCGTACTGCGTATATCTGTCTTTACCTTGTTGAAAATCGGGTTTCTGATCGTAAACGGTCCCTCCGGTTCTCTCGAAATTCGGCCTCGAGTCGGGAGCGGCTAAAATAGCATATCATACAGAGATTCGGAGAAAAGGCGATCTGTTGCGTACGCAATACGCGGCAAACTCTGTATACACTTAATATTCAATATATAGGTATTAAAATAAGTATATATATATATATATATATATATATATGCACGAATCATTATTACTATATATAATATGGAATGTAGTCTGCAACCAGGGATGCAATATCATTTGTGTATTATATGTGTAAACTGTGTTCGTTTATATCGTCATTTCTCGAACGTCTGTCGTACAAGACATCACGATGATATATTATCGACGGGTTATAATATAATATTATATTATATGGCCCTACTACAGCTATGTAGGTAAAATATAAATGCTACGCGCGCCTCAAGCGAACATATAATACACGGATAAGACGTAATATTACTATACACATATCATATAGCTAAGGGTAAATCGCTGGTCGCAGCGCGTACCTATATACATGTATTATGTATAATGTATATGTATAATATTCGCGATATGAGCTGAGAATTTGCATAATTGAACGCGAGCAAGAAATGCAGCGCAGAAACGAGATGTGTATACTCCTGCAGCATATAGGTGCGTGTGCACGTATATGTATATATACACACACGATTTAAATAAAATAACTCGTACAACTATATACGCGGGGTTGATTTACGGCCAAGAGGGGTTTAGCTCACCGGCGGCGGTGTATTATTATTCAGACTTCTGGCAGGCTACGCACACACACTCACTTGTATAAATACGTTTTATACCAACAAATTGGATGCTGGAGTCGCGTGTGTGTGTGTGTGAGTGCGTGTATAAAGAATGAGAGTAGAGGGCCCGCGACGACGACGACGACGACGAAGACCGGGGAGGACGAGCTAGCTGAGTAGACCGGGGAAATCGGCCAGACATTGTGCTCCCGAACCAATTAAAGTAACGGCATAAATTTCCAGCTCTCGCGACAACCCAAGAAGTATATATACTGCACGGTGTGTGTATGTGTATATATATATATATTCGCTGCAATTCTGTTATTCGCGTGAGATTCGGAGGAGGAATTTCGCCGAAGGGGTCCCGCACTGCTCGAGGGATGGTTTATGTACGCGCCTCCCCGCCCGTCCCGTGCCCAGCATCCAGTGCTGGCGGCGGAACGCGCGACCCCGGGGAAAAGAATTAAATTACCCCTCCGCCACCCCGTCACCCAACGGTTAAATATATATATATATATATACCCAGCATAAGACGTGATGAACGGACGACTGCAGCGATGGTGGTGGCGGAGGGTTGTGGAATCGGAGAAACAAACCGGATATTCGAGGTGTCGTTCTACGACCGGAGAGGGTGCGGCTTTTTTTATATATACATTTTTTTCCTTATACTTCCAAGTTTGTCGTTCCAGAACGTAAATACGGTGGCGAATTCTCCCGCGAAAAGGTGGCGGCGGCGGCGGCGTGACGTGATTTATATTCATTTGTTTCGACGGGTCGTACGTTTATATATAAAATAAGATACACACCTATACATCCGTTTAAGGTATTTATTTTTGAAAATGCAGAATAACTGCAAGGGGACATAAACCGTGAGACATCGTTATGTTGCGTATATATATATACTTGCGACGATTCGATTGTACACCTAATACCCAAATATACGTATAATATTATGACCAATATCGTTTGTGTTATATATATTATAAATTATAATATTATATATCCCTCGATAGTGGGTTTACCGGGTGGCTTTGGAATAATTTCTCTGCAGCATACACTCTAAAGAGTTAAAAAAAATCCCACGTATACGAAAACCCAGAAGTGTCGCGGGAGCATAAATAATATAATATGTAAGTATACCAGACTTACATATTGTATAATATATTATAATAGTGTACGTGTGTGTTTTTTCTTTACTGGAAAACTCAAGGTTTATTATGATATTTTCTTAAACTTTGAAACGTAATATTGTATATTCCTATATATAGGTACCTATTAAGACTTTTACTTAAAAACAAGTTTATTTTATTAATATTACGCAATAACGAAGACAATTTGATTTTCGGGAAAATTAATATAATTTTAGCGAAACACGGTCCGATTAATGTTACATAAAAAACTTGTGTTGTACAACGGGAAACTTTAATTAGTTTCAAAACTTTGTGAACGAGCGCTTTTCGTCCATATATTAAAATATAATACATACGAAACGTATCCCTGATATTATATTATTATAGTACATTGTTGAACTCAAAAAGTGAAATTCATAATTTTAACCACTCTTCTCGGCTGACTCGTTAATAAATGCCGCTTAATACGCAATATTTATAACAATATCGTAGGTAGTAGCTGGTTGGTACATGGTATTTTGATACCGAGGACACAGACGCATATTATACGTTATTATAGCAGTTTAATAACATTATTGTACATTTTAATTACACACACTTGGCTGCAATTAATACATATTAGTATATAATATATAATAATATTATAATTTGACGAGCGAGTTTCCGTCTCAAAATCTGGCAAATTATTTATTTATAGTTGTGTGCATATGCATATTATTATAATAAATACTTAATTCTGGTTAAAATCAAATTATTTAGCAGGTTATATACGAGGAAACATCACACACGAACGAGTACCTATAATTATTATTATCACGCGATACTTTATATATATTGATGTATGGAGATAATATACGCGTACGTTATTATTTAATAGGTGCATTGTCGAATAATATAATATTATAATTTTAATTTTAAAATAATATAATTATGCAAACTCATGTGCGCTTAGTATGTGAAAAATCGTAATTAATCAAAAAAAAACAAAAATAAAAAATACAATCTGATCGTAGACCATAACTCAAAACACTTGCACAACACACTTAGGTATATTATTATACCTATATATAATATACAACGTAGGTATATATTATTATTATGTACTCGGGTAAAACGTTTTGCGTATTTATATATATATATATATTATTATATATTGTGATGTGTATAGCGGGAAGAAGTCGGAGGAGAGCGGATTCGCCGTGAGCCGGAGGTCTGTATGCCTTTGGAAAAACTAGTTTTACGACCGTCGCCATGTTATAAAACAGTTTATCATATTATAAGCGTCGTCGTCGAAGTCGTCGTCTCGGCAATGGTGCGCGGCGGCTGAAGGGAAACCGGTCCTGCCGCATAGGTACAACGACGACGACGACGACTAGACGCTGCCAGCTAACCCGTCGTCGCCAAGGCACCGTCGAGTATAATAATAATAATAATATGATAAAAAACGTATAGATACCTATTAATGATATTATTAGATATTATATTGTGCGCGTCGTCGGAAAGCTGTTCACGGGGTATACGGAATGGTCTTTAAACAAGCGCCACCGAGGGGGGAAAATGCAGTTGCGTTCGCCTTTGAACTGTCGTGTGCGGGGACGATGACCTAGTCCAAGACTCCTAGAATATTTTCGGGGGCGGTCCATTGTGGGCGGCCCTGTATAAAAAAAACATTATGTGGGCGCCGGTGAGATATTTACACGGCAGGCGGTGGACTTGGGCGATGTTTAGCTGGGTGAGAACGATTTTAGAGAGCATTTTTTTTCTCTGAACTTAATATTTTTCCTTTGGTAAAAACTCAAGCGTTACCTTTTATCCCTCACCGAATTCAACGAAGTATATAAAAATATATTGTTTGAGATATATTATGTATAACATTAAAAACCTCCGCGTCCATTGAATAGTATATTTAAATCTAATGTATAAAGTTATTCCGGTCGTAGGTGTAAGTCATTCAAGCCCTGGAGAACTCGTGTATTAAACTTGGGTGGAATTTTATCAAAAAACGGTTAGTTTAAAAAAAAAATTATCATCGTGCTGATGATATATCCTCTATGTAAATTCTCTTATCATTTAAAATATTATGACATTGGTGTTTAGAATTTAGGCTGATACAAACTTTAGTAGGTAGTATTTAAATATTTCAATACTTTCCTGATAAAACGTCCTCACGAAGTTTGTTCAACCGATGAGTAGCGGAAGAGATAAATTAAAGGGCCAACAACGACAAAATAATATATAATTACAGTCTGGTGCAGTAGATTTTGTGACGTGTAAGACTGGCGAGAGAAATTGAACTTTTATTTTATTATTCCCGAAGTTTGCAATAATAATATTGTTGTTATAATTGTATTACATTAAATCTCTGTGATATAAATATTATACCTAATATTATAATATCTCCATCGCGTACTTGTATTACCTTATTATGTATTTATATATATATTTGGATCAACAAAACAAAGTAAAACAAAAAATGATCCGTTTTAGATTAAATAAAAAAATATAATCATGACAATATAATTATAATAATGAGGCGTTCGGGTGCAGACGATATAATAGGGAAAGGAAAAAAATGTAATTTGGTTTTTGTATACGCCGTAATGTTAATGTGACAGAATCTGTAAGGTATATATATGTAATATAATATATAATTTATATATTTATATTAGGCGACCGGCCCTGTGCGTGCACCATTTATTTATTATATATATACTTGATGTCGTTTTCGAAGCGAATTCATGGCGATTCGCAATAATTAGGATATATGGGTAATACTGAATAATAATATATAAACGGCCGGTTGCAGCGGCGATGGATAAAATGTATTTACCGATTGCATGGCCGCGTTCAGCGGTGTAATGAACGCCTCTAGAGATGTCTCATTTACACCGCCGCCGCCTCCACGCATATACATAGACATAAATAGGTATGTGGGTAGGCTATAGGTATATATCCTGTATATATAAGCGCATGGTAACCCGAACCAGAGTTTTGTACTTGTAGGCCACACTGCAGTGCAGCAGACGATTTATGTGCGGCCCGCGTCAAAATCCGATAAATTATATTTGGACGGGCGCAAAGCATAATATAGGTATACGCGTATAATGTGAAAAGAAAAATCTTCGACCATAAAATATAATATTATAAAACATATTTGCCGATAATTTAATGCCGCGATATTATAATATATGTTTGTAAATCGTCCTATATAGATGTTTATAATATATATTACATAATACTTGCCACAGCCGCAGTGTGTGCGTTGGGTTCTCTATATTATATAGCGAGCGAATAATAACATTATCGTCCCCACCCTCCAAAAGTGCGCATAATACGTTTGTATTAATTTTTTTTCGATACGAATTTAAAGGTCTAGTTTAAGAACGAGCCTCGCCGCCGCCGCGATTTATGCGCCGAGGCGGCGAGGCGAGTTTGCGGTACACAACCTCGTCGTAATTTATTTACGAAAATTATAATAAGCAAATTGGTTATATCTGATGGCAATAAACTACGAAGGACTTGCATACTAAATAGCAGGGCAGGGGATCGTCGCCACCGCGCAATTTGAGACCGCGAATTCGTGTTATTAGCGAATCGGATCTTATTTGCGCCGTTCGGGGCTTTCTATATATTAAGCCACCGAGGGGGGTTGTCCGGCAACAGTAAGACGTTATAATATTGTTATACACGTGGAACTTAATCCGGTGCGACATGAGTGCCGAAACATAGGGGTTAAGACTGCTGCATTCGCATGATTGCGACGATAAATATTATAATATTGCTCTATGTGTTGTTTATATACGTTTAGGTACGTCACGAATTATGTGTACATTATAATATAATATTATGCAAAAACAAAAATGATCGATTGTGCGTAATTACTGCAGCAGCAGCCGCCGTATTTCGAGACCTTAAGTATTTTAATAATAATCGGTTTTAATATAATAATATTATTACTACCAAATTAGTGTATTGTGCGTGCAAAAGGAACACTAGCACTTTTGGTTATAATATGTAATATGTTATAATATAGTTATATAACTAATAATATTTGCAAAAAGAATACTCAATAATAATAAAACATTTTAATATACCTACGACGTCTTATAGTTTGCCGTATACGTGTTTTAATGTTATATACTGCATGCACTGTATTATTATGTGTAACTACACGGTAGTTTTCATTCGAGTTTAAAATATAATAATACTTCAAAATATAAAATAGTAGGTTGTTTTTTAATTTTTTTACGCACGCCGACTTATAATAGTAACGAAATTCATAATAGTATGTAGGTATAATGTGCGTTAAATGAACACTCCGTTTGACTTCCTCATCGTCATTACCATCCCAACTCGGTATGAAGTATTATAAGAACATCGAATTATCATCGCACTTGTATATTTTGTGTATTTCGCTATATAGTTGTTTTTTCTTACATTTGAAACTCCGTTAAGAAAACTTAACTGTATGATAACGCACAATTAAATATGTATAGTATTTAACGTCGAATTTTGTTTGAAACACGCAAGTTATGATGCAACAAATAATACATACTCGCTATGGATTGCGGTGATGTTTATATTAATATAATATTATTATGTTATATTATGTATCAATGTTGAATGCATTATATATACATATATAGGCTATAATATAATGTACGGGAAAACAAGGAGCGTGCCACGTGAACGATATCTTATATTGTACTCGCGGTATTATTATACAGAACAGTATATTATAGTAAGGTACATCGGTCGGAAACGAGACAATAACGTTATTGTTCCGGGACGAAAATGTCAAGTGGCGAAATCGTCGCACGACCGACGGGGGCGAAGGTTATGTTATAGGTTGTATTATAGGTACACGAGCCGAGTGTAGATGTGTGCGTTAGGGTGGGAGGGTACCCCCTCAGAACGCTCTGCCACCGCCGCCGCTGTTTCGTGACACGCCTCGCCTCGTTTCTACCTTGAGCCTATCCCTCTCAAAAAAGCTCTCTCGCTCTTCATATACATACACTGCAGAGACAGAGGTATCATGAAGCTAAATTAAGGTTAGAGCAGTGATATGTCCTATTATACCTAGATGCGGAAAAACGATCCATTTTGCTGCACAAAACTTTATATATTTTGATATATTATTATTATTCCGTATTTGAAACTAACTATATATGCGTATTATAAAAAAATAAAGCACTGGCAGGGAAAAGTTTTGCGATGCGAGCGGTGCGCGTTTTTTTCATTACGCACGCTCCGGTACGTGAACAATTATATATACGCTTTTCTTATTATAGGTATTATATAATAATATATAGGTATATAGGCGGTATATACTTGTACACGCATAGGTATATACCAACTACATTAAGCCGACGTAGAGGACTAATGGCGTTATGTCACGCGGCCGAATCTTAATATAAGTCGTTTATCGAAAACGAACTTTATAGGTACGTGTGGTTTCATCGCATAACCGCGTTTTATACACTTTATATATTATATTATGTAGGTATATTTAGGTATACCTGATAAAATATAATGTGTATAGACGACCGCGTTATTTCTATTCAATCGAAAACCGTTAGCATTAATACTCCCGCGGTGAACGGCGGTCACGGAATACAATATATCATATAATAATAATAGCTTTATGAACGTCTTATTAACTGGCCTGCGGCCTTCTTTTCGTGGATAAATGTTTTCGTTTCAAATTTAAGAACCCCCCTCATCAATTATATCACTATAATCCAATATTCTTGTTTACCAAATAAAGACCAAATTACTGTCGTCCTATATACCCAGTACTTGGTACTTAAATTTAATATTTAATCTTACACTGTCTTACACTAAACATTAAAAATATAGTAATATATCATTTTTTGAACTATTAATTTATTTCATATTTTATTTATTTATTAATTATTTCTAGTTACAAGAAATTACAATACATAATATAACAATAAAGAGAATTATTAATAGAAGTTACAGCACATTGGGGTAAACCTTGTGGCGTTTAAACGACGGCAGCAGAGGAGTAGTATTATTCACACAGAACCTCCTCTAATGTCGGTTATACAGGGGAAAAAATAATAACCTAGTGTTGTAGAGTAAGAATATTTATTTTTATTAATAATAAAGAAGAGAAAAAAAAATAATAGTTATAATAAGAAAACTAAACGGTGTTTAGCTTAAAACTGTTAAATATTAAATACGTTAAAAATACATTTTAAAATGTATTAGTACTACTATGGATATTTAAAGATTGTTGTAAAACCAATTTTTTAATTAGGTTAGTACCTATAGGTTAAGGTATACGGCATACTATTGGTCAAAATGTTCATAGATTGGTATTTTGATACAAGTAATTATACATTAATTATAGTAAGACGTTATAAAGTTGCGTTTACCAGGAATAGAAGCTGTACACGAAAATTACGGTTTGAAGTAATTTACGCGTTGTCGAAAAAACGCGCAGCACTCTAATCTCTTTTGCGGTCGTTTATAGAAAGTTAATTTAATTTTTATTTAGGGGGATACACTACAATTGCACGCGTGCCGAGTATACGCTAAAGCACCGAGTATATACGCGTATATACGGAATCAACTGGACGGATCGAAGGGGTTCTAAGTTTTATGAACACTGCCACAGTTTCTTGGAATTGAATTAGAGTAGGTACTTTTATCCAAAGGTCATCACCGGATTTGCGGGAGGGACAAAACTATATATGTATATATATATACCTACAGCGTACAGATATGGTTATACATGTAAGCGCGCGCGTTCCGGAGCATTTGAACCGTGCAGCTAGGAAACTTTTAAGCAAACTTCTCAGACGCCCCGGACTTTGGGTCGAACGCCCGCGCTAATTCACTCAGACTCACACCTATATGTGTGTAAGTAGTGTGCGAGTGTTATCAATTTTACCACGAACGGTTTGAATACAACAAAAACAAATATTCGCGGAAATTTTTTATTTTGCTGCAGTAAATTTCCAGCAGCGATATATAAACGGGACGCGCATATAATACAATTTAATAATAAGCCTTTATACCGGGGCGGATTTATTCTAAAATGACTACTGGAAGCCTATTTTGCGATGTGATTATGTGATTGAACATATATGATATATTATTATCATATATAGTCATATGGCTACCACTGCGCAAAAACGCAGAATCGAGTGGGGGGAGAAAAAAAATACGAACCGGCGTAAGTACGTTTGACACATATAATATATAGGTAGGGATATATATATAATATAATTTATACGCGCGGTGGTGCGTTGGCAAATCTAAATATACGAATCCGGCGCAATAATTCCAGTTGATTTATTCACACCTCGTAAACGAGTTTTTGGCAAAACGAATAATGCGTGCCGAGCTGAGGGCGGGTGTGGTGCGCCTTATCGGCCGGGTCCCGGTAAACCACCCACCGCCGACGCACTTGCGGGTGACTTTATGCGCAAGCGCGTGGTTGTGCCCTCTCATCCTCTCTCACTTTATCTCATGTCTCTCGTACACGCCACCGCCATCCACTCAAAATCCAATTAAACTTGACCAATAAATCAACCAGCTGCGATAGTTAATAATGTTGTGCGACGGTGGCGGTAGAGCTAGTGCGGGAAAGGCCCACCACCGCGGTACAAGGGACAAAGAATATATATATATACTGCAGTAGCGGGTCGTGACAAAAATAAAAGCTCGGGAGGTGTGTATTGTGTATATATGTATGTATATGGTTTTGTGTGTAAATGCAGTACACCTTTATGTATATATATTCTAAAAACGTGACAAAAATTATGTGAAACACGTTTTAAATTAACGGGTGGGGGTGCTGGTGCGCATATATACGTATATATATTCGAATGTATAGGAAACTACGGTGACGGTGCGGAGGAAAAGGCGACGCGTGAAACGAGGAGGAAAAAAATCGTGGGGACTGTGCAGCTGAAAGAGAAACAGATAGTGGAGAGCGCGCGCGCGCGCTCCCGATCGAGCTCCAAAGACCGCGGAGGTGAGGGGGAGAGATAATGCGCGCAGGGCCAATAAACATAACGAGCCACCCCCGTCGCTCGTCCGCCCCTCCACTACGGCAGCGTGCCACGTCTTATTTTTAATTGGCTTTGTGTACAAACCTCAATGGAAAAATAAAGAGAACTTGCGCCGCCGGCACTGTTGCAGTATAAATTCTGTCGGAGGTTTTTTTTTGCATTTCTTTTTTTTTTAATCTCGAAGACACTAATAATATATATAGTGATATTATAAGGATAGCGCGCGCGCGAATAATAATATCGTTACGGCGTATATAGATTAGCGGCCCTTGCCGCCGCCGGGGAGGGTATTATATGTAAATTCGAGTGGGATCGGTGAACTATGGCGATAAAAAAATTATGCGCTTTTAAAAAACGCACGCGCGCGCAACGTGTGCAATGTATACGGTGCGCGATATGGGTCCCCCGGGTCTGGTGACGGTCGGGTAGTCTTTTGGCGCGCCGTTTTCTTTTCCAAACGACGCGTTTACGAATGAATAAATGCGCGCGTTGAAAAAAAAGATAAACTCGACATAAAAAACGACACGCCCAGAAAATTATTATTTACATTCAAGTGCAATAATCGTGTATATAATGTATCTATATATATGTATATTGTACCTTTATACAATATATTATGTAATTTATTTGTTTTATATATTATTATTCTCATGAGCATTCGTTTTTAATTTGTCCCCACCGACATCACGACGAGTGAGTATATATATATATATATAGTTAGATTCCTATGCAAAAACTTTGGCGTATAAAAACAATTTTGCTCTTTATGAGTTAGTCTAATAATTATTGCAAGATTCCTAAATAGTATTAGAGGTAGGTATACCTATCCATATAATAATATCGAATAAATAAAAAATTATATTTAATAAAATGTATTTTCGCTAAATGTTATAATTACCGAAAAAAATTTTTGCCTGGCTGCCCGTTATTGTTTGAAAATTTAAATGCACGATTGGTGAAAAGCTCACAAAGGCCACATCGATCATAACATGTGAGGTATGCATACAACATCTTGTTATTAATAATTGTGGTGCTGGAGGAGATTTTTATAGGAAGATTCATCGCAGAAACAACAATTTTGTTTTGTGTTATTGTAATGTTTTTTGCGACCGATATGAATGTAATGAGCGAGATATCGTCATCAATCACGTCACCGGCGACGCCATTACGGCGGCGGCCCCCGCTGCAGTTGGTCGGACGCCCTCCACTGCCGCCGCCGCAACGGATTATAACGCACAGACACTCACACAAGCTTAGAGTTACATAGAGACGTGGCCGCGTAACGAGACGGCGGCGGCCGTAAACGTCGTGTGTGTGTGAGTGTAAGTGTGAGTATTTATGTATATATTTTATTATGTATATGTATTTTTTATGACTTAATCGCCGTCACTGATACCCTATAATTTACATAGTGCGCCGGTTGCCCTCTATATAATCAACGGGGTAGTCTCGGTCGGCATCGTATATTATACATCATGTACCCACACATATATAATATAATATACCTTCACGTATTTATATTTTTTATTTTTTTCGGGCTATATAGTTGCTGGATCTCGCAAACGGGTCGCAAATACTATAATGTATATTATACGCGCGCACATACTCTCAAACTTATATAGTTATATAATATATTATGATATGTACACACGACGGTATGCACATACTTGATAATTATAACTTATATAATATGTGCGTACTGCGTAGGTAGGTATAATAATAATAATATGTCCTATATATATAGCTACTATAATACCGTCGCTGTTACTGAACTCACGAACGTTGAAAATAACATAATTAAACAAAACGGTAAACATTGCGCGAGTCGTGTGTGAGAGCATGATTATTAAATTTAACGAGATGGACCGAAAATCCAATTCGTATAATATATTATCATTACCTATTATACGTTTCGAAATCAATCCACCGCGGACGAATAATGTAAGTTTATATAGCGCAGTCTAAAGCTGTTATTCGACCGGAAATCTTCGGCCGCCGACATGATATTATACGAGCGCTGCAGATTGCATATTGGGGGCTATTGGTTTATCGAGTCGAAAATTATATAGAGCCGAATATAAATAACATCACAATAGTATATATTATTATTATGATGTACTGTTCTATATAGATTACACGGTACATTAATATTTTAACCAATAAACTATATATTATATACCCGCACACGACGACTCAATTTGCTGCAGGTCACACACACACACACACTAGGCCTACGATCGATCAGCTACTACACGACGCGTATAATTACAGGCACGCACATATTATATTTATTGGTAGGTATACTATAGGTATACGACAGGTAGGTACGACCTACGTCGTGGCGTTTTCCACTTTTGTGTGCGATTCAATACAATACATATTACATTATACACGGCTATAGTTCTTGTGCTATGTGCCTCACCTTATTTATTTAAATCACTAGTCAAAGTGTTTTTGGCCAATACATAATATCATTATATTATATATATCCATAATATGCCTCCAGATGTACAATGCAATGTATACGATACGTGTTGTCAACGGTAACTCGAACGAAAATATTGCATGCTAATTTGTTATTTATACTCTATTATTGTATATAATGACAGGCGCACGCGCAGTAGGCATCTATTCGATATCGATTGACCAACCCAAAAAAAATAGGCGTTTATATATTATATCTAAGTGCGTGTTTTAAACACAATAATAATATTACGTAACATTGATGCGAAAACTGTATAGATTAGTATATAATACCTAGACAGGTTACGAGTGTTCGAACTGATCAATTCAATTTTTGACAGATTAATTTGTTCGTATATGTCGAAGCGGGGGGTGATGGCTTGCGATCATATATTATAATAATATATGTAAACGACGTTTACCTACTATGGAACGAGAAAAAATATGTTTAATTACTCCAGCAGTGCACAAAGTAGAAGAAAATTACGAAATCTAAAATAGTTTTTAATTCCTTTTGATGCCAAATGACAATACATTCTAATGATATCACCATTGTAGTTTTGTGTATACAATTATATACACAATGTTTTTAATTTTTATTCGATGCGTACAGACTATATACCATATAATATAGTCCTTGAATAGACGTATTCACGGTACGACGTCATCGCCTTGCATTGCATCATTGAGCGAGTCAATCGATAATGTAGGTGGACACATCACAACAATTAAATGAAATATTAATTGAAATTTTTGGCTCGCAATTGAAGAAGATCGTGTGCGCCTATAACGAATTGCAAAGTCGAAAAACGATTGCGTGCGGCGTACAATATTATATATGTCATAAATCATATAATAGTATGATTTATTATACATTACGAGAACGTCGTTGGTTGTGCGGTTAGGTATTAGTTATAAGTATTAGCTCATGTAGATGCAAAGGTTTACAAATATAGATTTTGATCGATGTACGCACACGATTTATATTAGGTACGTATATACGCAACAGCGATCGATTTGTATAATCTAACTTTTGCTGAGAGAATTTCGGAATTTTGTTTATGTCGTGCATCAACACTCGACCGAATAAAAATAATACTCGATCAACGCCCTATTTAATATATTATATTGTATATATTATAAGAGCCGTGGTGCATTTACCGTCTCGGTAAACATTTGCGTGTAACCCGTCGTAAACAAGTATGCGAAAATAACGTACGTATATAGGTTAGGTTACCTCTTGTTTGATGTATGTGCAGTACATAATATACGCGTGGCAGTGCGTACCTTTTCGAGGCAATGTGTTTATAAAATGAATCTGTTCCGTCAGTCGTTGGATGTATTATATATACGTTTTCCCGCCAGACCATTAGATATATATATATATATGTTTTATTTATTCGATTGGTTAAATCTCGAAAAATATTTAAAAGTGTTTTTTGTCTGAGTACCTACCTATATAATACCACTTGAATGTATACATCATTGTAAAATATTATATTTGATTAATGGACGAGGCCTCGCGCGCATTACCATATCATTATTACTATTAAAATGTTGTACACATGCGTTTGCTGAACGTATAGTTACACGCGGCGGTTCACACATTCTAAAAAACTTTTAAAATGTCTAACTGTATACATATAATATATATATAGATATGTATATACACACGCATATGTTACTCGAAACTACGTGTTATAATATTCAGTTGGAATACTGCATAGTGGTGGCGATATTTATTGTATACGCGCGTTCTTCCGCACGAATACCTATATGTATATTATTATATATACGCGGGAAAGTAATATATATTGTGTGTGTGTGCGTGCGCGCGCGCGCGGGTGTATATAGGAATAAAAATGGATCGCATCATTTATACGCACAACTCGTAAAGTAAAAAAAGTGTTGACTAGTTTTATTCCTAAAACGATCGTAAATAATAAAAATAAAAATAATAAAACTTTGTACGAAACTAGTTGGCCTAGAAGTAAATAAATAATACAGAAAAAATAAAATACGCGTTTAAACTCGAAATACAGTTGTATGTTATGTACCTACCCGTACTGTAACAACAACAATAATCGTACACGCGCGGCGGAAAGAAAATATAATATCGACGACGCTTGAGCGCACTCAATGTCTGGTTTATGGCGTTTTCATGACCGTAAAAAAATAAAATATAGCTGGAGTTCTCGGCAAACATACGCGTACGCATTCAAACTTCGAATGTGCCGCACCGGTGGTACCTGTGCCTACGTGTAGGCATAGTGTTATTATTATTATATTATTATGATATTCTATAATAGAGACGTTTTTGTTTCACTGGTTTCACTACTCTGCTGCACCACCACATCATTGCCAATACTGAAAATCGTATAATATGTCATATCGCGTATGTATTTTCAGGTGCAGGTGGGCAAAAACTGTCTCGAGGAGGAGAAGAATTCGCGCAACATTACCACCCCCACACAAAACGATACGGACTAAAACGATTTTCGTCAGGAATCTATATATTATGTAAACGCGTAACCGTCGCGACTCCATATCGATATGTCATATTATTACGACGATAATATATTTCGTAGATTTTAAAAAAGTTTGGAAAAAAATATCATCGAGCTTCTTTCAATCTCGTATATTTTAAAACGCTCAAATCGTATAATTGGCCGGCGATCGTGGGAGGAAACGAATGCGCTCGCGTAATTAAAACAACAAGGAAGCCGATTACCGGAGGCATTTTAGCGGTGGCGGCCTGCGCAGTAGTCGTCCAATTAAAAGCGGTTCCGAACAAATCAAAAGAAAAACCTAACCGGTACCTCAATACGTGTACGCGCACATGTATCGCGTACGAACGTCGAAGACGAATTAAAAAAGAAAAGAAAAAAATCCAACTGAAACGGAAAGAAATCCCAAACGCACCGGGAATGAAAAAACCAGAGAGACCGTCGTCGTCATCAGCTCTTTGCCCCCGAGTGTGTGCATATTTCTCTCAGTACCTACGCGCGTATATCTCTACACGTCTCACAGATCGAATTTTAATGATCAGTTTTTAATGGTCTGCCGATGTTCTGGTTTGTGTTTTTTTTCCTTCTTCTTTTCATTCTACTACTACAGCTGCTGCTGTTGTCGTTGCTGCTGCTGCTGTTGCTGCCGCTGCTCTTTTCCTCTCCACCGCCGACGACGACGTGCACTCTTTTTTTTCCGTTCATCTCTATTATTTTTTCCTCGTTCAGACGCCATATCTCGGCCGCCGGATCGGGTTATGTTTTATTTATCGACGTTTTGCACGGCGCAGTTTCCTTTGTTTTTTCCCGTATACGCGTCCCGCCCCCTCCCCTGTCTTTTACGCGCTCACGACGGCGGCGGCGTGTATATTATATAAATACGCTCCGAGAATTATCATGTGCTGCAAAAAAACGCAGCCAATTAGGTCGTGCGTGGAGTCCTGGAATTCCGCCGCCGTTCTTTTCCAGTTATCATTTTCAACAAGTCACAGATCAGGTTTTATGCGTTGCCACGCCGTACATGGATCATAATATACCGGATCCGATTTGGACTCGGAGACAGACTACGAATATTATTCGAGAAAAACGTGAAAAAGCTAACGGCAGCAGTGGTCGCACAACGCTTCGTATATATAAAATATATAATAATAACAGAGACCTGCAGAAGGAAAAAATAACAACGCTCGCGATATATAATATGTATGCAAACTGTCGCGCACTATCGTGATGCAGTGAGCGTGCACGCGGAATACTCAAGTGTATGATATGACTTACCTACGTAGATATTACCTATGCACCGTACGAAACATCGGCTCATATAATAATAATTACATGTAGGCTCCGTGTAGCATTCAGTACGGATCGATTTCCAGCTCTCTTCTCTCCGCATATAGGTAAAATAATTGTATCATAATATTATTATTTTTTTTTATTATTATTATCATACGGATCTGAGACGAAGCTTTTTTTTATTCGATTTGTATAATATAATACATATATATGCGTTTAAAATCGGTCCAGTTGTTTTTCTCTATACATACGTCGTATGCACATACATACTATGTCCGAACATCGGATCGAGCGGTGATCGTTATTATTACCTCCACGGTGCATTGCATAATATAATATCATATCGATCGTACGATGGTCACGTGCACGCGTTATTTTGTCGACAGCGCGCGCGGATATAGGAAACGCCGTCGTGGCGCCTGTCCGCTCGGCCATGCAGTGTCGAACATGCGCGCGACGAATATTATACGTGACCGCCGCATAGCTCATACACCTAAGGAGTACGTGTGCGTTGAAGGTGGATGTGGTCGACGGAAACGCGTATTATTCGTCCGTCTTGCGTGCTTGTAATTATATTATATTCTATTCCGTATCGTGTTAGGATTCACTAGACGATTTTCTGATCGGTTTCGAAACCTCAAACCGTCGTTTTCTACATACGTATGATAATACTTAATATATTAGGCGAGTTCTCTTACACAATCATATTATTATTACGTTACACCGATTTCTGCAGTATTGGCCGTGACTTACGACTGACGCAGGCATCCTGCGCAAACTGCACGCCATATATATACAAACACAAAAACAACGATTTCGACTATCTTTGTTGAATATGCGTATCTACAAATAATACATTGACATATTATAGGGTGCAAGTAGGATGTGATGCACGTGAATCTACCAACTTCTAGATATTATTTATATTATTATATATTATTATATTATGTAATGTTTAATTATTTTATTTCTTTCTCGCCTCATCGTCGCGCTGAAGTTCTCTATAATTGGCGGTTTTTTTCTTTTCCATCTCGTCTCCCGATCCGGAGATCTCACACCTCCCCGTCGAGGTTGCCGGGTCGCGGTAACGCGTGGTCGCTTCTCGCGGGAGTGGACAATCGTGTTCGGCCGTCACGCGCGTTTGAAAAACGAGCGGCACGCACTGCATCGCGAACAACACGTTGCGCGCGGGAAACGTTTTAATAAAAATACAAATCTCGCGGAGTTTTGCAGAAAACGGGGTGGTGCAGGTGCGGGGTGTGGAGAAATCTCTTATATACCGCCGCACATTATTATATACCGCTCTTATAATATGTACATATAGGTAATATATATATATTATGTTGATGGTATGAATATATATAATATATATATAATAATATGTTACGATATCGTCCGAAAACGAGGGGCGTACATATTACGCTTAGAATAACGTATATATATATATTATAATTTATGTATTATGTAGTAACCGCCGCCGCCGAATATATTATTATAATATAATGCGTAACGCTCGTTTTTCCATTTTAATTCCGCGATTTATAAACTTTGTCCGCCGCGGAGATGTGCAGCGGGACGAACCAATAATGTGCGATCTTCGCATATAATATATACCGCGGTGGAGCTCGTATATAACATAATATAATATATATATATAAGGCGATTGCTCGCAACAACAACAACGACGACGACATATATATTATCATATACATAATATACGCGTAAGCATAGAGCATCCACGCGATCCGATCGTCTGAGCCCGGCCGGCCGGGTAACGGTCTCCTTTATGTTTATTTTATATATATACAATACATATTATTATATACGTATTTATATAATATGTATATATTCGTAGTATTTGTATACACGCGCCGGAGTAGACACTTTCGGGTGCGTGTACACATATATATATATATTATGCGTGCAGTTTTCTTTCGGATTCTGTTTTTCTCCCCGCGCGTACGGGAAAACGCGCCCGCATGCATATTTCATCCGGCGGGACGTTGTATAAAACGGTTTAAAGTTTTTCCTTTTTTTTCCGCAGGAATAATATCCATTCTGCTGTCGATTTCTATTCAGCCCTCGCCGCCGTCGTCGTCGTCGCCCGTGGAGGCAGTGCACCAGTGATGGCAGCGGCGCTGCGGCGGCAGCGGCTCGCCCGGTCGTTTCCCAGGGGCTCGATACCGTGCGCAGCTTTTACATTCCTTTCCTTTCCTCCATCGCCGCCACACAGTGAACGGTTCTTTCTTTCTTTCTCCTCTTATATATACGTATATATACACATCCTCTCAGCACCGTGTGCATTAGAGTGTGTGTGTGTGTGCGCGCCCACGGGGAATCACTCGTCGTATATTTTATGTATAAAATACTGACCCCGTCGGTATGTATATATTCGTAGCAAAGTGGTGGGAGGGGGGGAGGTGCTGAAGTAGAAAAAAAAATGTTTTTGAAATTTAAATGAAAACTCCTATAGTGACCCTTGTTTAACAAAGTTCGCCTGGGCAACGTTTGAATTATGTAAGCCGTGCTCGTTCATTTTTTTCTCTGCTGCTGCTCATATATATATGCATTATATACGTATTTCGATATCATACTTACTTTCTTCTATTCCGCCGCATGCGTAGTCTTCCTCCCTCTTCGCCACCGCCCCAAATGTGCGTGTATATATATTTGCAGCAATACACACATAAATGATTTACGGCTTACCATCACGGAGCTTTAATATACACAAGAAGCAATATTGCGCATGTCCGATGTATATGTCTCTGTTATACACACTTATATTTAATATAAGTGTGTTATATATATATATAATATATATGTGTCCCGTTATACGGACAAACTCGACCCACGATTCGATTAGGACATTTCTTTTCCATCGCCAATCGTCCGGAAATAACGTTATGTTTTTTTTATTTCTATTTCAATCGCTGTTAATCTATAGTGGGGTATGTTCGATTTCTTCGGTTATTGCGTTATTCATCATTACGAGCTTGCACCATAGGCGATGAATATTATATAAATGTTATAATCAAACACGGCCAAGATAGGAAAAAAAACCGTAAAACATCATACCTTATCGTTGAAACTCGAAATATAAAGAAGTTAAAATAGCGCATTACTGCAGAACGATAATTTTACGAGCTTGAAATAGATTTTCAATCGGAAAACAACACTGATGTAGGATATACCTATACCTACCTACCTATGCGTCGAGCGGCCGTTTGCAGTGCCCCGCACGACCGGAAAAATACTGAATTGGAACGGTTTCAAAACCGAAAAAAAAATCGAGAGAAAAAACGCGACGACGTCCGTCCCCATTAATCGTCGTTGGTCAATACGTCGTGTCGCGGCGGCAGCGGTGGCAGTGCGAAGGCACCGGTCCAATTAAAAATCGCCAAAAGAGGCATCGGCGGCGGGTCGGGGGGAGGTGTAGTCCGGTCGGATTCCGGTAGTTTTTAAATATATATCGGTGGTACACGGTGGAGGCGGAGGACGAATTCGATGACATACCGGGCGGCGACTCGAGTTTGGGGAATCCGCTAATTGGGTGCCGACCGATACTATACATGTAATATTATATTTCTGTGTGGCGGTCCATATTATATATTATATTTCATGTTCGTTTATACATAGGCGATTCGGGTGTATCGTAAAAACGTCACCCGATCGAGCCGGCAAAATTGTAATTTCTAAGCGATTAATATCGGTCACGTATCACATACGCAGCACATTATTATAATTATTATTATTATATGATAATCGTTGTCGTAGTCGTTGTCGAATACGGATATTGTGAGCTATTTCAATAGTAAATAAATCGATTCCGTTGCTGCGGCAGAGCAATAATATTATATAATATAAAATACGCACGCAATATGTTATTATATTATATTGTTATGCGCCTATGAACTCGTTGTACGGCCGGTGTAATAATATAACGATGATAATAATAATAATAATGTACGCGGTAAATGGCGAACGAATGCTGAGGGAAAAATCTTTTATCGTGCACGGTGACCACGGCTAACGAACAGACATTGTATCGCATATTATCATATATTATAGTATGTGACCAGGCCAGTGGTCAATAACCGATGAGGATCGATCTCTATCATCGATATATATAATAATGCGTTCGGAAAATAACGGCAGAGCGGAAAATAAAAATAATATACATTTGATTTAGGTAGGCTATTGATCATTTATATAATATATTATACACACAGGAGACGCATCGTTAAATTACCAGCATTTCAACTACGTACATATTATAATATTTATGTTATAGATTTATACGCATACTATCATAATTGGATCACCATATAATGTATTATTGTATATTATATTATGCGAATGTATACCGGGATAACGTGAACTCGTTAAATTCGATTTTTACACAATGGAACGTAAGTAGTAAGTACTCGACAATAAAATAATGTATTATGATGTATAGGAGCTTTACCTATATACGTTTTAATATAGAATGTGATTTTTATTATTATATTATAACTGCAGGCTCGACCCTAATTCACTATCAGCGGACGCGAATCGATATACGACGACGACGCCACCGCCGTTTTCCTTTTATTCGATTTGTTTCGTGTATTTTATATTATTATTATTATTATGAATAACGCTTAAACGTGGGACTTGCGTATATTATATTTGAATGATTTTTCCAACAACGGATACTGTGGGTAAACGTGTAATATTATTATTATTATAATATCTTTGTTCAGAATTCTTCAACAAAACGACGCGGCGACACGCGCACAGCAACACAGCGCTCACGATGACATAATAAAAATAATATACGTTATTTTGCGTGGCAGTCATCGCGGCGAATCGCGTATTATATTATACGAAGACAATAATGATAGTATACATATAATAATATAATAACGCAGACGCAATAATACATTATAAACGCGAACCCCCGTGCGAGCACGACCACCAGAGACTCTCGACATTATATTATGTATATTTCATATTAATATTATTGTGTGTCTATAGTCTATACGCACACGCAAACATAACCTAACCCGAAGAAGTCCGACGTTATATTGTGATCGTATTATATTGTCAATAATAATATGCTGTACGAATGTAGGTACACTGCGGTGGCGGCTATGGTATTATAATGTTATAATATGAAATATATAACGACACGCGTAGGTAAAGATATCTGATATATTATTATAATATAATATGGATATAAAATAGCTACAAGTATATTATAATATGCACGTTCGTTTCCGCTACATCGGCGACACGATGATGGAAAAGTTTATAGATATGTATATATTAATTTTTCCGTCTCTGACGCTGCACTATCGTCGCGACGACGGCCTTCGGGGGTAGGACGACGTCGATATGGGGGGGGGAGTGCCGACTGTAGAGCCGAATCCGTATATTATATATATGCGCAGTGCATGTGTACACACGTCGGGGAGACTTTTATAATATTATTATCCTATATTATATGTATGAGGTCTTAAAGTATGTTATGCGCCCGATAGTGCTGCAGTGACGTCTTTATTGTGCACATTTTACGACCAGCTCGCCGTTCTGTCGCGCGTGTATATAATACATATATAACAGGTACTTGTGCCGGGTGGACACGACTAAGGCAAGCCCACGGGATAAGTCGTTTACAATACGCCCGTGGACGGCTCAATCGCGAGCACGATACATTATATATATATATATACGTACTTTTGTTTATGACGTACCTACCTACCTATATATTATTATATTATA
Source organism: Acyrthosiphon pisum (assembly GCF_005508785.2). Classification (NCBI taxonomy): domain Eukaryota; kingdom Metazoa; phylum Arthropoda; class Insecta; order Hemiptera; family Aphididae; genus Acyrthosiphon; species Acyrthosiphon pisum. The sequence continues at coordinate 143,857,330 of NC_042494.1, forward strand.
TACGTGTTAGCGCGGGCATGTCTGCAGCTGCATCGGCATATGATTTATGAATAATACTCGACTTAAAGTTTATACGCAGGTACACAATATTATATTATATAGTATATAGGAGAAAATAAAACGGAACGGTGATAAAAACGTCGATACGACCGTTTCGCCGGCAAAGTTTTCCCCGCCCGTCCGCGTTTGGAAATTCCTATTTTATCTTCGATGTGTATTATATTATACATATATATGATTAGGTACTGCGAGTGCGATCCCTCCGTATAGGTTACCGCGGTGTTATAATGTTATATAGTGTATAATCTAATATTTACCTACCACCTAGACCAACGTGAGAGCTGAATAATATTATATTTTTCGAGTAAGTACACAGTGTGTTGGCCGTGTCGGTGAAAAATATCGCCCGGACATAATATACATGCGTTTACATGTATAGTGTACTCGTATATCGTCGGTACAACAATAGGTTGATTCCGAACGTTTAGAAAAACCGTACGACCTGCTATAAATAATTTATATACAAACGAAAAGAAAAAAATAACGAAAAAAATACTATATCGTCGAACATCGATGTAAAGTTTTATAGCTTTTTCAGATTATGTGGAAACTTGCGAAAATGGAAACGCTCGTATATATAACACAACGCGTATATATAGTCGGATGGTTAAAACTTTACGTTTATATATAGTTACTGATGTTTAATGTAAAATAAAAGTTGTATATTTACTTCAAATAACGATAATAAATCGTACTTTATTAAAGTCATAAAATATAAACGTAAATAAGAAACTTTTTAGTTTTCGGGGAGGAACAACAATAATATAATAATAGTATTGTATATTTTTATATATACATTGATGGGGACTCGGTAAAACATCCAGTTATATATTATTATATTATATTATACCGTTCAAGTTTTAATTGTGCCCGCTGTACATTATGAAATAATAATAATACGCTACGACTATATTAAATCGCTGGGTGTATTGTAAAGATATTAAAACAAAATAAATAAACAAAAAATTTACGAAGTACATTAAACCCGTATCATAAATTATTTTTTGTTTCTCGACGAAATATGAATGCGAAAACCATACTTAATTATATAATCTTAATATGCGTGCATAATATACACATGCATAGACGTGCATTATTACTGGGCGTCTGCAGCAGTCGTAAAATTCGAGCGAATCACAAATTTTTATTCGGGCATAATGGATTTTGAGTACGGCGAGTAGAATGATGTGCGCACAACAATATTCGTGTATCGTTAGACTTGAAGTGGTTAAAAAAAACAGAAGCCACTGCACGTACGTACATAATATAATAATAATATGATTAATCTTCGTGCACCGGGAGTCATTGTGTCAATGTTCTTCGGGGCGAGGTGCGCGGGCGGCGGTCGTTATAAAAATATGTTATTATTACTATGTTCGTTATAACGAGATATTGTTGTCCGAGAGCTGCAGCAGCAGACACGAGAAGAGTAAATACGAAAAACGAAAAAAAAAAAAACACAAACCGTCTTCTTATCATCGTTTAGCCGAGCCGCCAGACCGTATACAATGTGTGCAGCCGCCGCCACTGCAGCTCGTGTATAATATGTTTTACGACCGGCCATTATAGGCGGCAGCGACCGCACGGACTGGTACGGGAGGAACGTTATTATTACAATATATATATGTGTGTGTGTGTAAGCATACTGTAGGACTGCCATTGGTCCGCGGGCATGCGTCGGAACGGGAAACTAGTTCAACTTTTTAAAGCTCGTGAAAATTTCGCAGCAGTCGACAGAAGTTTTCCCGCGAAAAAATCAAGCTGTACCACGCTATTACAAACGAAACGAAATTTATTATAAAGGTTAAATTTCGAACGAACGAAACGAAAAAATTGCTATACATAGTATATTAGTCCGTCACGCAAATAAATATAATACATCACACGATAGTGCGGTGGTGGTAACTCGTACCTATATATTTATATATTAGAAATAATTATAATAATATACGGATTACGACTGAGCGGATTTAAAATAATATTATATACATAGCACAATGGAAAAACCTGGTCGAACGAACCCGTTCAGCAATGCAGATGCTGCACGACGACGACGACGACGACGACGTCGATACGTTTGGTCTCGCCAAGAAGAGACGTTTTGATTGACGTGCGTGACCGTATATAAAATATTTTATTATAAACAGACTGTGCGAAGGCGCACCTCGTTATCTCAGCGCGCGACCCGTACACGCGCGCAGGTCCTCTCCCGGCGTCTTAAACACGCGATTTTTTTTTTTACCGTTTTCGATCGTTGAACTCGGGCCGAGGGTATGATATACGAAAAAGAAAATAAACAGATAGACACATACAACAGAAATACTCCGAATTTATTATCTCATACGACGACTATATACGGCGCGCACGCGCACCCCCCCCCCCCCCCAGCGCTTTCGACATATATATAATATATATAAACCCACGACGGTGGTTACATATACGCGGTATATGTTTATACCTAGCCGATGTGAACCTATACGCTATATACGTATACGCAATGTGTAATCTATATATACTGTGCCGCAGCAGCAGTTAGCTCGTTACCGCGCGGTGGGTGCTTGTTATGTGTAGGTATAAAAGTACTATAGGTATACGCGCGTATATTATTATCATGTGTATTATATGCCGTACGCACGCGGAAACAAAGAGTACACGAAGTCTCGTTAGCGGGTTCACGCAATGACAAACGGTCGCGGGCCGCGCAGAAACGATATATAGGTGTACGTGTACATATTATAATATATACCAATATAAATATATGGGTACGCGTGTGTACGCGAAGACCTGTAGAGAGATAGACATAGATAGAGAGACCATGGCGTGCGTGTGTATATATGCGTAATTTACGGACTGTTTATTTTTATGAACCGCGCGATAGACGTTCGCGATGTCGCCGGCTCACGAGGGGGGGAAAGGGAGATGGACTGCAAAAAAGTGCATCCGATCGCCGATACCGATCGCCGGACGGCGATGTGCTGTGACATGTGGCTGCGCGCGTGTGGTCTGTAGTGGCATGGTTGACGAAAAAGTCTTAACACGGCCGCAGAATTCGGATGCGGTTCGTTACCATTATGGTTGGTATCTATACGGTCGTTCAAACCGTTCTTCACGTTCACGACTAGTATATAGGTACTCAGCGCTTATCGTAAATATGTTAACATACCTATATACTCATATTATGTTATCATCCTTTTGGTTTTTGGAATTTTTAGAAAATCATAGAATACTTGGTAAATATATTATAATATATTCAACGCACGAATATATAATGCCTATTTATTATACATTATTATGCGTTATTATAATTCGTCAGCCGAACGATACCTATACCTATAAGACTACTATAGGTACTTAGGAGTATACAGAATTTGCGAAATGTTTTAGATTTTATGTTCGTATTTTTTTCGTTCAGAGCGGTTTTTTTTTTGTTTTTTTCTACAACAATGTTTACGACCGTCGCGAGCGATAATAAAACGCTCTCCGGCTACACGGTAAATAATTATTTAATCTGTCGCCGCCGGACCGTGTGCGGGTATGCCAAGTGAATATAATATTATAGCATGCGGATTTCTAACCGCACTAGCCTGCTGTTGCCCGCGTGCGTAGTACCGGCTAAAAACTTCCGCCCACGAATCCTCGTCCAAAATAACTCATTGTAATATTATCCACGCGCCGTTTAACTTTGGTCGTGAGTTTTAATACAATATGCAAAAAAATGTTTGTATTTAAAAAAAAAATGGAGAAATATCGTTCATACATATAGTGTAATAATGTACATGTAAGTATTTTATGTAATTAACATAATATGATGGTAATATTGCGAATCTCACATAGGTACCCTATATATAGGTTATTATAATATTAGGTTATTGGAATATTATACCACAGCAATTTTATTTCGAAAATCCAATTACTTACGTCAGCAAGCGGTGTTAGTCTTTCGACGCGTTTGTAAAATATATAATTTGTTACTTCGTAATGATATTTACCTGGAACAAAAAAAAAAAAGATTATTAATACAATTCGATGATTTTGATAATAATATAATAATATGTATGATATGTAGATATGGTGTTTAAACCTCGACAATATCATCTGTTATTATAGTAAAATAATATAATATACGAAATAATAGTCTCACGCGACCACGCGTGTATACTATTGTGTAATGATAATATAATTCAAAATTACGATTACGCTGTTGGCGCATTACATCGGTGGTTTAGTGGGAAGAGAAGGATTACCACAACTCTTCGCGGTCCTCTCAGCAGACCGTAAAACCAATACCCGGAGACGGTTTTACGGCTTGGCTTTTATTTATACGATGATATTTCTTGAATATCGTGGACGACAAAAAAAAATAAATAAATAAATAAATGCGCCGAGAGTGGATAGGGGGAAAAGAAGAATTCGAACGGCGCGGTGGCCATGTATAATATGTCGTTGTGTGCGCCTTTGAATTTTCCGCATGTACAACGGGATCCCACTGCGCGTGCAGCACAATACGAAAACGCTTTTTTTTATTCTCTCTCTCCGTCCGCCGCCGCACATCGGATATCGGATTATCGAAAAATCCGAAAACTTCTAAAGCGCAAAAACTTTCCATAAGCCCCGGGACTTTGTGCGCTGCGAAAGTTGTGTGAGCGCCGCGGAAATTTATACGAAAAGCTGCGGCGGTGAAAGAGTAGAAGCGGGATGGACGCGCGCGCGAACGGAATATAATGTACGGGCATTCCGCTACGGGTGGGAGCGGGGAGGAGGAGGCGTCGGGGCCTCATGAAATTCAAAACGACCGATATGACGTCATAAAAATTCTCCTCCGACGCGCCGGGCACGCGCGCGGGCTATACGCATAGCGTAGGGAAAGGGGTGGTCTGAGCCGGCGGCGACGAACACTATGCACTATACACATACGTACATACATATAGCTGTACAGTACGAATAATGCATAAGGGAGCGTGTGGAATACAAAGATGGCAAACTAACGCAAGTAGGGAAATTTATATTCAGTTGACGGTTGTCGGTGAACGTATATTATATATATTATCTCATTTTTTTAACCCTCTAAAATCTCTCGGAAAATCCCAGCAAACCGATTTATATAATATATACGAGCGAAAAGACGAAAGCTCCGAGTTGTAGTCGTCGTCGTCGTCATCGTCCTCCACTATGCGCACTACATATAACAATATAACGTTATTATTATGTGGATCAACACGTCATTTTTAGAAATCCCGTCGACGAGAAACGTGCGGTTTGAATTTTTCATTTCTCTCGCCATTTTAACATGTGAAAAACCTTTAAACTTTCCAGCTACGAATCATCACGTAGGTATACCAAATTTTACACGCCTATAATATTATGTTATATGATATTGAAGATCCGCAGTGGCGCCGAAGTTCAAAATTTTACCTATGACATTAGACACCTCCACACAAAATTTTGACACCCACCTATTTCTTATAATTACATTACCATACACCAAGTATAATTTAATGTTGTCTATTAAACAAATGTTCGTAAAATAACTATAGAATAACAAAGGTGACCCCCAAACTACTAAAATCACCTATGACAATTGTCATAGGTAAATATATATTTTGGCGCCACTGAAGGTCCGTGAAATCTTTTAATTCGTTTCGATTGCGTCGTTATATATATACTTGGAATACGTTTAGACCTATCAGTCGGTGCATAAAAAAAACGGTGCACGTGGTGAAGATAGATATCGTGGGAAATGTTCAGACACTTTTGCGCTGTAAATTGTTTAAAGGTGCAGTTCCAAGAAATTCGGATTGGTGTGCTCAAAAGAGAATGGCGAATTTAAAGTCCATCGAAATTTTAGTGTCACCGTAAACTAACTTGTCCATTCATTCCCCCTCGATTTTCGTGGCGGTTGGAGTCCGCTCCCTCTATTATAGTGCACCCCAAAGTGCAATTTGAAAACCTTTGTTTTTATAGATGAATAAACGTGGTATTGGCCCAAAGTGTAACGACTAAACAACCCCTCCCACAAGACGTTTTTATGTAACACTTGGTTGAATACGTATATGACGATAATAACTTTATTCGTTCCTTTTATTCACAAATTAAAATAATTTAACATATGTTTTTATTTATTTTTTATTGACGTTTTAACATTGTATCAATTTACGTGCTACTGCGGGCATTGAGTTATTCAGAATTAAAACTGCCTCGTTGAAAACAATGGTTGACGACAATAATATATATTGTATTGAGGCTACTGTAGGTGAAGGTATATTCCGTTTTAAAGAAAATATTGAACATCGTCGCTATAGTAGAAAAACACATAGCCTATATAAAAATAAATGATCAGATGGAAAAATAGTGTGTTCCCTGATTCCTGAAAGTATTGTGTTTTATACAACCATACTATACAATATTAACTAATAATTATACAATTCGATACATACTACATAATATTGTCATAACGGTATAGTGAACAGTTTTTAACGCTCATAATATTATCCATCTATTATTCGGCACTAATCGAACATTTTCGCCGACGGTAAGTAAAACAGGCCAGGAATTATCATAATAGTATTATTAATATTTTATTTTTGAGAAAAAATATATTAACAGCACAAAAACGCACATCGGCCGCGGCCGCCACAGACGTGCCGAGGGAAGAGGCTCGTCGAGAACGTGAACACTGAAACCCATGAATATTGTGGGCATCGAGTAGGTATAATGTATATAATATTATAACATTATGTATGCGTTGTATTATTATAGGTGCTCGTCGGAGGAGGTCGCGCGCGGGTACGGATGACCCCGTTGGAATAGTCCTGGAATTCTGTCGTTAGCCACCGGCGGCGGATAGGGGAGGTCGCGTTCACCGAGTGATTTATGCGCCCGGTGGTCCTTTATTGTCCTCACCTACATCATATTATATATTATACATATAAGCACGTAATAATAATACGTCGCCCGCCATTATCCAGTTGTTAAGCATCCGACTATGCATATTATATTATAGAGAGTGTAGTCAGCACAATGTATATATGATACAAATATATATACCTATATATATATATTCCGGGCGGAGGCCCGGCCGATATGAGTAATAATACATAGGAAATGTGCGATGTGACAAGGAAATTTATTGACTCGTTTTGTGTCAAATATATGCCTGGATCAGTATTTAATGAACGTCACAAAAATCAATCGGTTTAAAGATCTGTCTAACATTAATTGCAATTTAGATTCATGTCCGTACATCAAAATATATCTTGTAAAATGTATGTAGCACAGTTAGTTGTGTTAAACTCAATAAAATATAAATCTACTATACCTAAATTTTTTTTTTTTGGGGGGGGGGGGTAAACACAAGTAAGTCATCGAGTCTAAGAACGAAACTAAGGTGATTTTATACGATAGCGAAGACGTGGAAAAACGAAATTCTACAATAAAAATATTGTCGTTTATATACAATGCAAAAGTGTGTGTATCTTCAGTAATGTTATATGAGAAGATGAATAAGGTCGATACATTTATGGCTGCCTCCGCCGTGCTATACTACTATTGTTTTTCGTCCGACAAAAATGCACCTCTCTATTATCCATACAAATAAATTTATATATATATATATGTATATAAAATATTATATTGCCGCCGCGCCGCCGCGTCCGCTCAATTTGGCAATCGCAGCCGGCGACGACCGTTTTTATGCTTTCGGATCATTTAACATAGCGCGGCAATATTATTCCGACAAACTCGACGTTTTCGTTCTGATTAAATCACATTTCTCTCTCGGCTCGCGTTTTATATACAACATATATATACATAGATATGCACTCTATCCGACGCGCAGAACTCTGCAGTGCATCCATCGCTTGCTCCGAAAGACAGCAAAAGGGTGTGGCGGCGGGTAAAAGGAAAAACGCGAATAAATAAATAAATAAAAAAAAACTTTTTCGTTTTCTCGGCCATATAGCTGAGCCCGCGCACCCAAAACGCTTTATCGCGGAAAACTGCGGCTCGAACGAATTCCATTAGATCTAAAAGCTCGATCGGATGATGTGCTATCGTGCGACAAGAGCGGCGCAGTGGTATATATATGTATATTATGGTGACGGTGGTGGAGGAGGATAATGACACAAGTAATGTTCCGATAAATAAAAATCTCGTCTCCCACGACTACTTTTGTATATTGAAACCTTTTACTGATATATACATATACATGTATGTATAATATTATTATACGCGTATATGGGTTTTTATAGTTCTCCGAAACCTACATAATAATAATACGGACCCTTTTTCGCGGGGAGTATGTATACTATATTACGCGCGCACGTTATCAGTAAGTTCGGCGTCGACGTCGACGACGGTGGCGTTTCGGATTTGCGTATTTTTCCGATCCGTCGATCGGAGGGAAATGAATGGGCGGCGCAGGGGCACTGCAGGAGTACATTATGTGCGAAAGGTGCGTGACGAGGAGAAGCCTCTCTGTTTATATGCATAAATCACTGAGAGAGAGCGAACGAACGAGAGAGAGCCGAAAAAAATACCGAATGGATTACTTGGTCGTATTTTTTCAGAGAGGGTGCGCGAGCGCGCCCGGCAAGCGCAGAGGTAAAGGGGAAACTTTTTAATTCGACCGAATTGACTTTGAGAAATTGCTCGCGGCGGCGTGCCCCGGCGTGTTTCACCAAGCGTCAAATAAACCAGGGCACCCGTATATATATATGTATTATATACACGGGATTTCCGATGCGGAGCCAATTTAAAAAACTCCATCAACCTGGCTTTGTTCCGCACGCGCGATAAAACGTCGAAGACAAATAGATATATATATATATTATAATATATAGACACGTATTCCCGTATATATAAATAGGATCTGATGATAGTCTTCCGGACGCTGCGCTATGGTAAGAATAAGCTTTCCGTCGTATATTTCTTATCTAGAATATATATATATATATATAACTATTATAGGTACCTAGCAGCACCGCTTCGGCCAACGCCGGCGATATCCACGTGCACATCTCTCTCACATAAAGTTCCGTTTATCCGATCGCCGCCGTGACGGGTACGTCATTTTCTCGAACACTATAATGTATATCATGTTATATTTATATATGTATCGCGTGCGGCGATCGTCTCGAGACGGTTCGAATGCGTCCGATATGCGACGAGTTTATTATTTTATATTATATACGAGGAGAAAAAAAAATAGTTTAGACGACGTTATACCGCACAGGCCATTACACTGGTAACAGTACTATAAGAACGGCCGTTCGATTCCCATAAGACATATTATACAATATATGTATATTTACAACGTGGACAGTGGATTTACACACAGTAAATAATATTATATTATATATAACGGGAATAAAAAACGGTCACTTCTATAATCTATTGGACTGCCGCGCTCGTATATAATATACGAGAATAATGCGCGTGGTATATCATGTGAGTCTTATATATTATTATATCATAACGTTTAAGATATATTATTTATCTGTTTTGTTGTGAGAGTTTTGTTAAATATTTAGAACTGCAAAAGTCTGCTAGTAGAAAAAGAGGACATTTTTAATGCCGAATAGTGGTTTAAGTTTATCCGGATATAGAGCAATTATACTATATTACGCGACATTTTATCTATACAAACAATGTATATACAATATCAGTAATATCACCCTTGAAATCGTTTTCGTTCACCCTTCGCTATATAAAAACTATACATATAATCGCGTTCATGTTGCGAATAAAAACTTTTAACGGAATAATATAGTAATGAAATGTATAATAATGAGATATTATTTTAATATCAGCATTAAGCTAGTCGTTTTGATACATTACGACGATGACTATACGCAGATTGGCTTGTGTGTATATCATACCCTTCTCTCTCTCTTTTATCCACTAGCAATATATCTCTCTTCCACCCTACCTCTCTCTCACTATATATATATATAATACTATATAGGTATGTGCATTTTCGACTGGTATACCAATCAATAGCCATTTGTCATGCAGCGCGGGGAGACCTATTGGATCGCCATTATCTCCGGGTCGGGCCCGGTGGCGTATAATTTATGCGCGGCAGTTTCCGAGTAGTGCGCCGCAAGTCGGGTCGTCGCCAACGGAGGAGAGGACCGGAGATAGAAAGAGAGAGGGTGAGGGAAGAGACGCACACGCTGCATAGACAGTGCAGATGGAGCGACGGGCGAGCCTCCACAAGAAGGGTGGGTAGATGGGTCGCGGGCGGACTTATAGGGATTTCGAATTTATTAAACGTCGGTTTGCCCCGAGTGGTGCATTAGGCTGCGCGTGTGACATAAACATTCGCACCTCATTAATTCAATTAAAACAACGGACTGGTCAGTACGCATATAAAGCAGGAGTTTATACTATATACCTGGTATTCGGTTATAGTCGTTATAGACCACCGCGTGCTATGTGAAATATATTATTAACCAGTATAATTAACAGTCGTCTACTGTCTAGACGCGGGCACACATCACGGTGCTGCAAGTGCACATAATATCTACTATATCTATTATAGTATAATCGTGTAGCATAATATAGGTACATATCGCTGTTAAGCCGTCGACTTATATTAATATATTATTAGATATATTATCACAGTCCACAGTATTAGAACGTATACGCCCAACCGAAATAAAAATGATAATAATATGTAATATAATAATATCCGTCGCCCGCGACTTATTGACCCAATGTGCGACGACGTTTTATCTCTTACGCGCTGTTTTATTTTTCCGGCACGATCGTTTGTTAGTGCTCGTGCAGTATACAATATACATATATACACGTACGTATAATGTGCGTGTGTACACCACGGCCGAGCCGGCCCACCCGCTCTGGCGAGTGAGCGAGTGCGATGAAAAGGGCTGCACGCGACGGGGTACCGCGGGTTTCCATGGAAACCGCGGCGGCGGCGGCAAGACGAACTACCCTGCGCGGTATAAATGGCAACTGCCACCGCCACCGCACCGGGTCGGCTAATAAACCACGCGCGGTGCATTATTATATATGATAAATGATAATAATATGATATAAGTAATCGTCGTAACAGTACATCAGATTTTGGTCGAATCCGGCTCTCGTTCATTCTATTCGAGTTTGTCGTTTTCCATAACGCTTTATGCTGCACTACGTCGCTGTGACCGTCACACGTATATGTTTTTTATACCTACTGTATATTGTACCGTTTAACTATACCGCAATATACAATGTTCAGTATTAAGATATTATTATTACTATTCACTTCAAATATTAACTGGCGGGTATGTTTTTTTTTTCGTTTCTTAAAAAATCCTTGAACACTAACACATAATATATAACCCGACTTTGAGCGCGGGTTTCGATTTATGTATCACCTCCCCGCACCGACTTGTCCCGTAATATAATGCAGTCACTTCGACCACTGTATTATACGTACAGAAGATAGCTACCGCACACAATATTTCAATGTAGTGCACGCTGTAAGGCATTATATTATCATACATATACGAGTATATTATATTATTATAACGTGCAGCGTGTCGTCCGGCTGTATATTATTTTTTTAGCTAAAACAAATAAATTAACATGTTCCCTTGAGTGCTTTTGCCACGACTGACAGCTATATAACGTATATATTATTATTTCTGTAATCTCTGTGTGTGTACCTACGAATAATTATCGAGGACTGCAAGTGATTCTCGCGAATCGGTTTCGCCGATATAATATACAGGTACTGAATTCCTACATACATTATCATTATGCGCGGGAACAATGTGTTCGCTGTACACATATATAGTGTACGCTGTGAATCTGCATGACCCGTGGACCGGTCCCGGAGTGTGAAACTCGTTTCGATATAAGCATACTATAATTTACATTATTATAAATAGTTTGGCGTAAAACGTTAAAACCGCGAAGAAAACGTGCCTGTTTTTTTTATTACCTAAACGCCGCAATTCTACAATATACGCCGATATCATGCCGACGTACGAAAACGAATCATCTGGGGTCATAAACTTCGGCTTTAAACATACTACCTATACCTATACAGTATATGTTTATACATACCGGTGATAGTGCGAGCGATATAACGCGATGTCGTACACAACAATATTCATATTATATTGTATTATTTATATAATAGGTATATATAATACTATATATTTTAAACGACGGCAGCGATTCGCATTGTGTTACACAAGTATTATTATATTCGAAACGAAGACACGCCGAGCGTATACCTCTAAACACTAGAATAATACTTACCTACATATACCTGTACCTGTTCATCTATATATTACATGTACTGCGATATATATAGATACCTACACGTCAACCACCCCCGTGCGCATAAATCATGGCTTAGCGAATTCGAAAAGCGTACAACCCGAATCTAGGTCACGAAATCCCTGCCTATATATTTTCGGCGCGTATAACCTTTGTGCGCTGCAAACGCCACCCGCCGAGTTATGCGTACCGAGCGGCCAGGTTAATGAGCCACCGGTCGCCACAGCCGTGCACAAAGTATACGAATACAATGCGAATACACCCCGCAAATGACCCAAAATATAGCGGAATTCCTATTGTCCGGACCAGATCTTCAGGTAGATCTCCAGAGTGCCGTTATACGGTCTCCGTACATGAGATATATATATTATATTATATGAACACCTCATATCGTTTTGGCGGACTTCACACGGCTATAATATATTATATATCACACCGTCGTCGCCACATCACATTCGCCCTAAGACACCGACCGTGTCCCGTGTGCTCCGCCGGGTAGTCCTCGTTCTACCGTCGACCGTTACGCGACAAGACTGCTGCTTCGGAAGAATCGGCTGTTAAGACGAAATCTTAGAACCGACGACGATGAGTTACGAGGGGGTTGAGTGAAAAAATGAACGCAATACGGTTTCAATTATAATATCTGGGACACCTATCAATAAATTAATGATATCGGCAATTGGTCATACTTTTTTTTGTTCGACGATATAGTTAAAACGCTGCAATCAATGTAAGTATACGATAGATATTATAATCGCGCGCGATGTGTGTGTGAGCTTGCATATTATACACGTACACTAGATTTCAAGGGTGGTCTTTAATTTTTTTTAGGGGGAGGGGGCACACTGAATCCTCGTACATCCGTTATTCATTCGGTTCGGTGGGCACGTTTTTAGCGCGAGAATTAACAAGTGCGGCCGAGCCCTGCTGCCGACTAATTAACTGCACCCGCCGCCACCTATTGCAACAGCAGCAACGCAGCAGTCGGAGAGGAGGTGCACAACGATGTAATATATGTACGTATATTTCATATTCCATACTATAATTATAATATAATAACAATAAATATACAACATGCGTATAAGCTTATTTGCAGTGTCGAGGGGAACTGGGGTGGGCCACGACACGCATAGAGTAGTTATATTATAACTTTGACCCTTTAACGTCTGGATTTGCTTTTTACTTCTTTCCACGTCGTCTCATCCGAAGAGTTGTTTTAACTCAATTCGCAAATCGTATATTATTTATTATACAGCCATCGCCCATGCTCAGACTGTAAAAAAAATTTTAATTCCTAACCGTTTCCGCAAATTAACAACATTGTTATATCATTATCATTCATCAACAAAAACGTATGATATTTGCCGGAATTTATTGCGATGCCGACATGACATTATATTGTATTATTATGATTTATGATTATGCGAGTGCCTAATTCGCACGCTGTCGCACTATACTTAGGCATGCTTAGGCGACAGATTACCCTTTAAAACGGAATCACGTGATATCTAAGGTAGAGTGGCTTAGCACAAATCACACCATCGCCGACCTCTCCTAGGAAGTTCACAAAAAAGGTTCTAAACTGCAGCATAAGTTTATAGGGGAGAGAAAGTCGTTAGGAGTTACTATTGTGTCTGCAGTAATCTGTATATAGTGTGCTCATAATAATATACAATGTACGCGCATGTCTTCTTCTTTCGGCTTATCTTTAGTCTAAAAAGAGAAAGTAGCTCACGTGGGGATGTCCGTTTTGTGTAAAGCGTACCTATAATATTGTATTTTACACATTAGATTTACAAAAACAGAACCTATTCGTCATGAATCTTTTCATTTCCGTTTATAAGCTGTAAAGTTTTGAAATCAGGACAAACGATAAATTCGTAAGAATAATTTTGTAGTACTTTGATTACTATTGAACACACACAATAATAAATTATAAACTATAATAATCTCATTGACGTGCAATTTCATTAGTACTTATATAAAAATATGTACAGTTAACCGCTATCCAAAAACAAATACTTCGATTACATAACATCCGGTGATAATTTTTAATAAATTGTGATAACCTTTAAAACTAGGATGAAAAATATTTCTTTGTTTTGTATGTTTGTTGAATATATTATTGATTTATGATGCATTTAAATCACTAGTTTTTAGTTATTAGTTTATAATGATAATGTTGATAATATTATGATTTTATAATTTTACTTAGGTAACTCCTATACATAATATTATGTAATTTGCGATTATGCATTTGTTATAAAATAATTTAAAATAAATTATGATTTGCAAAAGTATAATTGTTAATTAATATTAACTTATACACCTTTATATTTTGTATTTGAGATGTGATTAAAACATAACGAAGTTTTAAGGACTGATTGGTAACAAATATGAATATAAATCCATATTTAATGAAATGCATTTTGGTGTAGAACATAATAAATATTAGTTGCTGTATAATATTATTATGACGAAATATGTTAAAAACACTATATGAATTATATTATGCTATGATGGGCGCATGTGTGTTATTCTATTGTTGCGGACAATGACGTGGAAAATGTTGCTATTGTTTTTTTTATTCTTTTAGAAAAATTCGTAATTTGTATTTTGTTTTTTTATAAATGGATGACATCACCGCATTTTGTGTGAGGGGGAAGATGAGGTTTTGAACAAAAATGATTTGTAATAATAAGTTCGTGGGTATTACCCGGGGGAGTGCCAGATAATTGAAAAAAATAAAGTAATAAATCCATTAACCACGATAGTTTCGGCGGGAAAGAAATAGTCGAATATTGCCATTGGATTATGTAATTTCATTTAAGTCTTCCTGTGCGGCAGAACCATATAAAATATAATTCACTCACGCGATAAACATACAATAATAATAATGATAACATAATATTTGTAATCTGTAAAAGTGCCTCTCGACATTGATGAATCGGATCAGAGTAAATTATTTTTATTATTATTATTATTATTATTAGTATTGTAAATATCCTCGATCGGACGCGGGGACCGTCTGCAGAACAGAAAAAAAAGATTTCGCTAAGATATGGGGGAAAAAAAATAGGAAAGAATGGGTTCGATTTGGCGTGATATAACTGGTGTAGGCAATAAATCTTTAAAATACGCCATCTCTCCCCTTCGGGATCCCGGGCGATAAATTCTCGTTTTGATGCCCCTCCGGCTGGAAAAGAAATAGCCAATCGTTTTTACGGATGGGCTACTGCTGCACAGTCTCCGAGCAACGTGCGCGCGCACACACTCACACGCATCAATAATATATACGCACGAAATGTGATATAATCCAGGAAAAAAATGATTGTCTTTCTTCTTCGTGTTTTATCTTTTACACACGTAGTTGGGAAGGAAAGAAGAAAAAAAACAGAAGAAAAAAATGACTATACATATAGGATTTAGTAAACGTTATTTTTATTGCCCCCGAGGAGCAGCGCAAGGAGGACCACGCGGGACGTATGCGCTGCAAACTTTTCGTCCCCTATATATACCCGACGCGAGAACACAACTTCTCCATTTTAATTAGTTTGGGCGTCTAAGTACGGGCCCCTTGTTTTTTTTCCACTCGTTGCGTTAAAAAATTATATAGAACTTTTATAAGCAAGGGAATTAAAAAACAACAACCATACTATATAATATACCATATAGCTCTACTGCAACAATGCGCGCGGGACCTTCGAAAGTTAAACATTAAAATTGTATTTATGGAGTTTAATAAAACATTCCAGGTCCATCTATCTACTTAAAAACGTGCGCGAGAGTGTATAACGAGAAGTTACGACCCGTTCCGTAAGTGGTTATGGACTTTAGACGGTGTGCTGCAGCACGTCTCCCTATATAATATAATATATATAAATTCTCTCTCTATATATAATATATATATTATATACATATATACACTCTCGGGCTCACTGCTTTTCTGTAGACGGATTTAGATAATATTATATCTCACACACAGGTACGCGTGTATGTATATAATAGGTAAATGAAAAACCGTAGACGCGTCCGCTAGAAATTAATTTAGAACTTGCGATGGGCACCTTTACAGTATATTATGTAAGATTATATTATATTATTATACACAATTTCGGACTTGCGAGTCGTTTTCTGCAACGGTTCGCGGTATAGTATATTATACTAGACAAGCTGAAAACCGCTGTTACCGCGTGTAGAGTTGATATAACAATAATATTATATTATATCCAGGCGCTAAGAACCGCGATTGGAATACGGTCGGGAAAATTACCGCACGAGAAATAGCTCGCGCGTTTTTGGACTTACAGAACTCCCATTATTGCTTTTCAGAGGCTTTACCCGTGCAATGAGGTATTTATATAAGTGTATATAATATATATACACATACTATAACTTGCGCGCTTAATTGCACGATATGTATTACACGTTGTATCGTGTACGTATATTACGGCGAGCGACGGTACTTGTGTGCTGTTTTCGACGTTAATTTTCTGTTCGGAATTTTAATCGAGAACAAACAAACGAATATTTTAAACGCTATTATACGAACATTGCAGCCGCCGAGACTCTTAAGTCGCGTTATTTATGTGTGGCTTTCGGGCTCGCAGCTCGTACGGTATACGTCTTCGTGAAAATTAATAATCAACGACGACGGATGCATGGTCATACGACTACTATAATATACTATTATGCGTGCGCGTATATGTATAAGCTCTTGTGTTATATGGAAACAGAGATACAAAGAGAGAGAGAAAGAGAGAGAGAGAAAATGTATTGCGTCCTTAAATTACGATCAACCCTTACTGCAAATTCACTCGGAATCAGAATTTACTGCGTTAGAGGATAATATTATGTATAGGGCATATTATTAATGTTATTATTATTACTATTATGTCTGACTTTATCACTGCCCCTTTGTATTAAACCATCGTCGTCGTCGTCGTCGTAGTAGTAGTCGTTCCTTTCATATTATATCTTCTCGCTTATATTATGTGTATATATATGTATAGCGGTGAACTTGCGGTCAGCGTAAAATATTAAATAAGATAAAAACACGGCTGCTTCAAAACAATATTTATCGCTATAACTAATAATTATTGTAAATAATTATGGAATAATAATAGTGTAACTTGCCGACGATTTGAATATACGGTAATATATTCATTGATGAGAATCGTATCATAACAATGTTACAATAATATAACGCCCATTGGACTCGCGATAACGACTTTATAGCTGTTGTTTCAACATTATATGCTTCCGATTACTAAATATTATAGCCACTATTATAAAACTGTTGTAGTTAAACGGCGACTGATGTGATACAAGCATATATTATAATACGGCACTGTATGGACGAAGAGAAACAACATATTATGAATACATACAACGAGTTCTGTGTTGGTGCAGTAAGGTTCGAAAATAATCGTTTAAGTTGTCGTGAAAATCCATTTTCCATCGTGTTGATAAAATATGAGAAATTGGATAGATACACCAAACTGTGTATACTATTATACCTGCACCGATATTTGAAAATCCGAAAGAACGTCGCATGAGATGGATCTTCCCGTTAAAATAGTAATACTTAATAACAATACTACCTATTGTACCTTTAAAGGCCGGCGCTGGGTACTACGTCATATTTTATTATAATATCACATATTTGTTGCTGTTGTTTAACATCGGCCTTTTCGAATCCGAAAGATGATGTGTGTAATGTGCGTATCACTGCGCACGTTTGCCGGCCAGTGGGAATTGCAATATACACGCGTCTTCTACACACCGATCTATAATGTACATATAGGTATCCATATTACATTGCAATATACTGGCGCAAACGTGGAATCTAGGTGAGATTGTTCCGTTCGTGCCAATAAACATCGAACTGTTTCTGCATACAAAACTATTTGTTTGTACACATAATATTATATATTTATATAGATACCGAGTTTAATTATCGCGGCGTTAGGACTTGGAGTAGTGCCTAAACAGCCGCGAAATTGACCCCGTATAACGACGTCGATTAGACGCGCGATATGGGCCCGGGTGAGGTTGGTGGGTTGGTTTGCGATCGTGTCGTGGGTGGGGGATGAGCGGCACGTCTGCGATAACGACAAAGTATACATTATAAACAACGCGCGCGTGGAGACGACGCCGAAGAGAAACCTGAAAGCACTGCTTCAGCCTCGTCGGTGGTTATAGTATAACTAGTAAGTCGTCTTAGCATGTATATAATAATAATATATACGTATACATTATTATATAATCCTCGAGAATCGTTGATATATAAATAAGCACGTAGTATCGGCCGCCGCGAGATAATGAGTGTTATTGGGGATGTCGAATTCGAAATCGAAAGCAAGGGGAATGGTGAGCAACGATAGTGGGCGGGTGCCGCGGAGGGTGAGATCGAAAAAACCAGAGTCTCATTAAAACTTTTACATTTACATAAGCGTTTTAAAGATTGCGGCGTCAATATTGTGAGGAAATTCATGGCAGAAGCTACCCCTGCCAGCGGAAAATACACCCGGGCGCTATTATAATTGCCCAATGTTTTCGGCGGATCGAAACGTGCGTTCTGCAGATATTGTTGCCATATATATATATATAAAAGTTTCAAACGTATTTGCGACTAGTGGCTTGGCTGACGTTTATATATATACTTTTTTCTATCTTTGTGTATACATGTGTGTATACATTTGGTACAGTTTGTTTCACGGACAGTGGCTGCAGATGGTAGGAATGCCTCGGGGAGTCGCTGCTGCGCTGCATCAGGGGGAAGGGTTGTTCCTCGCCCCCACACGAAAGTCATTAACTCATATATGTGTGGTCGTGTCCGTTGGTGTGTGTTTATTGTCGAAATAGCTGAAGCTTCCGAGCACGTTCGTCCCAAAGGCGTCTCGCAGGGGTGGGTTAGGGAGATCGTGAAAAAAAAAATGAAAGAAAAAGGAGATATGTCCTCTTATATTAAAAACCAAACGAACGGTCGTAAGTCGCCCGAGCTCCCTCGTGCGGGGGACGATATATAACTGAAGTCATATTAACCATGCCCACAACGGACGTGAACGTGTGCGTGACCGTTATTATTGGTTATTTGGACGCGTGCAGACGACGAAATTTGGTGTATATATATATATATATATATATATTTTTATAATATCGGAAGTCCCGCAAGACTACTATAGACGACTTGTTGGAAAACGGCCGCGGTGGACCTATATAATATTTAAGCGGAAGCGTGGTGGAATACATATATGAATTAGAGGTGGTTTTAGATTTCCGAACCATAAGTCATGATTTATCGTCGCGCGAAATTGCTTTTCCCGTTCGTGTAGAGGATTTAAATTTCAGACATGAAGCAGAGATGGACGTGATGCTAGATGATTTCAATCTTCCGAGAACGTTCTTTATTGACGTCACCACTATGTGATACCTATCTATATACGGTACACATACCGACGCTGTATTATATACTACATTATACTCTATAACATTTATAACTCTATATGTATCAATTTTATACCGGCTTAACTATTTCGGTCAGGCGGTATATATTTTATTATATTCATCAATTCTAATCGTATATTGTAAGCAGTACACCTAAACGCATCGAAACGCTATGCGGTTATCTTTAGGTATACACCTAATACCTAATAATATTTATCATACCAAATGTTTCGATAACAAGTTGGTCGTACGTATTATATACCTACAGTTTAAAGGGCAAGAAATACGATATTCAGTAGATACGCGCATTAAAAGCGTTCTCGTGTTACAACGTCTTTCGTCCGAAAAATAAAATAATATGGCTATCCATAATGAATAATGATTGCAGTCACGTCATATCGATTTCATTTCGTTATAGTTTGAGTCGGCGTGTATGATAATAATTATGAAAAAAGCGGGTAAATGGATATTGCTACAGTAGTACAGTAGCTTACAAGTGGGTCATTGTATAATGGATTGTATTAAACTTGAATTCAATGATTTAATATTGTATAAGAAAAACGATTCTGAGCGGAGACGGTTTGTCAGTCTGGATATTTTATAATGTTATTATTTATTATATCATGTAGCTTACATAATATTATAATATTATTATTTTTTATTTGTTTCTATGGTGATAAACAAAGCGATAGAAATTAAAATCTCATTTTTAGCAGTTTTTCGTAATTTTTCTGTGGTCTTTCCCGATGCATTAAATAAATATTGATAAAATCGAAAAATGACTTCTTTAAAGTGCCATCTTGATCCAATTTGCTAAAATATAAGGTACTATATGTTGAAATCGAAGCACTCCTTCTGATAGAAATTTCATATACACAGGATATAAAAAACAAAAAAATAAATAAAATAAACACCATTGTAAAACCACTCAGCTCCACTCAGAATCTAAAATATAATTTCAAAGTAAAACGGAAACCTAGCCTAACTCGTCGCCGAGTTAATTTAAACGGAAATATACACATAGGCCAGAAGTATAATATAATAGCATGCCAAATATATTATATACAACGTAATTAGACCACCGCGGCGTACTGTCGGAGTTTAAATATGATATAGGTAAACACAAAACCTAGTACTCTGACGATTAAAATTTTTCTCTCGGACATTTTGCCCGAATGCGCGTCGAGCAGCAACAACATCGGCAGTTAACGATTCCAAAACCCTTTCCGGTCGTATTACACGATGATCATTGTACGAATACCACGAATTAGATCATAGCAATATTATACACTGCACATAATATACGCGTTTAGTACATGGTACGATATCATGTGTGCGTGCGTGAGTGCGTGGTCTGCCCTCGCCCGAGGCAGGGTTTCTCGCCAAAGTATATTAAGCCATAACCACCCGATCGCATTCTTTCATATAATTTTTTATCTCTATACATTACACATAATATTATTATATAATATTGTAGTGCGGCGTACAAGCCGATCTCCGGAATTCGGAAACTGTTAAGCATATAATATGATCGTATATTTTTTTTCTCTGCTCACATATATAATAATAATATCATGTGTATACTGTCCTTTTGTTTTTAAATTATTATTTTTTTTACCCCCGGAAAAAACAATTTCGTTTGAACTGGTGTATACAGTGATAGTATATGCAGTACAGTGCTGCATCTGACCGGTTCGACCTGATGCACAAACATGGCCGGCACGATGGATAATATACCTAATAATGCGATTGCTCGGTGACGACACTATGCTATGCTGCTGCTGCTGCGTGTGCTGCAAATAATATGAACTGCAGTTACCGTCATCGGGAAAAATATTGTCGTGTTGAAACAGTCGCACGCTGATGTCACGCGAAAAAAATTATTTAAGGACTTGCAGTCGAAAATATCGTTAACCGAAAAAACTCGCATGTATAACATATAAACAAAAGACAACGAATCAACGTTTCAAACATTGCATAATATAATACAAACCAATAAACAAATAGTAAACTTATATTATGTGACGGAAATGATCGACGATAAGACATTTTAATAATAAGGTTTATTATAATATAAAGGTATATATTTCGGTATTCAATAATACGAATACCGATAAATTATTGAATATTCGAACCTGCTGTTTAAACACAGTCGAATATACATAATCTCGGAAATATAAAACGATAAGTATGCGTTAAAAAAAAATAATAATAACATAATATAATACCTAGGTATATGTAGCGGAGGTCGGTCGTCCGACGCGAGTTTTCCTTTGATATCGATGGCCTATTGGATAAGAGAGGTCGCGCGGATTGTGACCGTCTAAAAAACAAACAACGTAACGAATATTGCTGTGCGCGTATAGATCTTCTTTTTTTTGTTGCTCGCATATTCTGGTCGAGAAACATACCACGATTGAGTATTTGTGTGTACGCGTGTGTGAGAAAGAGACAGACAGTGATATCATATCATATATTATATAAATATAATAAATGTATACAAAGAGAGTGAGAGAGACAGAGTGATACGGTGTGAGGAAGGAAAACATTAACAATTTCAACCGATGAATATCGAAGAACCATAGGTAGGTACGTTAATTGAATATATAATACATATTATTATGGTAGGTACCGCGATATGCGGCAAGTTCTGCAACGATAAATCTTTGGATCGCAAATACGATTATATTATGTACAGTATATACCTGCGTGTGTATAGAGGGTACCTATATTGCAGTATATTATTATATATAGACCTCATGCACGTTACATTATATTGTGTATTATATAATGAATGCTAAATAATTGTCTCGGATAAAAACGCGTGTCGTATCGATGCGAAATGCGTTTTGCACGAGGATATATAGATTCCGCGTGTACACTGAACATGTGGGTACACGACAGCCTCGTTCGACCGCTGCAACGGGATGTCGTGACCGTGGGCGGGCTACTACTACCTGTGCCGAGTTAACTTGTTGATGATTTTAGAAAGAAGCCGATAGACGAATCGTGCACCGAGGTGTTCTGATTGGCCGCCGACAACGCGAAAACGCTTTCCAGCTAATTACGAGAGCATAATACCATCGGCGCATTATTTAAAAGTAATTGATGTTGATTAAAACGTGATGTATTTAGGTATAGAAAAGCGTGTTTGCATATTATCTACATATACAAAATAAATATAAATTTGTATAATTACATGTATAAGATACCCACTACTGTTTTTTCGTCATCGTCGTCAGAAAGCCCGTGGACAATTAAACGTTTCCGAACACACCGGCGGCGAGAAAGAGTAGGTAAACATTATATTATATACACAGATTAATTTTCACAACCGGTTCGAAGTTTTTGACAAAACGGCTACAATGTACCTCCGAATTATAATAATATAATAGACCAGTTGTGCCTATTACAACGACGCTATTATGATAATCGCGCCGGAATTAACTCGAAAGTCCACATAAATATAATATATATATTTTTAAGCTATATTATATCCCTATGGTTCGTTCTCCATGGTATGAACAAGGCCGTCGTTTCTATTTTTCAACTCAGTTGTATGTTTCGATAATTAAATAAAAATTATATGTTATTATAATTGGACTTTTTTTTTATTACACTGCAGTTTATTGTAGTAACCTATATATCGTGCAAAACGCAATCTGATTATCGTGTGATTGCGATGGGATGCTAGTGCAGTGAGTGTGTTCACAATTGAAGTTATTATTGTAAAACATGGCACTGTCTTGTTTATATAATATACCTACCTACTACCTATACGCAACGGTCCTATAAAAAAAAAAAAATAATTAAAATAATGAAAAAATAAAGCCAGACCTGAAACAGGAAACTCTTGATCTCTCGCGGGGCGGCGGCGGTAGGACTGTATTTTTAACCAAATTATGAAAAACAATGACCAAAAAAAACGTACTAATTTTCCGGCAAACGCAATCATCGAATTAGCGTGTTATAATTTAATATTATACGGTTAAAATACGCAAACAACGACCGCCGTAAATTTTCGGAGTAAAATTCTCGCGGGATTGCGGTTTACACTCGATCCGACTTAGATGAAATCATATTATAATTACGACGCGCTTATACACTGGATTTAACGAATTTTCAATTGCGAAGAAAACCGTGTCACCCTCCCCGTTCACCACCATCCTACCCGTTTGTATTTTATTACAAAACACTATATAATTTAATATATTATAATATTTGTATGCGTATAATAATTTAACATAAATATTATAAGGTATTTATTACGACGCACGGCAATTATTATTATAATTAATTCTCGACACGTTTTCCAGGCGATTATACAAATACGATTTTCGGTCGGATTTCGATGACGCGGCTGTTTAATTAATGTCAACGCGTGTTGTTTACTCGACCATAATACGAGCATCATATGCGTATTATATATCAGATTTAACGACCAATTCGTGTCCCGTTAAAACGCGTAGCGTCACATGACTTGCTCTCGTAGTCTCATAATATATTGACGTTATTATCGTATTACCTCGTGTGCGACTGCGGACCGATCTTAAACGCGCACCATGATACGCATATCATTTGGTTTGCATATAAGCATAATGCGCATATATAATATATCACTACCGAAGTATGGCGAAGACGACGAAATTTTTTCGAAACATAATTTCCCTCCTCTATAATAATAACAATATGACGTATTCAATGCACACATGTTGTACAGTTTACCCGATTAATCGAATTATAAATCTTATATCATAGTTCCCATATACCTATGTAATTTATACTTATACGGTTGGGCTCCGATTGGTGCCGATTGTAATTTTTGGGAGTCAAACCATCAATCCTCAAACGACGTGAAATATATATAATAAGTATTATTATGTGATATTAGTCAATCTGGAGTTTAACTCGGTCGTAGCAGGGGTACATCGGTATAATATATTATAATACTATGTATACCTGTATACCTCTATCACTACCATACACATTAAAAGTATGTCCCGCATTTAAAAGATGAAAAAATTAATCTCAGCCCCTCGACGTTAGGTTAATATTATTATGTGTTTAGGTTTCATATAACTTACCCGCTCTCTCTGCCACCTCACTCTCTACGGTAGACGTTAATGATGTGTATACTTGCAATATGTCTGCTGAATGTGCATACACACACACACAGTATCTATATTATTACCGTATATACACACTCAGCAACGGCGTATATTATACATGTATTATATGTATGTGTATATATGGCGAACTGTTATAATTGATAACCCAACGGCGGCGTCGTATTATTAGTATTAACACTACGTCTGGGAGTAATATAGCGCGCACCGTGTCGGAGCTATAAGTTTCCAGCGGTGGAGAATTTCCCCGAGGGTCGGAGGCGGAGGCGGCGGCTGCCCGCAAGACACGGACAACTTTATTCGCGAGCCGGTGTATATTATGTTATTATATATATATATATAATAATGTGTGCACGCCACCGCCACGTATATATTATATTAAGCTAAGACTCGACGGATATCGCGTCGTTTACCTACGCCAGCTATATTATATATACCTCCTATATTATATATTACGTGCATTTCGTTGTTAATTAAACGGTTTCGAAACCGCACGGCCGTAGAAACTTATACATTATTATTATTATTGTTATATACTCGCGCGGCCTGTTATATTTCGTCTCAGCACCCTCCCCCCACCCCTACCCACCCTCCTACCAGCCCGTACACGGTGCTCACTGCTATATTGCGATATTCATTCGATACAATAATAGTAATAACTATTATTTTATATACCTGTACATAACGCGATATTTGTCCGTGCCAATAATGTTGTGTGCATACACAAGTAGCACCCAATATATACTCATAAAATAAAGTATTATTATATATTTTTACTAGAAGTCCACAGCGGACTCGAGTGGAAAGCTAATTTATTTTTCATCGTTAAGGGTATAATGGTGCTCGGTGGATCAACGGGCGAAAGAAATCATGAAATCTCGCACATCCCGCACCCGACAATCCTGCACCCGGCCACGGGTTAATAATCGTCTGCGTGCGGTCGTGTATATTATTATCACTAGGCGTGTTCGAAAATAATGTGAAATAAAACGATTTATTATTTTTGCGGACCGAGAGAGACGCGTATTATTTATATTATATAATGTGTGTTTACGCCGACCGATTCGATTCGGTGGTAGTTTTGTGTGTGTGTGTGTGTGTGTGTCGGAGTCCGCACGAAAAAGGACGCAAACGACCAATATTATGTGGTGCAGTGCGATGTGTGTGTATACATTAGCCGACAGCACAGCGGGACGTCCACGCCAAATATTTTGGCAGTTTTTGCCGCCGCAGACGAAAATAAAAACTTTCTCTTTCCTTTCTTCGCAAGTAAATTCGTTTCACGCAGTCCCTTTCGCCGTGGCGGCGGTACCCCGCCGACCCGTTCTCGCCACCGACCACGACAACCCGCGCGGACGGATACTAATATTTTGTCGGAAATTCGGCACGGCTCGCGATAAGCACGAATAAATCTTACAATATACCTATAAGATATGGATGAGGCGATGCCCCAGCAAACAAGGGGATATTATATTATTATAACTCCTCTGAATATTGTTATAATAATATCATATATATACGTACCTAAACGATTTAAACGAAAATTCGGGACAAACCTGCACCGGCTGCGTGTATAATATAAAATGCCACGTTTTCACTTTCTTCGGTCGTCGTCCTTTTGTTCCCACTCCCACCCCTCCAATTTCACATTACTGCAGGGGAATGACGCGATTCCTTCGCGGAGCTCGGTCGTTTATGCATCCATCGTGTGTGTATAAATATTATACCATTATATGATATTATGTTCAGTCGCAGCTCAGGTATAATAACACTCGAGTTTTTCATTGTGAAATGTCACATTAGCTTATAATACGATGTAATAAGGAATTCGATGTCGAAACTGTATTAGAATCATTTACATTATAATATAATATATATAATTATATATGTACTTGGTAAATTATGATTATACGAGACTTTTATAACGGTATGTAACGTTTAACTGTCTCCGTGATCTCATCGCGTATTGCATATTGTAACGAGTAACGACTGTATGGAAATAACAAAACTGCACTCCAAAGTGCATTGCTCGCAAGAAAATAATTATAAATGATCTAAAAATATAATTATACACTATATTCATCATAGACCATAGTACGCGGCTAACATTATATTATCGCCGTTGCTCGGATGCGTTTATGTATAAAAACTATTTAATCAGTAATTAAATTAGTTAACGGACACCGTTCTTAACATAATAATATGATAATAATAATGAAAGAAAACGCTGTTGAAATCTGCGTGACTGCGTACCAACATATACAAAAAGTGCGCAAGGTTAGACTGCTGCGAAGTTTTTGTAAAATTTATCGTACCGTATACGTTGCAATTAAGAACCGTGTAAACAACATATAGTACATTAAATAATATTCGTATATACGCGTATCTATGTATGTGTGTGTGTGTGTATAATAACGCTCAGTTATTTATTTTCACAATGAGCGCCTGTGTATGTGTATAGGTAGGATGGTCGGTATAAGTATCACATTAACGATCTGCAGCGCTCGTTTACGGGCGTATAACACAAAACGGAGTTTATTTTGTATTGTGCGATGTATAAATCCGCCTCTGTTCGTTCGTTAGCCGCGTTCGTATATTATAATAGGTAGGTAGGTAGGCGGAGGTATATGCGCGAAACGGCGCGACGTTGTTAATACGGTTTTAGGCGAATAAGTTCAAAACGTGCGGGTCAACACATGCGATGGTGTGGACGAGCGGAGGCCGACGACGGGACCCCCGAAAGAATATCATTACCCGCGGATGCCCTTTTGTGTTGTATACGACCCGGCAGAGAGGTAACGGTGAAGTCCGTGTTAGTCGGGCGAAAAAACAAATGTAAAATAGTAATAATAATAACAATATCGCACAAAGGCGCCCCGAATTATAATATTAACATTTTCATTTATTTTCCCGCATATACGGCGGTCACCGTGCGAAAATACGAGCTGCGTGAAACGACCGTATACGCGCAATGACCGGAAAAACGAAACATTCACATATAATTATGGTCTGTGGTACGTCCGTCATCCGCAGTGGAAAAATCATCCGTGTTCACAAAATATTAATTTTGAAAATCGAATTCCACCCAACGAACTGGTGATCAAGGTAATGATGGGCGAGAACGCTATAGTTTTCACTATTCGGTCGCATCATACGTGTAGTCAAAAGATTTTCGGCCATGTTCCTTGTCAGCGACGTATGCGGACGGCCATCCACCTTGGTCGTGTGCACCCCTCTCTGTCTCTCTCACTCACTATCTTACTCACGCGAGAGCATACGCACGATCCGTGTGTATTATATATTATGATTCACGGCCGACCGTTGGTTGATTTACGACCGCGCCCGGCCACCGGACACCAAATATAAATTAAGTAATTATTCAAATTCCTCGACGGAATTCTTGTTTGTACACACACGCGCGGGCGCGAGCGCTCCGACCGGACTCTCCTCCCTTTCACCACCGCCACTGTCTCATACTTATCTCTCGTACCGAAGTCCTCTTCCTCCTTCTCCTTATCCTCGTTTTCCTGTTTCTCGTAACTCTCGCCACACGCCACTATAATATTATATACTTGCGCACGCATCACAATAATATATCGTATTCTATGTACAAGCTATAACCCTATCCACCGGCCCGCAAATCATTCTTTAGTAATGTGTCACCGCAAAACAAATAAGCATAATATATTATAAATAGCTTTGGTGCAATAAAACGTCTTAACGTTCAGATATTGTATTTATTTTTTCAAATATTCGGCGGTCCACACACTGCATACGCGCGTCATATATGAATAACGTTTAATGTTTATATTAACTGCCGCGTTTCTCCCCGTCAAATGACATTTTGAATTTTTACACGCCTAAAAAACTATATTATATACGATCGAAAAAAATGTGCAATAAGACGTTTACATATATTATATATTTATATGCACGCGCATTGTGACGCTCCGCACATACTGGTATTTCGATATAAAAAATATGCGTGTGCATGCATAGTATACCCAAATTATTATCATAATAATATAATCGTTATTTATTGCATGGCGCTATAAGCTTAAGCTGCCCATAAGTCGTCGAGCATTGAGGAATAAGACGACGACAACTTAGGTACTACTCGTATCATGGCGGTGGCGAACGACTCGCTGAAAACACGGAATGGGCGCACTGAGAAAACACAACGAGCAGAATTTCCTTTATACTCAGTGTTACCTTTCCCGTTTATTTGTTGTATGATAAAATACATAAAATCAAATCGAGTTGGCAGAACAAAAATAAGTATAATATTATTATTATCTATATAATACTCGAGACTCTCGTACGATAGAACACTAACTGCAGTTTAATCACAGGATCGACGATTTCAACACCCGATATCACCTGATTATAATAATAAATAATAATATTCGACTGGAACAACTGTAAACCACCAAACCTTCTGGACGAACCGCACAACGGAGATGCAATGCGTATATTTACTACTCAGGTGAAACAAAAAATACATATTGTTTCGACGCCTCCGGCCGAGGTATGATATTATTGTTATTATAGGTGGACGAGTCTATCACGTCCTTCTCAGGTGTAATTTACAATAATATTTTAAAGCGGGAGTGCGTGCGCGAGTACATATTATATACCTACAACATGCCTACCTCTGCGGGAACCCTTTTATTATTGTCGTGTGGCGTATAAATATATATATATGAACGCGCGGTTTATTGGTAGGTACAGCTCGCGCATTCGGGGTTAGAGACGTATAATTTCCTTACCATTACACGATTTAAATGCACATGTATCGCTATTGCAGGCGGGCGGATATTACTTTATAAATATATGTGAAAAACAACGCACCTCTTCACACAAAAGCCACCATTCGGTTTGAGTTGTTCGACGGATTCGGTTTGTGGTCGTTGCGATTGATAAAAACACGCGCGGTATATAATATTACGCAAGGACCTCTCGCGACTTTAACTCCGCACACACTGGTGCAGCAGCCCACGGAAACACGGCGACGACGCGACCCGTTGGATCGAGGGTTGCCGTGCGTTGATAATAATAATAAAAAAACATTTTTACGCGAGTGTTTGTGTGTATCGGACAATAGACTTTTGTCACGGACAAGAGTGTAAGGCATCTGCACAAAAATGGCGTCGTATATATTATGTAATATTATTAATAATAATAATAATAATTTTTTTATATACGGATCGTTCCTGCAGTACGCGAGTGATAGTGCGCTTGTATACAACTACAGTTGACACCTAGAAAAGAACGGAAGACGACGGCGGTGGCGGTCTAAATGCATTGTGCAGTTCTATACGTATAACATTCACGTGCATTTTACGGCGTGCGCATCGTGGTGGCTCGTTGAAAGGGTAAGTCGTTTAAATGTATACCGTTGAAGCGTTTGCGGCCGGAGGGGGTAAGATAGTTTCGAGGGTGAAAGCACTTTCGATATCATCCTATTGACTATAATATAGTCGAAACCCCGTCGAGCGTATCTGACAGAAATCTGAAAGGGACACGTATTCGATCTCATCCGATAACCTTTACTGACGGATATAATATCGAATATTATAGTATAATAAAAAAAATCATTTATCGAAACGTTTAGTCGGTAGCCTACAACACAATCACTTTAGTGGAACATTTTATGTCACGATCGTATATTATACCGTTTCATAAACCGCATAGGCAATTTTACTTTTACCTATACGTTTTATACAGATAGATAAATTTAAAATTTTGTAAACCAAAAAACAGTACAATAATGCATACAATGATAATATTGTGATCGATAATAATTAATAACAACTCAATCATCAATATAATATCGAATAATATCACTGGTATGTGTATACAAAACGTGTGTCCAAGACTTTGGGGTTCAGTATATACCTACTATATTATGCTCCGGTTTATCGGATTTTGAACTCATATAATAAACGAAGGGTGACCCGCTTTCGTAAAGTATTGGCTCCATCCAACTATACTGCGAAACGCTATCTATAAACTATAATCACATTCATTATTTTCTTAATTTGGTTTTGTTTTTCGATGGTTTGGCTTTCGCACGGATAACGAATTCCACTACGTATAAAACGGTGATGCGACCGACGTTATCAACTGTTTCTTTTTTGTCTCTTTTTCTCTTGTACCCTCTATTCTCTTTCTCTCTCCGTTATCTTCTATATTTAATGATACTTTAAACTACTGCACTGTGCCACTGTCGTCTGTCACGAAACACCAGAAAACTACCGCTCTCGACGTTCTCGGAAATCGATAAGCCTTCTACTCTGACATAAAATATAACGCGGGTGGGCTGGCAGACGTGCAGGGAGGTCAATTTGAGTGTGTTGTGTGTGGTGTGTGTGTGTGTGTGTGTGTATAATGAACGTACTCTGAAGACAGATTTATTGGAGCGCAGAGAACCACGTGCGGTGCGTAAGCGCGTACTAACGAAAGAACGCGCTGGCAGTGCAGAAGTATACGTCGTTGTCGTCGTCACGGAGCTTTTCCGCTTTCTATCGGACGGATACAGACAGAAACGTGGCCGACGACATATTTAAAATGTGTTCGAACCGATAAATAACGATTCGGGTTGGCGAAAATAAACGCGTTATAATACCGTCGTCGGCAGCAGTTGTCGTCAGACGTCATTGCGAGGCCCCTTGTTTTCGATATATTTTAATTATATTATATGTATGATTATCGTTATAAAGACATTATTTTTAGACGAGGACTGGCTGAACGTATTATAACACACGATCGTGGGTGTACACTTACACAAAATAAAACGTAGTGATGACGTGATGGTTTTTAACCAACCTATAATAATTCGATGAAAATCACAAAGACATTGCACCGAGACGTCAGAACAGTTGTAATGTTAGCAAAGGACTACCTACGTGATGAGAGATATTGTATTAAGTTATAACGAATAATAATTCGACTCGAGAATGAGTCTCGTCGCGGACTCGGACGGTTTTCGGGCGAAGAGGTAAACATATAACAATAACACGCACCTCTCTCGACTCACTGTGTGTATATTATATACACTTGGCAACACGTATATATACATATTACGTGTGTGTGTGTGTGTGTGTGTGAGTGTGTGCACAAAGTGCGTATACGTCCGCGGCGGGTGGAGGATTCGCGTGCGAGGCGGGTCCGGGGGGCCGTGATCAATAAAAATGCCGGAACACGAGGCATACATAAAGGTGCGCGTCCTACACACCGACGCACGCACACTCGTACACACCGACACGCACACACTCGCGTGCGCGCGACGCCGCGCCCGGGCGGTGGTGTATTGTCGAGGGGCCGGCGCAACGCTCGCGTATACATCATCCCCCGGCAGCCCCGGCCAAACCCACCCCTCCGCGCGCGCCGAGACCCAGGCCGCACGTTCCCCGCTCCGCCCTCGCCGTGACAAGATTGATCACCGGCAATCGTCTTCGACCCTTCCCGCCGCCACCGCAGCCGCCGACCGGGCATTATTTCCACCCTGTCGCGGCGGCCGCTCGTACAATATATATTATGTGTGTGTGTGTGTGTGTGTGTGTGTGTGTGTGTGTGTGTGGGTTGCAGTATACTGCTCTCTCTGTACAGCTTCCTCGAGGGTTTTATATTTTATTTTTTTTTTTTCGTTTTTTCCATGTCCTTCGTCCTCGCCCGGGGCCTAATGGATTTTATATTTAGAAAAATCCGTAGTCTTAAAAACGATGACGATACACCCGAAAACCGCCATCATCGCGGTGTATAATATTTTAATGGATATATTATTATAAAATATATATAAGACACGAGGCGCGAGGCCATGGAAAAACGTCGTTTTTTTTTCTATGCCACAGCACGACAACGTTGTTACACTATCATGGTAATTTGAAATTATTGGAACGAGTACATATTGTAGTTCGGTGTGCGTACGGTAGGCATATGGTATGCGTTTATTTAATTTTTGCTTATATATTATACTAGTTATCGTCTATCGATCATAAACATATATCGCGTAATTTTTTTAGAGGCTACTGCAACTAGGCATCAAGTCACGAACACCACGACTTGCAGATTTCGAAACGCGTCCGAATGAATTATAACTGGAAAACTGCCCTCACGCGGTGTTTTCTATATAAATGTACAAATGGTCAGATATACTCGAGTCCTCTGTTACAACACATTTATATATCATAAATACAATACTGAGGTATAAAACAAATATAATGTATCGATACAAAACGATTGCGTGACGTGAGCGAAGTTGATCGTATATCTTTTTATGCGATTTACTATCGTTTTTTTTTTTTTTCAAAAACCTGAGTTCACACTTTATGTCTGTTGCCTAGATTGGTTTAAAATTGTTTATTTTTTTTTTTGCGTACTCGTTATCATGATCTCGGTATATCAACCTGAGGAACAATGGGAATAAGTTTTTGTATTTAAATTTATTATGTTTTTAGAACGAGCCAGTTTTGAATCGAACAAATTCACAATACCTACCTATTATACGAAAACCTTAAAAATATTTTTTTTTATTTGAATAACGACTTGATAAATTCTTATATTTTTACGATATTATTATGTATATAATATTATTAAAAGTCACTATTTATATTAATTAATGATAGCCATAATATTATGGTTATATGTGCAGTAATATGTAATATGCAGTGTGCATAGAAATAACTTTTAATAATAATAAAAGCCTTTTTCACAGATATTATATAAGTGTACTTATGTTAGAGTATCCGATATGATGTTTTTAATAATATTTTTAGAAGGTATCTGTTTAATGTGATGGGGAATTTTATCGTTACCTTCGAATATATTGTACAGCCAGATGTAACCTATTTACCTTAGATATTACCCGTTTGCGTTGCATTTCGGTATAATGAAACCGTCGAAATGGATAACGAAAACACGTAAACGCCCGCTAGATACGTATATATATAATATATTAAAGCCGAAAATGCTGCGTGTTCACACACATAAATTATTGATACCGGCAGAATACTTTTTATTCCGAAACGGTGTGGTTATAAATTACAAACCTATATATGTAAATACGAGGTCGAAAAAAAAAGATTCGCATGTAGGAGAGAGCCGGCAGACAAACGCAAAAAGGACCCGATATTTATTGCGAAAAAAAATCCCGGCATTAATAGCGCCGAGCGCTTCGTATATATACATATTATTTGCGTATATGTGGAGTACACGGAAAGGGCAGGCCGGAGGCGACTGGCGCGATGGCGGCAGTGCAGGATATAGACTTTACCGCAGAGCTAAGGAGATGAATAATAAAAAATAAAAATAAAAAAAAAATAAAAAAAAAGGAAAAAAGAGCGCTCTGAAAACGGTTCACGGGCGAGCGCGATTGTAATTTTTCGGAAAAAGAAATGAGCGTATTGTGCGCGATTGTATATGCGTGCGTATATATCATACGTATATATATATATATAACATAATAGGTGTATAGATCCACATAAACGCGCGAGTCGGAAACGTCGTGACGGGGGATGGGGGTGGAAATCCCATGGGGAACGGCCCATAAATCTAGCCGGATCTTATGGGCTCGTATATACATAAATAGTACTTTTGAATATTATACATATACATAATAATATATAGGTGGGTGTTGGTGTGCGTCGCATATATTACGCGTGGAGGTAGGCACGCAGACTCCTGGTAGGTATATACCTCTATATACCGGTGGAGGATATATATATATTTATAATATATATCGTATATATTAGCGAGGGAAAGAATAATAATATATTATATGCGACGTGCGTACGCGGCGGAGACGGAAGAGCGAGTGAGACAGAGCTCACGAAAGGACAGTAAATCGCAGAGCCGCCGCGGTGATTTCCACTGTACGCGCATATATATAGTATAGCACAGCGACGTGACAATTTCGTCGATTTCCATATATTATAATAATATGTATAATATATGATATAATACGCGTATTCGTATAATAATATTATACCGAGACGTGGGAGGCCATCACTATATATATACGAGCACAACCCCATCATGTATCGGATCTGTGCCGTATATTCGAGTTAAGTATATTATGCGCATCGATCGCGTTATGTGATTATATATATTTACGTCTATAATATTACACCACCATTACTATATTACAATGTATTATTATCATTATTATTACACGAGCCGCGAAATATTTAATTTAGTACGTGCGATATTATAATCTATTATTCTGTACGCGCGTACATTATAATATAAGAATAACACCCGTTTACATTGTTATAGGAGTTTATAAACATCGTATAATAATCGTGTGCATATTACATATTATTATTATTATCGTGTGCATATTAGGTATTGTTAATTTTGGCTCCGGCGTGTATACACATATTATATTCTATAGATACATAATATTTAATTAGTCGCCGTCGTGGGGTAATTTCGAATTTATTCGTTAACAGGTCTGCGTGCGTGTAATTAATAATAAAATTAATATTCATTCGATTATTTTTCGTGCTATGTATAATATTATGGTTTAACGACCACTCGTAAACAGCGTCCGAAAATGTCGATTATCCAAACACCCCGCGCAGTTGATGCAGTACCCGGAAATTATCGAACGAACTATATAATATTTTTTTTTTCCTATATACGAGCATTATGATGTACAATACAGCAACCGGGGTTCTGCAGCAGGTTAGGGTGTAACGGCACTCGGGTTTCAAACTGCACTCAGGACCCTATCCCGTTATTACAAACGGTTTTATGTTTTTATGAAATGTAATTTTCGTTTTTATGACAAAATAAATGTTTTTTAAAGAGTATCTAACCCACTTTCATAAAATTCTCTTTGAGATTATTCAAAGATCTAAAAAGTTCAGTTTAACGTCTTGCAGGTTTGCCCGAATACGGTATTCAGCGATTGTATTATTATTTTGCGGAAAAACGACTTGGTGGAGACACATGGGAAAGGTTATTTTTTTTTTTTATTAGATAAAAATAGAGTATTTACAATCTGTAATATTTATATACAATAGGCCCACCAGCGTGGATACCCTCTAGAAAGGTTATTTAAATTGAAATACTTAGGTATGTACTAAGTACTTAGGTAATATTATGATAATAATTATTGTAACCCACGAGTGCAATGAAAAACGAACCGTTCACTCGAGTCTCATTGAGCCATCTGTCCGACATGAACCTACCTATGTCCTATAATATATTATGATATACATAATATAATGCAAATATCGCAGTACAGGAATAGTCTTCATTTTCGCGTGTGATAATATCGCATGTTATTATAATTTATAATACTAAGTACATAATATCGAACACAGCACGCATACGGCGAGTAGAAGACCATCGGCGAAAACGTCAACGGCGGCCGTCTGTCTATGAACTAATATATAATAATATATACATGGCACGTTACACGAATGTATAGTAAATATATATATAGATACTATATATGTGCAATGATACATAGGCGACATTGTGGCGCACGAGAGGAATAACGTTTAAAACGGGTCGGCCTTTGGATCGGTTTCAACCATATCATAGCAGGATATATATATATATGTGTGTGAGTGTACATAACGTCCAAGAAATATAGAGCGATCTTCATCGCCTCTCCTCATCACCCCCCAACCGTCCTCGACCACCCCCGCACTATATAGTCGCCGTCAACCATAAAACGATAGCCCGCTCGCCGCCGCTGCCACCGCGGAGAACGTACAGAATTGGCACGAATGCTTACAGTTATATTATATATTCGACATTATCATTTGGGTCGCGTTTAATAACGTATATATATATATGCTTGTGTGCGAATGTAAAGGACGCTAATCGAACAAACGCGGCGGACGTCGATGGTAAATAGTGTTCAGCGGCCATTTGGTTTCCTTATATATATGATATTAGATACACGAAAACGTACACTGTTTTTTTTTCGTCTCTTTCGTTCTACGATAATATTATATTGTGTGCAAAAGCCGTTTCGCCAGTCGTCACGGAGGCGATACACTTCATAACGACCAGCGCGACGGCAGCGGCGGCGGGGTGACGACGGCTAGGCGTTATTTGCACTGCTGCACCCCGGAACGACTAATTTTTACGGTCCGGAATCGCTCGCGAAATGGCCAAGTCGAAATTATTATAATATTATACGACGCCTTTATCTATATTATAATACTCGCTCTCCGTTCACGCGCAATATACCTATACTCTAAAACATTGGCATGCGATGTGTACCTATATATATATTATATATACATATATACATATATAAAAAAATATTCGATGATGCCTATATCGACGTGATAAGCGCTGCGCAGTTATAGTATAATGCGTGGGGAAATGTGTTTATACTTAAATGCTTTAATTATCATATTATATATAGGAGATTGTGAATATAATATAATATATACAGCTTAATATAGGAGATACCGTAAGTTTTGATCTTTAATCACGTATCCAAGCACGTTGAACTGTCGAAGTCAAAAGCACAAGTGTCACGCGCGTGTGCCGTGTCTGAGCGGGTGCGTCGGTGTAAATAACGATGATAATTATAATATATAATATTACGACGAGACGAACCGGATACCGGAGCGGAACAGAAAAATAACAACAGACCTCGTTAAGTATAAACCAGCCAACTATATAGCGTTGATAAGCGATACGCGAGGAACGATTTTTTAATAACGCCTGCCTATTATATGAGTAGATAATAAATATACGCTGATATAGTTGGTGCACGCCTATAAAAATAATATGATCCACGAGAGCTAATTACGACGAAGATTCCGAGCGATTTATGCGGATAAACCTAATAATATAGTATAATGCTATGGATAGGTACTAAATTATTGCTATTGTTGTTGCGGTAATAAGGAGAGTCCTTGTAAATAACGCGAGACGGGAAAAAAACTTGCGAAAAATAATGACAAGTTGACGCTAAGAATATAATATATTATAATATTATACATAATACTATGTATAGATACTGCCGAATGCGACGTTACTTCTTGTCTCGTTGTTCGATTATAGCGCGTGTTCTGAAGTTATTATAATATATTAATATACATATATTATGTAAAATAGCTATAAATCGCCAGAGAACACTAATAAAAAATCATTTTGGTCAAACCGATACGACGACGGCAACGGTGAATTGTAAAATAAAAGTAGTCAACGCTTTAATAATACATTATTATTGTTGTTGTTATTATATTATGTACACGGACAGTAATCGGGACCATGTGAAATCGTTTACGGCGACGGCGGCGTGACTGAATACTGCTATATTGTAATCGCCACCGTCAAGTGCGACTACTTAAACAATAATAATATCATCAAAGACTATAATATTATGAGATTATATTATTTCATACAGAGGCGGTGATAATAGTATACTACGCAAAGACGTTAGTGTCGTTATAATCTTATAGACATGAAAATAAATAATATTATGTAAACGTCGTTCAGATTGCGGTAACTATACTATATATTTTATTTTTTCGAACGAATCACGCGCGGACGAGATGTTCTCGAGTGTCGACGATACCTGTTTAAAATATATTTCACACGTCTCGGCTATGTCGATTCGTTATTTCCTGCAATTGTGTTCGGACGCACTCGATTGTTATTCTCCAAACGTCTGTCGATTTTTTTTTTTTCATTTTTTTACGTTCCGAGTGCCATAAAACACCATAAGGGGTTGTTGACTACCCGACAGCGGTGACAACACGCAATATAAAATTATAACAAATTATGGAACTAAAATATATCGTTGTTATAATATATATACATACATATAAGGTTCGCCACAAGATACGAAATCGTTACATCATATTTTTTAATTTACGTCAATTTGTCCGGTAGTCGATTCATTATATTTTACCAAAGCACATACCACACACACAATATAATACCACGGTAGTGAAATAGATTATATTATAGTGATTTAGAGTTTAGACGAGTACAATAATAATTGGGCGCCGCCTATATATTATATTGTCATGTCGTCGACGTCGATAACGACTTTACGTCGACGAGTTACGAACGAATATCGACTGTTCGAATGACGGAGATGAGATATTATTATATTAATATTATTATTAACAAAATCGTTAAATGCTTGAAAAATAAAAATAACTAAATTATAAACTATAATCTCATTTTATTTATTTATTTAGTTTTTACTTTGGTCTCATAATGTATTAATTTATATATTTCTGTTATAAAATATAATCTAAGCCATTAGCCCAATAACCTTAGTAGTTGAGGCTCAAATAAATATTAAAAAAAAAAAAATATTACATATATGTTATTATTATGGAACTGTCGCATATGTATAATAATATAATAATATCATTGCCAGCGCTAGCGCTATTGTCTTAAAATCAATTGACACAAAATAAAACCACGCCCCGACCAGACTGCGCTTTATTTGTGAAGCTTAAAATATTTATAACAATATTTACATAATATAATCGATATATATCCATAATGTTATACTATAGTTGTATGTATGCGTGGTGGGATTTATTCATGTGGACTTTATTCCGAACAAACTATTCTATTCCGATTTCTGTGGAATGCCGGAAGTCCCGCTGCAGTACCGGAGACCAGCAATAACGCGTTATACTTGTTTTTATTTTTTCCACGTAAAATATTGCTGCGTTCGTTAAAATTGTTTATTTCTTTCGTTTGTAAAACGCGTTTACAGTAGTAAGTTCTCGTGGACATTGTTTTCGTGTCGTAAGAAAATATAAAGGAGGAAGATTTAATATATTTTAGTTCATGGTCTTAGTTGTCGCAGTAGGTATACATTTTTATATGATACACGACAGATAATAATATAATATTAATAATGCAATTCAATCATCATATTTGAAAAGTTTCTCTACTCGTGTCCACCCAATTATTAATTCATAATTAATTACCCCTTGTATCATATTTTACTCGACGTGCATTATTGTTTATCGTATACCTACGGCTTGTAAGTTTTTTTTAAAAAAATAAAAAATTTTACTAATTTAAATTATGCGATGACTGCTGATCACGCACGAGATATAATAATAATAATATATAATCCAAGGGCAAATTTTATGGGGTTGGCGCATTATACACAGGTGTACACTTCCGGGCCCGATTCGAAAACTAACCTTTTCACTACATTGTTATGTATTACACTACTATTATTGTAGTTTGAAACACGCTATATATTATAAACACGAATAACAAAAATGTATGCGAGTTTGGCAAATTATATAATTAAGTGATTGTAAATTGTTTTATGCGTTGTTTATATAAATAGGTACATCGATCGTCATGTCCATTCAAATAATAATATAAATTTGTTGCCGTTTTGTGACACGTCTTATGAGTTATATTATATATAGACTACCTACTGAAAGTATACATATATCTCCTTCCCGACCGTTGATTTAAATATTAGTTTTGAGATAGTTTAACGCGTTTATTTATACGATGGTAAAAAAGCACCGTACCGGATCTAGCTTGTCAGGGGGGAGGGAAGGTCATTGAAATTAATTCGTTATCTAATGTGTGCATATATAATTACGTCTTGATGTTTAGGTGACATAATAATGTGTTAATTTCGAGTCTGTCGGGTATATGTATTATGATGAATATTGTAATAAATGAAATGACCAATTATTAAGTGTTATACATAGAAGAGCTGGATTGTCGTTACCGCCAAAAGACACTACCTACGCGTATTTATTGCGTTCGAATTTTTTATTTTATTTATATACTGTTAATAAATTACCATTCATATTTTTTGTGTCCGTACGATTATTGTCGGCTAAGTTGAATAGTCGTGTACGATACATTATATTAGCTATTTTAATATAGATATATTGCATTTTTTAACAATTTTTTTTTTTGCAATTCCGACATTCATTCTTTGTTCGATCGCTCGCACTTAACAGAGGTTTAGTAATATCATACATTATTAGGTATATTATATTATGTGCAATGTGCATGTTTAGGTACGCTGCACGACGGGTCGACGGATATACGACCTGCAGCCTAGGGGCGTTTATTAAGAATAAAATACGGCTGCGGTAGGTGCCTTATTAATTAAAATAAAAAATAAGCGTTACTTTTTGCACTCAGCCAAACGCTCATTATAAATCACAACTGCCAGTTTCTCCACAACCTCGACGCCGCACCACTACCCTGCGTTTATTTCAACTATCGTCTTATATATTTATTTTTTTCTCTCCCCGTGCAAATATACAAATACCTCGGTGTTAATTAAATATATACACATACACGGCGTAACCTACAGTGCGAAGCGCTGTATATACTATATACTTTGATATATATGAGTATATATATGTATATTATATATATATACCTACGTATATACAGTCACAGTGCAGCTACCCAGACGGTTCGGGTCACTGAGCCCTATACAACAGAGAGTCGTATATTATATCGTGCGCGTGTTTTATAAAATTTTCTAAATTTCTGTGATGCGATGCGGATCCTCTGCAGCAGCAACCCTCGCAAAAATTTCATTATTATTATTATTGCAATCCGCGAGATAAATATATTATTTTATAACAACAATATATAATATATAATATATTATAGGTACCTATGTATATATATATATATATATATATATACAACACATAGCGGTAATAATAACAATATTAATAATAATAATACTCACGTAAAATTCCAAAAAACTGGTAATCTGAACCGGTTGCAGGTTTTTTTCCCACCACCGCCCGTCATCGCACCACCCTCGATACCTTTATTTTTTTCCTATCGAGAAAAAAATCTCCCACCTCGCTCCCACGGCACTACGTCTCTCACTCCCACCATCGGTCGACCACGTCGTCCTCTTTATGTATACGAACGATTTACGCGCGGCAACCGATTATTTATTATAGGTACGTCGCCGTCCGCCGCCGAGGTCCATGTTATTATTATTATTATTATTATTATTATTATTATTATTTAATGCCAGCGAAAAGATCCGGTTCTGGTTCGTGCTCGAAGGTCCACCCTCCTCATGGCTGTGCGTGTCCGTAACGCGTGTGAGCGCGTCCAAAGTTATGCCTAAAAAGTAAATAATATATCCTTCCCGTCTGACCAATGCGTCTGCTATATGTATCGCAGTGCAGATATTATGTGTCATCGATCATAATATAATTTAATATTATAATATAGCCTACGACTAATAGCTACGGAAAGTTGCCTACATTACTTGAGAGTAACTACAAAATATATTACGTAGTTGCTCGAAAATTATATTTCTGTATAATATTATATTATAGTGAAATAGTGAAATAATTGAGAGGCTGATCAATTTTATATGGAAGTTTAATGCGATGGTATAATATAAAATTTAGTCTTTATCTGTTCGGAACGCTTTTATCGTTCATTTTAATATTTTTGAGCGTGTTTAACTTGAATAAATCCGTATTAATTTTATAAATATACGTAACCAAGAAATCAGTATAGTATTAATTATTTTTCAATGCAAAATCTCTGAAATAGTGATATTTTTATCAATACAATCATTCAAGAATTTCTAGTGGCGCAATTAGAGGGGCTCCCAAATAATTTAGACATTATGGACACGAATTTACAAGATAAAACGATTACCTAATTTTACTTTATGTTGTTGTAACGTCTATAATTATAGGTAGGTACCAGGTAAAATGTTCCTGTAGTATCTATACGGTTTATTTTATACTTCTGATTTAGAATATTATATACAAACTATTATTTTCATATGATATAGGTAATATGACGTTTAAATTAAACATTTGTTTAATATTAAGATTACGCAAGCCCCTCCTCCAGGATTTATGGGATATTTGCGCCACTGCTATAATATAGTTGAAATATAATGATATAATAAAACTGTCAACGACGCCGTCTCTGCACATTATACGCAAATACTAACAGCAATAATTTTGCATTAGTATAAATAGTAGCTTGACTGAATATAGACGACGGACATCAGACATTGGCGTCTACTCGGTAATAGCAGATTATATATTTTAACATCTAAAAATCATTTAAATAGAGACAATATCTCCGTCCAGAATTAATACCAGCGACCATGAGTCGAGCACAATTTATAATTTAATTTTTGTCCATTCGATATTATATCGAGTATTGTTATTTTTATACTATAATAAGAAATATGATAATATATTAAAAAGTATACCTTCGATATATGCGGCCGAATAATAGCATAATATATAATATTGATATTATGGTTACTTATCAAAATTAATTGAATACCTATATACGTATTTATTTATGTGATACGCTAATTCACTGGTTATCTTTAAACTAATTTCACTTAAATATAATATACTGCAGTACCATTATCGGGCTCGGAGTAGGTCAACACATCGTCAGCCAAAAAAATTAAGGATAAAAAACCTAACCAAATATTAAATATTATGTTTACTATATTATTTGGTTTAAAAGTCTAATAATCTATAGATAAATTATGATAAATTCATGTCTTCAAAGAACTATGCAGAAAAGTATTTTAAAAATAACGGAAACATTTAACATCATCATATAATGATATCAACGCAGTTTATTTTTTTTTGTAGATCTAGTTTCCTAAATTTAATATTCGATAACTTCAATTATGTGAATTTGTGATTTCTTTGACAGTTAACACAACATAACTAATAATAGCTAACATAGTAGAGCACTGTAAAGAATATATTATATACCCTAGGACTTAGACAGCAGTCAGAAACGGATGAAATATCTTTTCAGTATGCATAAACTGCGATAAAATAGAGCGTTCAATAATTTTTATATAATTATTATTATATGAACGATTACAATTTTTAAACGAGTTAGTCATACCATGCGTATAATAAAAATACCCACGATAACACAATATATGTCTTGCACGTTGTATCTTATGTAAATCGATTAATCGGAGTTTTCATCCTTCGGATATTTTATGTGATCGGCTGGGAGTTTGAATTTGGCGCCTTAATTTGTTTTTTTATTTTTATTTATAATACGACAGTGGTCGGACGCGTCAGACACTACAGATTTCTGCGAATTACACTTTATTTTTAATGTGGTAAAAAATTACACCACGCGATTTAATAATAATATTGTACATTAGTCGTCTGCCTATGCCACAGACTGTTCGCGCGCGGGATTATCGGCTCTCGCGAAGCTGTATATACACAACATTCCGTCGCAGACGCAATCATTCACTAACCCCCCCCCCCCCCCCCAATCCTGGTGGTGGAGATATTACCAACTTGGAACTCGGCCACGCATCGTAGATATATATATATATATATTTATATCGGAACTGCCCTGTGCGCGCCGTCCCGTCCTTTTTTATTTCTGTTGTGTATTTTATTTTTTCGCCTATTTTCGTATCGCGCTGCTTTGTTTTGCCCCTCGGCCACTCGAAATGCGTCTGTGGCAATTATTGTCGTCGTTAAATAATGCGACTTTCATGCGTGAACTATGCCGTCGGGCGTGACACTCTTAAATAATATATAATATCATATATTATACGCAAACGTACATTTCGTACATAACACATACGCATATTATTATTATAATATCGTCCGGACGGCGATGGGTGCCAAGAAAATGCCTACACATCGTATGATATATATTTATATGTAAATCCGTTGACAGTAATAATTTTTCAATACTTACCAGTGGACCGCGCACGAGCCGGTCGTCGACAAGACGTACAATTATCGCACGTACTCAATGTCTCGTAGTACATAATATAATAATATAATATGTATTATATTATATT
Organism: Acyrthosiphon pisum; assembly: GCF_005508785.2. Lineage (NCBI taxonomy): Eukaryota > Metazoa > Arthropoda > Insecta > Hemiptera > Aphididae > Acyrthosiphon > Acyrthosiphon pisum. Next base: position 143,902,063 of record NC_042494.1, read on the forward strand.
AGTATAATTTAATATTACACGCAACGTTCGCTTACCTAAAACAAAATAAAAACAAAAAGTGGTCATTAGTCAGTGTCGTTTGATTCGATCGATCGATCGGTGCGTACGCATATGTATTTATGGAGTTGAGAACAAAATGTTATTCGTATTATAATATATAGCAAGTTTATTGCCGTAACGAACATATAATATATGTATAATAACACCCATTATGTATATAGGTGCAAACTATAATGCTGTTATAAGTAGCGTTATAGGTGTTATAGGATTCATGGACAACTATGTAGGTATAACTACTGTATGTGTATCCGGCGTTTTATAATTTGATTGTACGCAAAGTTTGTAGCCGGCGCGGTATGGAGAAGGTGGTATATATGAGGTATATTTATAGACGCGCGTGCGGTGTATCAGTGGGAACGACTGTTTTAGAAACAAAGCGAGTTCATAAAAGGACAAGTCACCGTGATGCAGAAGGAAAAGGTCCCTTTATTCCAAGGGTTGCTGCAGCTCGCGACACCCCTCGGAGAGAAAGTGTCCTCATAAATCTCGAGCTCGGTTAGACTAAAACCTTAGTACCTATATATATATTATATATATATATAATATATAAGTGTGTGTGTGTGTGTGTGTGTGTGCGTTATAGGTTGGAGAAAAGGAAAAGTAGAGGAAAAAAGCGTGGGACGCATAAAAAAAAAAAGGAACGGATGTCTCGGAGACACTCCCAGATGTCATTGTTATTTATCCAGTCGCTCGCGCGAGCGTATTAAAGCAGTATCCTCTCAATTCATCTCTGTCGAATCTTACACGGAAAAATGCACCCATACGATATAATATAATATATTATATTATAATTTATAGTATGATATTATTTACCATACAAATGATGTACCGTACACGCCGTCGCGTGTGTGTGAGCGCGATTCGCTTCATCGATATTGCCACACGATATATTATATTATATACGTTCCCATATAATATGATAATATTATGTTATAATATTGTTTGAACGAGCGGTACGGACCGAATACGCGTTTATCAGGCAGCCGCCGGCGTTATGCGCGTTCGTGACGTACTACGATTTTTATGTTTATATAAATAATTTTAAATCTGTTTTATCGAGAACGACGACGGTTTTGTTCGCGCGCGACACTATTATAATATTATGTTCATATAATATATATATATGCGCGCGGTTTCGGATGTTTTACAAGGCCGTTAAGGATCGTTAGAGGCGTGTCCTGGCACGATGCGTATATATGCGCGACACCATTAAAAAGCGCTCTGTGCGCGTAAATAAATAAATATATATATATATATATATATATAAATGTGTGTGTATATAATATAATAATAATAATTAATTAAATCTATATCGGGTCGTTTTCGCTGCGTTCGGGCTATTAAGTCGTCTAGAGCAGGCGAACCGCCGCCGCGTGTACACTTGGCGAATTGGTGATATGCCCATATTATTATTTCGCGCGCACACACACACACACCGCCGTGCACAGTAGTCGCTCGCGTTTCTCGTACGAGGGGGAAACGACTCGTCGGTCCGGCCATAAAAGAGTACATTCTCTGCGTATTATTCTCTGGATATTATTCTCTTCCTCTCTATATATATATTATGCGTTTATACGTATACGTCCGTGTATGTATAAATATATATTACACGCATACTGCAGTCGCACGCGGACCAGCAGTATAAAATATATATATGTATATCGCGGCGAATATTCCGGTGACATTTCTCTAGTCGAGGACGCGCGTTTAAAATTTATATTATCTTTCTCTCTCTCTCTCTCTCTCTCTCTATCTCCGTAAATACGAAAATCGTGTGTGTTTTTTGCACCACACTCCTCCCACCCACCCACCACTATTGCAGTCGTGTGTATTCGCAGCAGTTGGCCATGTTCTCCGGCGGCGGCGCTCCCGAGAGGAAACGCGATTTTCAGCTATATTTCCGAGGCGCCAATGGACTTCCGATGGGATCGAGATAATATAACGGCCCAGCGATGTTTATATGCACTCGCGATATAAACGTCACAACGCGTTTAGGAAGCGCCGCCGGAGAGATACGACGGTTTTTGTCGTGACGCCACGGAAGTACATTATGTACAAGTGTGTGTGTGTACACGTGTGTTGTATGGATATTGCTTGTCGCTACACGACGACGACGTTCAGATATACAAAGAGTTTTTGTCGTTACACATAAAATATATCGTTTCTGTTAACATACATAAATAGACTGCACACACATTGGTTGTATTCACATAATATAACGTTGCAGTGCATTCCTCCTCCTACTAAAAATTGAAACCATTCAACGACTTAATTCGTGCGTTAATAATGCGAAAAATTCAAATGGTAAAAAACGCGTACAGACTTGCTGCATTCCGATCGCGTGAATTGATTTGGCGTTTTACAGAATGAACTCGACAGCAGTTCGTCGTGTATAATAATAATATAAAAAAACCAGACAGCGGTAAAATTTTACTTTGTGTCCACGAGACTCGACATAATATTATACGACTCGACGAAGAGATTATGTGTATTTTAATAAAAAAAAAAAATAGTTGAAGAGCTCAAACGTTGCGTTAAAAAAAGTCAACTCAAAAAACCCCCGCAGCCCCGTTAATTGTATACATAATACGCTATATCGTCGTATATATTTATATTATATTATATTTGATTATATTTCATACTCGTTTTCTTTTAATAAACATCGTCCCGGACGTCTTTCGTGCGTATTTCCGACAGATATACATTACATACGGTATTATAAATGCACGAAGAAAAAAATATAATTTCTCGTTTCCTCCTTTAATACCGTGTTTACGCGTGCGCGCGCGAAGTCGTCGGGATATATTATAAAAGTAGGCACTCGGTGTACGGACAAAATGTCGTTATTTACGGGGGCCGTGTGTAAACGATTAAGGAAGCTCCTTATTCTTAAGTCCGAGGCGCACATAACGACCTATACATTTTATATTATACGTGAGCAAGTACGCATATTGTGTATACGTTTTGAATGATTTACGGCGCACATAAATCTTGGGACGGCGAGTCATTAAACCGTCGTTTACCATATTAAAAATACGATTTATATACAAGCCGAGAGGCAGCAGCGGTGCAGCGTCGTTTCCGCGGGAGTGCTGCTGCACTATGGACGACGAGATGACCAAAAGGATTCTGGCGCAGGATTTTTCCAAACGCCCGCGGGAGTGATGAGAGACTTAACCCACCCTCCCTTAAAGCAACGACGCGCCACGTCTGAAATAATATAAAAACTAATTTACTAATAAGCGAGCAATAACCAAGATACAATATAATGTAATATTTAAATAGAAGTGTTATTCGTATTATTATTGTATTATTATTACCTATTATATGGTTTTACTGTACGTCATAGATTGTATGATATATATATATAATATATTCTACAAAATATATATAGGTACAGCGCATTTCGTTATAACCGGGACACGCCTAGGCCGCGACGATATAATCGTTTAAAACGATAACGATTGTTGTTAATATTATTCCCCGCTTGTATAAAAGCGCAGTATAATCTATTAGGCCGAGCGGTGGTTCACGCCGAAAAACTACGAGAGCCCTATCCCATAGCCGTCGGGAAATAATATTATAATATTATATGGACATTCCGCCGCCGTCGCAGACCGACCACTCCAGTCGTATAATACGTATGATAATAATAATATATAATATGCGATTACCGAAAATCCATATACGCACTGTACACGCACACACACACCATTTGCACGAAGTTATAATAATTTATGATATTATAGTACATGGATCCGTCATATATTATATAGGAGTCGGAGTGGGTCTGGAAGTAGGATAAATTGGTAAATCACGTTCGCGCGCGTATTTGGTGCGCACCACCGTAGACGGAAATTAATAATATTTAAAATAAAAAAAAACTTAATTAGTGAGCATCGTGTCGGTGATCGCGCTTGAGACGAAATCAATTTTTTTTTATCCAAACGATTCCTGTGCGGATACGCGTATTACGACTCGCGAGTATTAGATACCTCGACTATACATAGTACGTGTATCACGCCTCCAAGGAGAAAAAATACTATACCTACGCCTGCTCGTCGCCGCCGGTCGGCACGGATGCGTGATTTTTAAAAGATACAACGACGACGTCTGTATGTACGATCATACGTGATTTGTACGACCACGAGTCATCAAACCGCCGATTAATAACGGAACGTCGACTCGTACCTATTATTCGATAAATAAAAAAAGCCACCCACCTAGAAGGCATATTATACTGCAATAATAATAATAATAATATAATATATCGGAATATAACAACAATGAATATACGGCTGCGGAGATCCGCGTCGAGACGTTACGCGCCGTTTGCGGGAATGAATTATTATTACGAGTGGTGGTCGTTATGTCGAATAGAAACTCCTCGGGTGCTGCAGCACATGAATCAAAACGATTAAATCGTTTGTTAATTTGTCGGCGAAAAAAATCATCTCCCCGCAGACCGCCGCCGTCGACGCGGAAGACTTATGCGTATTACATAATAGTATAATTATAATATATAGCTTTAGCTATAATATAATAGATAGGTACCTACGTCTAAAACTGTTTTTTCTCGTGTTTTGGAAATTGATAAAATATCTATGCGTGCGCTTTATAATAATTATGATCATGACATTCGGGTGGTATGGCGATGTCGTCACGGACTCTGCAATTTGCGATATTAAATGTATATTATCGTCAATGCTGCAACGCACTATATAAGTACTGTTTTAGTTATTCGGTGAATTCGCGGTATAAATGGGTATACGTGTGGACATACGGTTACGATGTATATGGGCGCGGTAACGCTACTGCAGCAATAACGCGTCCACCCCTGGTCGGAGGGTCGTCGTCGTCGGGGCGGGGGTGCGGTGCTGTGACTTTGGCCACCGCCGCGGCAAAAACGGCCGTTGCAGCCCCCGTAAATTCGGGTCCGAGTTTAATTTCGCTAATAGACCGCCTCCTCAAGACGTCTTCCACCCCTACCATTTTGAATATAAATTGCACAGTACAATATTATACACGCGTCTATAGCATATAAGACTCGTTTATCTCGCGCCGGACTGTTTAGGGCATACCCTACGTCTAATATACGCTTAGTCATATCGGACGGTCGGATTTACGACATGCGAAATTCCTGCGACGTCTCTGCAATATATAATAATATTACGTCTGACCCCTCGTCCGGTTGAGTTACTGTTTTTAATATGCCGGCAAATTCAGCAGCAACACCAATACACGCGTATATAAAGTGCGAATAAGAACGTCGCCGTCACCGCTGGAGCAGCAGCATATATACGTAAAGTCGTAGACATTAATACATTATATCTGTGCGTACAAAGTGCATAATAATATAATAGAGGCCACATCGTACTTAATCAAGTCAGAATTTCGACGCGGAATATACGGTGAGGAACGGCCAGGTCAGCTAGTCTCGACGCGACGCACAGCCCAGATAAAACCTGTCTCGACCATACGTACCATTTTCCGACCCGCGACCATAATATTATAATATCATACCATATCGTGTCTAAACACGTCCCAGAGGTGTCTTGCGTAATCCACATTTAAAAATATAAGACCACTGCTAGTGCGAAAATCGCACTAAAAAAAATATATCATATTCCATATGGTACCTAATTGGTTACACAATTTTCCTTTAAACATGAAAAAATTTTATTTTAATTAGTAACACGTCATGTACCAAATAACTATGAATTTGAGTAATTAAAAATATATGAAAAAAAATCAAATTAAACCAATGCAATTGCCACATCAATGGTTTTTTACTTTATTTATACATAAATCATAATAGGTATATATTCATATCGCATTTATATATTATCAAAAGTACAAATATAAGTGCAATATCGCGGTTGTACCTACACTTGTTCCTATATTAAACATAAAAGATTGTCGCAAGCGTAGGTACGAGCGGCGCCGTGGTGCACAATAATGACGTGATTAACAGCCTGACTTATAGTCAAATTATGCAAATGTTTTATGCGCATAATTTTACGTTAATCTATATAATATGTGGGTTGGTAGGTAGGGTTAGGTAGGTATACCTACGCCGTGGGCACAAAGCGATACGAGAGCCCTTCAATGAAGCGATAATATTGAGTGCCGCCGTATTAAAAAAACAGAAAACGATAAAAAAATTAGATTGTAAAACAATTAAACAAATTGCAGTGGGTACCAGCTATATAAATATGTAATACGTATTAGGCCACGGTAAAACGCTTAAACACTGGCCAACGAATCCCGCAGAGTGGACACAATAAGCGTAATGGTAATATCGTAGGGCCGATGTAATATGGGTGATATAATATATATATATACGATATACCTAGGTACCACCATTGATTATAAATACTAGTATTTAGGACCTAGGACGACTATAAACACATCGCCTTCGCGGTGTTTTCGACGTTATTGTGTAACATAAAGAAAATAATTAAAATGGTCCGCGGATGCCCGACCGAGTCTCGATCTCGACGTCGTGGTACATAATATTATATTCGGTTATACTAATTGGTATTTAAAACGTGTAATAAATTCATTTGAAACACACGTGTCCTAAACGTCCTCGAATAGTCAACGCGTGGTTTAAAAACAATATCGTTTATATATATATTTTATAATAAATTATATGTACCTATATAATATATATTATAGTTGTCGAAAAATAATCAAAATACCAATGCGTAAACGCGTTTTATTTATTGCTCGCGTCAAAAGATGGGGCACATTATAGGTTATAATTTATATAATATTGAAATTAAATGTAATGATTTAAAGTCACTCGCGGACTATATAGATTTTCGTATGCGTATTGTATATTATTATCAAGTGTGATTGTGTGTGTGTGTGTGTGTTTGTTGATGATTTTTTTAAATAAATAAATATTATATTATGTATTTGACCAATAGTAAGAAAACAAACATGCGCGGTAATGTTAACTCATCGTTTATGATTGTGTAATGAATTAGATACACAACAATAATATTATAATAGTGCGACGAATGTATGTGTTGAGTTTATAGGTAGGAAGAATGTGTAGATAATAATATTACGTACACGTTTTAGTTTTCGTGTTTCCTTGGTGGTGGTCTACCCGATTTTCATCTGTACAGTCCGCGCACGAACGACTCGAAGATAAACGCTATAAGTTCGTTTTCAACACGTTTATATTATTATAATATACCTATGTGTTCAGCGTGTAATATTTATTCACGATCGTAATGATTATTATAACGACGACGCCGCCGCGAACGTAGGTATAATTGAAAAATATGTTCGAGCCAAAAAACGCGTTCGATCATTCATGTATGTTATATCATACACCATGAATAGCATTGATTTATGGTGTTAGGTAAATCGTAGGTATACTAGGCACCTGCCAGTGCAAAATGTTGCGGAAAAAATTAGTTAACGTATTCAAATGTATAAAACGCGAGATTCACATCTATGCGCGAAATACCTATTATTCGTATTGGTTAAATTGTACCTATACGTTGAATATATTAGTAGGCACCAATATATACCTATAACAAGTTATCGAAGTGATGATATAAAGTGGAATTATCAGCTGTACCCACGCTCGAATCGCCAAAAGGAGAAACTCATAGATCTCGAACGCGCGTGTAATGCACGTGCGGTAATCGTAAAAACTGGTTTAAAACCGACCGTGAAAATGCATTAGAAAAATTGTTAAATTGCCAATATTTTACTAGCCGATGATCATAATAACATGACGTGTTGAGACGTACTAGGTGTACAGCTGTTTACCACGTTTCTGCAGGTTCTTAGTGGTACCTCTAAACTGTATAGGCGCAAAAGTTTCCGAAAAAAAGCTCATTATTTTTACACTTTATTATCTTAACACCTATATATTGTGGTAGTAGTTGAACACGACAACTGTTCGATGTTCGATAGTATAATACACTGAGCAGCTGCTGCAGTGTGTATCGTCGTCTCTCACGACATCGCTGCCTACTCAACATATCGTATCGCGCGTACTTGTATAATTCTACAAAATTATTATTATTATGCGTTATACGAAGAGATTATTATTACTTAACACAACGCGATTTTCCCTTAGGTTTTCGAGATCGGATATTAAGCAGACAATGTATACATCTGTGCGACGTGCGCGCGGGATGGATAACATAGATGCCTCCTATATATACTGCACCGATACGAGTCGGTACGGGTGAGACGACGATCGAGCGTGGTCGATTGTCGGTCGGTCGGCCACTTAAAAAATCGTTCAAGTGGTTGAAAAATTTATTTTTTCGAAAAACACACACGGCAGTGTATAGATATGCACACACATACGCGTATATATAGGAGACTCGCGTGCGTATAATAATATCTACAATGTAACCTTGGAGACCTGGCAACTCCGACACGTTGCCTGTTTGCCGTCGCCGCCGCCGTGCCGCATAGATGTATATATACGATAAAAATAAAGACTAATGTCTGCGCCGGCCCGGAGAGAACTCGGAATGAAATTTGTATAGGCGGGATGGGCGGGTTATAAGCCAGTGAGATCGGGTTTGTGTGTTATATATAATATATATGTGTGTGTGTGTATGTGTGTGAGAGAGAGTACGTGTGTGCATGTGTGAGTACGCGTTTCCCTCTCTCAAGGTTTCTTTTACTTATTTTCGTTTTTTTTTTTTTTATTAAATGTCACGGGCTATAAAACGTAATAAATCAACGGCCGATGTGACAACGGTTATAACGTATTGCCGTGGAAACACACAAGTACACCAACTCTAACATACATATATATACACTCACATATTATATATGTTATATACCTATACATGCATACATACATACATAAAATATATAAACATAATATATATCCTCTTTACTTATATATTATATATGAACAGTATAGGCGACCAAATTTATATGTTTTACGTACACATTATGTACGGCGTGGAAGTATAAGCGCGGATATCGTGGTAGGTACCTATATGTGTGCATTATAGTAAGCCCGCAGGTGGATGTGGGGAACAGGCACGAGAAAAGGACATAATTCAATGGTAAAATTTGTTCTTTTTTCTTTTTTTTTTAATAAATGTAAAATTATTCTCCACGTTCTATACCAAGTAGCCAGTGCCCACGTGCGAAGACATATATATTCGTGTACACGTATTTTATCCTATTCCTATATAATAATATGACACATACTATAGGTACGTATATATTATTCGTATTATAATATAGTATTATACATAATATATACACATACATTATGCGTATATTTCAAAGTCGACATTCTCGATGTCTAACCGCGTTTGTGATATTATTATATGCCTCACCCGAACGGTAACACATTTGCAAAGCCGTTGAAACAATTTTATTTGAATAACATTCCTATTCTTTTTTTTTCTTGTAAGTATATATTATATAGGTACACAGAACGTTAACGTTAAAAACACTTGTATACACTACCAACTACGACTCTTGTATAATACGTTTGATATTATTTTTTTTACACATTTTTGATACCCATTTATATGTACTGGTAGATATAATATAGTATATAGTTATAGTAAACGCAAATGCCTTTGAGACCCTAGAGTCACGCCCACCAGGTTTAAAAATACTTTCTTATATAGACAATAGTTATTATATACGCTTGCAGTAAAAGCAGAACTGTTTTCCCTCAGTTCATATTCAAAGGGGGTCGTAGAATTAACATTAGGAATGATTGGTCATCTATTGAGGCATACTTGTGGGATAAATCGATTTATCTTTGCAGCGGTAACATATAATAATAATTAATAATATAATATATGTACCTTCCTATACCTACCCAAAATTCTGAAAACATAATATTCGGTTATGCGCTCGGCTAACCATATAGATACTAACTATATACTTACACGATATATATTATATTTTATATGCTATTATGTGAAACGTGCTAACAATTTTTATACTTTTGGGGTTTTTTGTTTTTTTGTTTCAAAAACACTAAAACAACATGAAATATACGGCCCACCTATCATTTTTCGGTAGGATATATTACATAAGACCACGCGCGCGCGTTGATATGTAGCGGACCCGAAAATAGGATGTATATAGGTCCTAAATGTGCGTGTGAGCTCGTATATATATATCACGTCGCGGTCTAATCCAGAATACGTGTTAAGTGCGTGGTTTACGATCCGGTTGAAAGGGGGTGCTTTCTCCCCTATTCCACATATATACACCTATACGTACACGCACACGCACAAATACAAATAACTATATTATACGTTATTTATATGTGTATGTGTGTGTGTGTTATGCCCGCACGTATATTATTATATCACTATATATTATGACGTGTATAATTTAGGATTCCGGAGGACTTTGCTGCCGCAGGACCGCCACGCGTGAGAAGGATGCGCAAGGACGTAAGATCGAGAGCGCGACGCACGCCGTGGCCAGGACCAGCGCGCCTATACACGTGCAGGGGGACGAGGGACCTGCGCAGGCAGCCGGATCCAATAACGCGGTCGTTATTTACGATCAAATTGCTCAATTCTTCAATTTCGGGATCCCGCAGGAGCGGCTTACGTGGGAGCTCACGCACGCACCCCGGGGCCGTCCGCGCCGGGGGACCAGTAAAACACATATACAAAATACGCTCGCACGCGGTCCCGGTGCACTGTTGCTGCAGCACCGTTGCAGCGAGCCTGCAGACCGAGCGAGCGGGAGACAGGAAGACGGTTGTAATCTTCCTGGCCCATAAATCCGGTATATAAACGCACATTAATACCGGTTACTATACATAGGTACTTTATTATAGACACCATATTATATAGGTATATATACTATGTATTTGATATCATATAGAAGCAGCGCAGCTTCCTGTTTATATATTTTTTTACGTCCCGTGTGAAGCCTTTTAGTCATATGGTCGCGTGCAGTGGTTTGCCTTTATATATAGTTTTTTTTTATCATATTATATTATGTATATGCATTTTTGTCTTAAATTTTTTTTAAAAATCTACGCAATCGTCAACCCGTCACGTGTGTTACGAATCCTATGCATACACCGATCCTGCACGTTATTTTCTCACAAAATGTGTGCGCGTTTATTTATATATATATATAATATTAAATATATACCTATATCGTGTACCGCCATCGCGATGGAACATTATTACTATACACATATACGTACTGGAGAACTCGGTGGAAAAAACACTGCACCATGCCGAGAGAGTAAAAACGAGAAGAATATTAATAACACGACCGACAAAAAATACACGTTCATTTTAACGCACATTAAAAAGAGTAAAAACTTTAAACAAAAAATACTAATAATATAATGATGATATTATTATGATGTCCGCCGTGATATTACACGCATGCGATCTATGTATAATTATAAATTTAACCGAGATCTTACCTATATAATGTCATCATTTGTTGCCGGGTTTTAAGTGTATACTTAAATATATTTTTTAAGCATTGCAGGATACTAGGTATAATTATTCTATTTCGTCTTGTTTACGTTCCCATATTGAATAAACTATTATAATATTATATACCTAAGACAATAATTATTGTTATTAGACATATTATATATTATGCGTGCGCCCGTACTGCCGAGGCGTATGGTCAACCAGCTACGGCTGTATAATTATTATTTATTACCACGAATCGTCAAAGAGCTATCGCCGTTTAAAAGTCGATGTAAATAGTTATAACTACACGAATATAATGTACCTACTGCAGGAAATAATTACAATGGATTTTTTTTTTAAATTATGCATAATAATATATTATTCTTTGGGAACCCTTCGTATATTTTGAAGTGGGTGCCGCGTAACGCGTGCAGCAGTACATCTATAATCATTTCGGGATAACCGATTGAAAACGTTTTCGTATTTTTCAGTCGTGACCACCTGTATACAAATCACACACATGATATCATTTATAATATTGTATATTTGTTTATTTGTATTCGACGTGCGGACGACGAAAACTACGATTTTTGTGTTCCGCTCAAGTGAGGTCGACCGGCCACCCGCCGTAGATGTATAATATTATAATATATGTATAATATACCACACCACAATGACTGCTATAAAAATATAATGTATGGGCACAGACGAAACTGCAGCTATCTAACACAATGTACCTACTTCAAACTCGTCACGATTGTATTCTGTATTAGATAATATAACATTTGTTGTGGGATTCAACTTTATATTTTATAGTCAAGCGACCAAACCCTCGAAATTTGTCGTCAAAACTCGAGTGTATATTATTTACTGTTTAAGTACCTAAATATAGGTACCATACGTACGTATATTATTCAATGTCTTTAATTAAATTAATAGACGCCGAGCGTATAATATTGCAGCGATCGTAATGGTTTTCAATATTATTCTTAAGCATGTTGATGCGGGAAATTGGACGATATTAGTACATTATTGGTACGTGCAAATTTAAATTTTTGAAGACTGACAGTTTTGAGCGCTGATTTAAAATTATACGTCTTCATAAAAAGATAATATTATTTAAGATATTATATTTGAGATAATTTAATAGTATACTATAAGCCTATACTTATGCGTATATATAGGTATCTACACACATAATAATATTATCTTGTTATTGTTTTCGTTGTTGTTGTTGGTGTTGTTGGTGTTGTGGTTGTTGTTGTTTTACCTATAGTATACTATGTAGTGTGTACACAGTGGTCGTATATAGTCAGCACGTGAATCGAACGCGCGCGTGGTTGACAGAGTTATGCGACAGACTATTCCCTTTCCCATTCGAAAACACGCGCACTGCACCCGCACACAACAATAGGCGTGCAACCCTTCTCCCCCGGCGCCTTGGCGTGTATTATGTAAAATAAATCCGCCGACCACGCCGATATAATATGCCATACACAACGCGCTTCGGATAGTGCAACGCAGTATAACATATTATTATATCGTATAGGTATATATTATCCACCAGCACGAACGTCTTTATTTTTCATCTCCTCCAACTCCAGAAATAACTGTATACACACATAGTAATATATATATATAAGGTACTGCAACAGCGGAGAGTACATACAACGCGAGTTGTTTTTACTTCCCCCGTCCTCGTCTCACATATAGGTACATATTATATACACAGTATAAATTATTATAATAATAATACAATATATTGTGTATACGCGAAACGTCGTGCGGTCATGATATAATAATATAAAGTAGACTTATAGACGCATCGCGGGTCGCCGGCAATTCATCTTAGCTACACAATTTTAAAACGCTGTATAAAGTATATAAATGAAGGGTACAGAGGAAAAACGATATAATGGTCAATTTCTGTAAATATTTCGGGACGGCGAAAACAAAGTTTAAGTGGCCTTCTTCTCATTTAATAATTAAACAAAAGAGACGGTTATTATAATAATGTAAACTATTATTTTGGTAAAATTGAGTAATTTTTAAAAGTAATTGAAATAAATTAAAAACTGTAATGATTATTATGAATAAAGAAAATATATCAAAACAAAAAGAAAAATAAAGAGAATTAATATTAGATAATATTGAAATAATGATAACGGCAATCGTATATCTTCGCTACTGCACATGTGCCCTGTGCTTCATGAATCGCTACCTGCAATGTATGGTGTGAACCACACGTTCCGTCTATATAGGTATAAGGTCTGTGGTACAACATGTAATATTATAATAATATATTATACCTACTTACGATAATAATATGTATCAATAAACACGAATAACACCACCGCCGATATCGCCGAAAAACGGCAGCGGACACGGCGGCAACGGACACGGCGGCGGCGGACCACGACGACGACGACGGTGCAGTCGTCGTACATTATTATTATTATTATTTTGTTTTGGTGGATAAAAAAAAAAAAGGTCTCCGTTCGGCCATGATGGAATATATGCAGTCGCGCGCAGCCGGGGACCCGCGTTGTGCCGCCAGATGGCGAGGCCATTTTGATTTATGGCCGGCTTTATCGTCATGGCATCCTCTCTCCCCGCTCCTGCCGGCCCCGTCACCCGCGACTATTTTTTTATATTCATTTAAAAGGCGATATAATTGTGTGTGTGCGCGCGCGCGCGTGTACTTATATATGTATTATATACATGCGTGCAACGTTATGTGTACATAGGTAGGTATATACCACGCCGTGCAGTCTTATACCGCAGGGTCATAATACGTATAATATATTATGGTCTGATGCGTAAACCGTGTTTTATTGCGTGTCTCCGCGTATCACACAATATGTTTATATACGCGTTTACTACCATGAAAAAAAAAAAAAATAATAATAATAATCGTCTGTCCATAGGTACCTGCACCACCACCACCACCATCGTCGCAGTTAGGTTATAGGTGTATATAGGTAATATAAATACTTATACAGGTGTATGCGCTGCGATATCAACGGGCGATTATTAAAAAGAGATTATAATATATTATATATTCGACGACAATAACGGCCGCGGGAATGGTTTACGACCAGCCGCACGACGTAATAATGAATAATAAAAATGCAATTAACTACTACATAGGTACCTACTACTACTATATATATATATATATATAGAATATATGTTACATAATATGACGCGTGTATATACCTCCGCCCCACAGTTATAGTAGCACTTTTCATGTGTGTGTATTTATGTGTGAATAGGAGTACCTATATATGAATATATATTACGGCCATTTACAGGTATACCCACCCCCCACCTGCGGTAGGTACTAAAGTAAACACTCCGTGGTCACGAGCACACACATTACGAGGCCCGATTTACGGGATTAGTGTTTAGGGTTTTTTTTTTCATATTCCTCTTAATATCCCATAACAACGAAGTGAGAAGACTACCCCCCTTACCTATATATAGCTCCTGACCGAATATAGGTATAATATACGTTCACTATATAGTTATATTTGTATAATAATATGTAGGAACACCGTCTTACGCGTTTTATTGGGTCACGAAATGAATAAATTGCTATGGCCACGATAAATTAAACATATATTTATACAATATGTATATTATATTATTATAAAGGTATACCAATTTGCGTGTTAATACTGAATTGAAAATTATTACCCTTAAAAATATATTTTTATATAGATTACCGTTGCAGACGGATGTATATTAATAGCCGTGGAGTGTGTTCATTTATATGAACGACATGCGCGATAGGTAGGCATAATATACAGGTATGATATGGTAATGAATATTTTTTAAGTCCATTTTCTCGCACAATTGTTGTTCGTACTGTATATTTTAACCGAGTACCTAATTCAGTTGTTACGTACATGGAGGCCCGAGACACGTGTTTCGAGATTCGCTTTATCTATGTATATAAGGTAAGACCGAATGAGAATAACAATTAAATAAATAAAAAAAACTAGTTTTGCTCCGTCGGCCACGTGTTACCAATAAGAAACAATAAACAGCCAGTGCATTTTTCAATACGCTTGTAATCATCGATAAAACAGGTTAAACAATGGTTCCTTTCGACTGGTCGCCGACGACGAGCGTTGCTGCAGATGTAACTACTTTATAATAATAATAATAATATATAATTGGAAAGCCATTCGCTGGTCTAAATATTTAATTTTCTAACCGGTTTTCCGGATTTCGTACAGTTATCTCCTATACAGCGTCCGGGTGTGAGGTGACTTGGGATATTTGATTTTCTGAGGAGCTTAAGTCAAATACAATTTTTAAGCATTATATTCTTATTTATTATAATGACCCGAGTGTTGCGTGGTATAGCAATTATAACTAACTTGGCCAAACAATAAACATAAATAGTTAAACAGAATACTGAGATGCTTAATCGATACATTTGGGGGAGCACCCTTTCGCCCCCCTCCAATCACAGTATGTGGAAATAATATTTATTATTATTATAGATCACGCCGCCGAGCACGCTGTGACGTGTCGATCAGATCGAACGATTCTTACACGACGGAAAACACATTGTCAACAATATCGAAACGAAATTGATTGGGAAAAAAAAGTAGCAAACGAATGCCAAACCTATGCCGGGCTATCGCGTCCGACTGCACCGCGATGATAATATCCGCGGGTACATGTTCGTACTATTGCCTATACAACGCGCCGTCGTCGCGACAGTATAACCATCATGATAATAATAATAATAATAACGACGACGACAATGATAATAACATAACGATGAGAATAATGATAACATTAGATACCGGTCTGGGCGGCGGCGGTGGTGTAAGCGACACAATATATCGTGTTTTATTGCTTACTTCCGAGCGAGGACGAATACAAACGAAAACAAATAAATAAATAAATAGTAATAAAATGAACCTCTTGACGACGAAAACGAGTTGCGTGTTTTCCCGTTTGTCGGTCGTTGTACACGGGAAACGATCGGACGGGAAAAATAATAATAACAATAATGAAAATAAAAATAAAATGAAACGACAACTCTCGACGTTATCGGTCGTTCCGTTTTCCACATTCATTCGTCCCCCTCCCCACCCGCGACCACTGTGACAAGACCTCCGAGAGACGCGCCATCTGCACCGACCCGTTCCGTCGTCACTGATCGGTCGTCCACCAGATGGCGGCACCGGGTCGGCTCTCGGCTCTCGTCGTCCGCACACTTTGCAGGCAAGCGTCGGACGCGGATGACATCCCTACTAATATTATGAGTAAAACACATCATCATAATATACGAACGAAATAAAAAACAGCGAACACCCGAACGACATACGTCATTGATTTACGACGATTTTTCGTCCGTCTCGTCACCGAATTTTACATCTTACCGATAACAAGTATTATTATTTATTACTTATATTAGTGTTATATGATATTATTATCGTATCATACGCGATCGCCGAAGATCTTTCGGACGACTTCATTCGAGCTAGGGCCAGAGATGAGAGGGCCACATATGCGAGACCACGATAGCTACGAATACTGCGAGACAGAAATCAGAAATATATTATTTTATATTACGTCCAAACGATGATTTCGGCTCACTCGCGTGCACGCGGATCGCCCAGGGGTTTACCTGATCCCCCTCCCCCATACCTCATAATCCAACCGACAACATTGCCGAAGCTGCCGCGCGGCGATCATCCGATTAATTCCGTCATTAAAATAATAACCGGCCCGCGGTCTCTACCAATTCGTTTGTGCACACCGTGTATGCATATTACCTATGTGTACTAAACATCGAAATATAGCGACTGGTTTTTATATCGTCTCAGAAGTCGACTTGAATTATATTATTAGATTCTATACCCATGTAAACCGTATCATTATTGTATATTTTTTTCCTCCTTTTTTTCCTCCAATTTTTACGCGCACGACGATCACGACCTGCCTCGTTTTATACGACAAACCGTTTACAATATAATATACACAGATATAATATTAAACGCGTGAAAATTATTCGATAATAGAATTATTTCTGAAGTAAAACAAAAAAAAAAAACGAAACATCAATAAACATATGTTTAATATAGGTATAACTACAGTATATTTTAATTTTTATATATGCGTAATTGTTATAAAATGAAATACATAGTTAACACGTTTTATTGTCATAAACCTCTAAACGGGCTGGAATGATATGTATCATAACAGACGGGATCGTAATATTTATACGGGAAAAACACTTTATTACAATAATTATTATTGCCGCAGTCGTATATTATCATCAACGACGTTAATTAAATCCGAACGGCCTTTTGCATCAACAACGCAACTGTATTATTATGATATTATTATTGTATTATGCGGCACAAACAATATGATATCTGCGGACGAGCAAATGTACAACAATACCTAACAATATAATTATATGTCGCAGTAAATAATAATTTCACGAAATCAAATTCTGTGTGAACGCGTGATTCTAGCTAGCTGCGTTATACATATTGAAAAAATTATTGCGTATGAGCGGGAGATATGTCGTAGGTACATATAGAACGTTGTACGTACCTATATATATTATTATATTAAATAAAAGAGTTTGAAAGTTTTTTTTTGCGGAGAAAGAAACGGAAAAGGAAGACAGGATGGAGCACATCTCCGGCGTCCTCGACCTTCGTCCCCGGCGCGGGTCGTTTCCCGTCTTAACGTTATTGCTACTTCACACAATCCGGGTCGCGTAATAATAATATAATAAACCGAAACGCGCCCATCAGGACGAACCTTACGATCGAAATTGCGAGTTTTCATCCGATCGTGAGGCGCGCTAAACGCCTATTTTGCAGTATATACGAACGTATATTATATTGTTAGGCGTTTATAGTACCTAAGTTTATATATTGTATAGTTCCGGTTCTGGTTACGAGTACCCGTGTATACCTTTAACAATGGTTAAGAAATCATAACATTGTTTAAAACAATACAAATTCGTGTGTAGCTGATTTTTTTTGTCAATCGCCTAACATAATTTTTAATACTTATTATTCACGTCGTTATATGCATGCATATAATAATATGTACTACTATATCACTCAACCTCCCATCTCAACACTGACCATACGTGTTATATTATACCTATCGGTTTAACAACGATTAAGGATTCAGAAAACATTTAATACCGTATAAATCCGAAACTGGTTCGATTTTGTTAAAAGCAAACACCCCATATATAATTAACTGTAATATTACTAACGTTGTCAATATTAATATAATATATCACACTTTGCCCCGAATATCTCTCTATACGACAATAATAATAATATCAACTATAATATATCAGGCGGACAATTAATATATTATTATAATATTGGTACCGGCGTTGCGTAACATAATGATGTAGTGCTATGTACAAAATTAGTCGTGGTTTTGGAAAGTCGTCCTATAGTAAATATTTCAGTATATATCATATATACGTATACCTCCTATTAATAACATATACCTAACCTATATACGCGCATATTATATGTATAGTATAGTTTGAAGAGCCCTCGATTAATAAATGTGAATTATTGCCGTGTCTGCGTTTGTTGGCGGTGGCGCTTGTTTAAGTATATGTTTATAATGTACATATATTATTATAATATGTGTGTGTATATATTGCATATAGTAGGTACATGTACGAGACACGCTTACGCACATGTGTGTGAGTGTGTGTAAAATGGATTGCTCGTTCAAAGTTTTGGCCGTCGGTGTGTAGGGGACGACGACGCACGGTGACGGTGTCAACGACAATAATAATACCAACAATGGGACGAAAAAAAGAGACTGTGCGCGGTGGTCCACGACCGAATTTTCGTCACCTACGCAGCGGTTCAATACGCGACTAGTGTCGTAATAATTATATAATAATATATTATAATATAATATGCCAATCACGCGCCGCTAATTGGCAAACGGAATTCGGTTAAAAAACGAAAAATAAAATTACATTTGAAGTACGAAAGCCATTATTATTCATGAATAAGATACAATAATAGACACCAAAAAGGATATATTGATGTGCCTGCAGCAATACACATACAATATTATATGAAACGGACGGTGAGCGTAGGAGGGTTGGTAAAATATACCTACGTGTTTATCGATAAAACATATGCCAACACGTAAGTACATAATATTATATACCTTTATGCTCGATATTTCACATCGATATAGCCGATCGCGGACCGATGAAATAACATAATATTAGTATCGGAAAATCGAGAGTGTTAAGCAGCGGTTCGCGTGCCAGTGCGCCGTGTCTGGCGGAAGAGGATTATATTCAACCCACCCCTCTACTCTCATCCCCACGATCGGTGTACTTTGTCGCTGCACAATTGCCGCGTAAATCATAACACGGGTCGCGCGTTCGCGGCCCCTCTTAATTAGTTCGACACGGGAGAGAGCGTATATAGTTTATACCTATATATATAATATTATATTATATATTTATAGTAGTAACAACTATAAAGTATAAATAGTCGTATAGAGTCGCGGTCGTGGGGGGTAGGTTATAGCTGCGTGTGTGTATATCTATAGTGATATTGTCGGCGAGCGGCTTATAGTTTGGAAGGGGCGAAGGAGTAGGTAAAGACAGCGCACTCGGACGTTATGCTATATAGGTCGTCGTTAGCGCAGACGATATTCTTAAGCGCTAAACGCGGTCGTCTACATATAGATTTCATGGCATAGGTATATTGTATGCGTTTAATATCATATTATTTAGGTATTATTCAGGTGGCAGGCACCTACTGCACATTATTATGAAATCTTTACGTGATTTACGAATTTCCGCCGTCACCGCGATACGTTTTATGTGTACGGCGACAATAATAATAGCAACATGCGTCGTAAAAAAAACAAACATTATTACAATAATAATATAAATACGGCAACGGCGGGATTTTCGTGCGAGCGGTGCACACCGGTGCTGTGCACAGTGCGTGTGTAGGTGAACGAGAGACGGCGGAATACATATTACAGCGTTTTGATTTAGTGGCCCCGGCCCGAAATTTATTGCCCTCGAATTACAATTACCCGCGGTAAACATATATTATGCACACGCGGCGGCGACGATAACCGACGGCGACGAACCATTATTATTATTATTACAATTATTATTATTACGACGACGACGACGAAGATAGGTCGCGCGGTCGCCGAGTGTGACGGCCCTAGACTTTCGTGTCGAAAAATACGTCTCGATGTGTGAATAAGATAAAAACGGCGGAAACACTCTTAATTGAGTAGGCATCGTGGATTTGAAAAACAAAGCTACTGCTGCGCGACCGTCTCTCGTATATTTTAATACGATGGTATTATTATTGTTATATGACGTATATAAATGTATAATAATATAGTTATTATACAATTTACTGCACCGCCGTCGCTTGTTTAACGACGATAGAGGTAGAAATTTGAATTACTAATTTCGTGTCCAGCCCACTGTCGCGCGCAAATATAGGAATTTTATTATTTATATACGTTTCATCTCTTCCTCCTCGTCCGGCGAGGCAGAATGGAAAGTGTCAAGTCGCGTCGTCGTCGTGAGTGCGCGCGTGTTTTCGATGGTATAATTACACCCTAAGCTATATACCGTACGTCGACGTGGGCGTAACTTATAGGTATATGGTATGGCTGGTATGATGTATAAATGTTACACCGAAGACCTGTGAAATCTCGTCGACCAAAATATAGTCCACAATAATTATATAAATCATTTTAGAACTATACGAAAATAAATTTTTCTTCAAAATACATTATGCGTCATATTATTTATTATTGTTAAACAAGGTAGGCATATAGGTATAGGAATCAGGAAATACGAACGCGGTTACCGGTAGCTGGCAGCCGGTACACATTATAACAGAGTCGAATAGCATATTATATATTATTATGTATATGTTTGTACACCGCGATACGGTTGGATTTTACTTAATGAAAAAAAAATAATAATAATAGTGATAAAACCTACGGGCTGATGAATTACACGGACCCCCGGTGAGAGTGCGATTTTGCATAATATTGACCCAAACAAAACGCACGCGGGGCCAGTTCGATTTGCCGGTTTTCGTTTACAACTTTGCCAAAACGTTAGTCGTAAATTTAGATTCCAATGTGTATATAAGACCGCCGCAGGCGTCGGTATGTATGCATATACATAAACTATTTATTATATTTATTTATTCTATTATAATTTATAATTTAATTTTTAGCGTCCACGCTTTTTTTCATGGCTAATCTAAAAACGATTTTCATAGTGTATGTTTATTATTATTAATATTAATAGGTACGTATTATTATGATGCGACGACAGCTGCCGCGCAGTGACGAGAGAAAACCCGTTTGACAAATTCTCGGAAAAAAAATTAACTGCCATAGAAATTATTGGATTTGTAAAAAACGAAATGCGATAATTTAACGACGTTGCTAAGTAACAGCGAGGCGACTTACGGCGTTTTAATGATACGGTGCAGCGCGTACCCTATTACGGAGCATAAATAGCTGATATATTACCGGAATAATTATTGTTATATGCACAGATAACTGGGTCGTTATTGTTCGATTAAACTTTACGACGTGTCAAGTTTTGAAAACACGTTTGATTTTTAGACCTCAGTCATAGTTTAAATTGTGGAGTAGATATAGGTACATAATCGGCACCTATAGGTATATATAGAGGTACATAGGTAATCGGTGCCTAGGTATATATATAGGTACATCGAATTAACAGACCGTTTTTTTTTTTTACACATTTTCGTGACCACCGAACCATAATATATCCGTCAATTCGGCTACCCGTTTCGAGTAAGTATAATTCGTCCGCGGAAAAAATAGCATAAAAGCAAATACGTCATAATAACGACATATCGTTATATTATAAACTGCACAATATTACCTATGTATTATATTTTATAATATTACAGCAGTGCCGTAAGCCCTTCCCTCATTCAAAACGAGCTCACAGACAACCTCGATACCTACGCGCGTTCGACTCTCTTTGATCCTTATCGTCGGTGTTTATTTAAAGTGAAACTGGGCCATGCGTCTATCGTTTCTTTCTGATAAAATGCAGTGGCTCGCGGGCCGGACGCGCGCACGCATACTGCACACGTACATGTATGTTATTATTATTATTATATTATACATAGGTATATACTATAATATATATTATATTATTATTATTATTATTATGTTATAGAACGGTATAGTCGCCGCCGGTGTGTGCGCGATATTTTGGCAACGAAAACGGACGTATATGATATTTTATATATATACATAACGTATCGGCCGAGCGCGAAAGGGAGGGAAAAAATTCGACAGTGGGTGTAAAAATTGGCACGAGACTATCCGAAAAAGCACCGAGCGCTGCACGTGGGGATGTGCGGTATATTGTTTTTACGCGTACAACAATGGACGTCCGCGAGGCCGACATGGTGCAGGAAGAGTAGTTTTTTAATATAATATATATTATAACGTTACACATATACCTGCGATAAAAAAAGGGGTAGGAAAAAATCGAAAAATTGCAGGGCGGACTAGATACACGTTCTGTGCAGTACACGCGATGCTGGAACAGCAGAAGTGTACTACCATGACATATACAACAAAAGACCTCCGGACGATTTAGGGGTGGGCAGACCGTCGTCCGCGGTAGGTCCGGGGGGGGGGATTAACGTTAACGTTGACTTATATGTAAATACGTGTACATAATATGTATGATGCATACCTGTATATATATATATATATCTGTGTGTGTGTGTGTACCTAAATACCTATGTACAAACCGCGCATATAAATATTATATTATATACGAGTATAGGTATGGACCGGGCATAAATCAATCGCCGGCACGTCGTCGTACACGCATATATGTAATTTAACGATATATAATATATTATGCTTTGGTATACGATATATCATATAGCGCGAGTGGGGAAACCGAAAAGAATATAATAATGCGGCTTGCGAGGGGGAGGGTGGGGGAGGAAGGAAAAATTTGAAATTAATTAGGTCCGGTGGCGCGGCCGTTCAGGCCACACCCACGCGTGCGGCCGACGTAGGTATACGTATATAATATATATATATTATATATACAATGCGCATTTATATTATGTATCGTTAAAACGGACGTCGTACTCGCACAGTACAATATAGGTACATAATATTATTATATTATATACGTGCGCGCTTATATTGTTATATAATGCACATAGACAATAATATAATATTATACTTAGATGTAGATATTATTTGTTCGTTTTAAATGCCAATTACGATGATATATAGTAACACAGTACCAAGTGCAGGATATTATATTATAATGTGCGCGCGCAATATATTATATTGTACGAGTGAGTGACCCCACCGCGCAACTCCTACCAGTCCCTATAGGTACATACTACGGTAACTATACCTACTAGTCGGCATGCGCAATACATTGTTATAATAATAATAATATTATTATCAGGTATTATTATTTTATCGTATAAAGTAGGTACGTGACGAGTGCCGCCGGCCTCGGAGAAGAAGCGAACGCCCGGCGGTCTACGCGGCGGCGGCGACGACCTGCAGCCTCCGATGCAACGGTCGTCGGTCACTATCATATGTATACGATAGGAAATTCCTGTTAGGAAATACATACCTACGCGGGTGCAGTGTATACAATCGACGCTTGAATTGATGGGACGCATGTGGAGGTTGGTGGACGCATTGAAAGGTAAGTATATAAAAAAATATGCAGTTTATATATTATTATATATACTTATAACGATGTATATTTTGTCTTTTTTAGGAAATCAAATCTTAATAGGACAACCCCTATCGGAATCATCGACAATAAATATTTTTTTACCGATTCGCGTAGAATTGTGCGACCGACGCGTTAAGCGCGAGTATATTTTACACATATATATATATATATACAAAACGCCGACAGCGGCGGCCATCGTATTCCGACGCTGCTGCGTCCATATTGCAGCCGCCGCCGATGCACATGTGCACCCGTTAAAACGGCAACGTCGATCTTCAGTCACTGATGCACTGTGCTCGAGCGATGTCCCATCTAACTGGCAACTACCTAAGGGTTATTATTTTTTTAATGAAATGATCAGAACTAGAATCGTCCGACCTGATTATTCTCATATAAATTGTATAGGTAGGTGGTACTGATATTATCGAGTAATTATAAAATTAAAAACAGTGTATAATATATTGTAAGCCACCCCGGAAGCTTATATAAAATATATTATATCTACTCTATTTTATTCTATTTTATTCTCTGCTCGTAACGTAATAGCTGGTATAATATATAATATCATAGAGGATAGAGGTGCACGCGCCCGATTATCGCGTATACAGAGCATGTACACACTGCACCGCGGGCTGTAACCATTGTTCGATTGTTGCTGGTGTAAATAAACCATATCATTAGGTCCATAAACATTCAAAGTACGACCGCGACGGTATCCAAATTACTATACGGTGGTATTTTAATTTTATCGAGTCCGCGATGCAGCACTGCAAGCAGGCTTTAGAGCAACGATTTGAATCTCGTTCGTTGACGTACCTATAGAGTATATTATTTTGGAGACCATTAGGTATAGAAAAACTGAGATTTACGGGTACTTGCCTAATTAGTAATAATTGTATAGTATAGTTTCAAACAAATAACCCAATATGGAAAGGGATTATTATGTTATATGAACCGATTAAAAATAACACTTTTAAAAGTGTTTTACCTTCGCCGATGGTCCGATGTGATTTATATTATAGTAGCGTACTTATCCAAACAGCATATTAACACTTACGCAACATTAATATCGGACTTCGTGTATGAAAAACATTAAGCATTTTACATTATCATTTAATGGCCAAAAACAAATTAAATCAAAATATTACAAGAAGATTATATTCCTAATAAAAATGTTTACGAATTTACAGAAACTGTTGTAAATCAATATGGGTACCTGCAATTAATTTTAACGACAATCATTTTAAATCATTAGGAAACGCGCAGGACAAAAAACATGGACAAGTAACCTATATAAAAATAAGTAATTAAATATATATTATACTTGCCACGTATATCTACTCCCTCGCTTAGGTTACGCAATCGATTTTATCACCGAAAACGAAACGCGCGCGTATAACGATTAATTTTAACCGAGACGAGAAACAAACAGAATTACACCTCGTTTACTGGCCATTAAAATTAATTCAAACGTTTTCTCTCTCTCTCCTCTCGAATATAGGTGTATTTAGGCGTCGACGGACAAAATTATCTAAGTATCTATCCACAATAGAATGCTGTAATATTTCATAAAATTATATTATTTTTTATATAATAGTATATAGGCATGTTGGATTTTGTCATAAAATATGTATGGTATACTTTTTATTTTTTCAAGAACAAGCTCGACACCCTCCGCATGATTCACGACGTGTATTTTAATCTTATAGATTCAGTTGAATGGCAACATTACGAGTAATTTTGTTTTGTTTTTTTTCAATCGGATAATGTGGGACGGACGCCACTGTGCGTTGTTGCCGTTCATCACCCTCCATAGTTTTTGGGAGGAGCGGGGAGAGGGCAAACGACAGCGTAGCCACTCGAACCTCTACCGCACGCACTCAACGTCATCGTTTTGGGGTTTGTACATATAATATTATTAATAATAATTGGACTACACTCGCACACACACGCACATATACATATATACCTTCACTCGTTACATTTTATATAGGTATTTGAGCGGTCGAGTGGTACTGGGAGGGTTGTATAAGCAGTAGCGGAGATGGGGTGCACCTGCAGAGCAGTGCACGACATTTCATCAGTTGCAGCAGATAACCATCAGCCGTGCGGGGTAATTAAAACAACATTTTACGAGATAAATTTATTCATTATAATTATTATTGTTGGTATAATATAATACTGGGTATTTGTTATTTGGTATGGTCGTGTTATGCCGCAGCCGCGAATGACATGATGAGTTTTGGCGAGAATTGATTAAACATAAAAATTAAATGAATTGAGAAAAAAAGTAACGACGAAGAGCTCGAAAATAAAACTCGGAAAATCGAAGATGGCAGCCTAAATGCGTTGGTATATAATAATTTATATACGTGTAAAATTATGACGATCATTATCGTGTCTATATATAGATATGTCTGTATAGGTATATGTGCTCGAATGCCGTGTAGACAAAAACACGCATTATATTATTTAATAATAATAATAACAATAATGACGTTATAATGGCGATTGCGGGTGTCGAATCAATAAGAAAGTTACGTGTGGTTAAATCTCATTTCGCGTATAGGTATAGTGGTATACCGTGGTTGCTGCGTGACGTGTATAGGGGCTGATATATAATAGTATAGATGCAGGATCCTGTGCGATATAAAACATAATATTATATCCTGTGATCGAACATATATATAATAATAAGTTCCTGAGTGCCTATTGTGTTATTCCTACATGGGTACATCGCGCAACATACAGGTGTAAATTATTATACATACATATAGACCAACGATGCTCATGTTATTATATGCATATAGGTACCTACGGGCCGGCGGTTGATTATAGCCATCATATTATAATTTGTATATTATATTATAGCGTACGTACACGATGAGCATAACACGTCTATTCGATGGACTATACAACTATTGTATATAATATAGACGAACGGTTAATCGCACGGCCGCACGCGATATATTTGCCGTTGTTCCCCCTCCCCCTCCTCATACACTTCACCATATGAGCTGCGGTTCGGGGGCCAAAAGTTTTCGACGACGATCGTCTGCGCTCAGCAAGTATAATATCGCAAGATGTACCTCTTATATACATTGCGCTTTTATCCACCAAAACATTTCGTCGGCGGACGATAAAAATTATTATTATGTATCACAATATAGGTAGGTATTTATAATATATTATTTATCATTAGTATCATTATATGGATTATGGGTGCGATATGAAAAATAAAGTAATTTGTTATTGTAAGGTTGTAGCGGTTGCAGTCCATCTGCAGACGTAGAGGTACGCGTAACGTAATAAATTATAAAAATAAAAACGTTGTGGACGGGTAGAGATGACGGGAAAAGGTGTTCAAAACGATGGCTGCACCAATAACGACGTGAAGCCTATACGGACCGGTATATATATATATATATATATATATAGGACCTATGGATCGGTGCATATGATGCACTCGTACGACTGCAGCGGAGGGATGCCATTCGGGGCATAATAATATACTTATCGCAAACTGTACATAATATATTATGTTTATCATCATTTCACTTTCTGCTCGTTTTTTTCTCCGCGCGTTTTCCAGCCGAGTACGCATATTATGTGTATATTAAACCTTTAGTATAAAATATAGTCTCGTCTCTCCACCCCTCACTCGCCTATAACCACGGCAAACGACGACTCAGACTCAGACTCAGATTCCGATTGTTACATATATATTATAATATACATTTTAGCACGAAACAAACACACACGGCGTAATAATATATATTATAATGTACGTTTCGCGACGCGCGTATAGACGTCAGACGGGAGTGAAAACGCTCTAGCGGGCTGCTGGCGGCGACGTACGGAGATTTACACACTGAAAGGGTGGCGGTGTAGGCGGCGACCGAAACGCGCCGACGGTTTTATTCAAATGACTTCATTTCAGACGTCTAGCCCGGGTGGTGTAAATTTAAATTAGGCGCCTCGGCTGCATCGTGCGGGGGTCTGCCCGACCGTGTACGGCATATATCGTCTTGTGCAACACCGCCGCCGACGTATATCACATAGGACTATACTGCACCACGCGAGTGTACAATAATAATATATAACGCCGACGACGATGAGCGAAATTACTATACATACTCGATGGACCCGAGACAGTTATGCGTGCGATTTACGCGCTCACATGAAGTGTAATATAATATACGCGTACTGCACACGGTTTTCGGTCGGGGTGAAGTATTTCGAAACGGAATTGCGTTTAACGAAACCCGTCGCCGCCACACGCACGAAACGCCGCGCGATTATTCTACATTTCAATTTACGGCCGCCCGGACGCATATTTTCCGCGAGTGAAATGATATCAGCTCGACTAGGCTGACGCGAATGTCAGCGAACCGCTCGGCGGCAATGATAATATAATATTATCGCTCCGTAACGACGATGGAGTAACGACTATAAAATATTATACCTACCGAAAATCGTCCGTCCCCCACACGCACAAAAAAACCTCTGGTCAGCAAGAGAGCAGGGGTGGAGGGCAATCAAATCCGAAAACCGAACAGTAATAAAATACGATAAATTTGATTTCTTAACCTTAGGACGTGTGCGCAGTTGTACTGCAGCAACGATTCGACGGCGAGCCAAATAAATGATAGTCATTAAAACACGCATATTAATTATTATTATATTATTCAATACGACGCTTGCCGCGATGTCGCAACGGTGTAATATTATTAGGTACGTGTAGTGTGTACATCTATACTCACTGCAAGAGCGGAAAAACTTAAATGAAATCGCCAACAGGCCATGATGATATTAATAGACGGCGAGGAGAGCCAGTGATGCCGCGGTGATTGATTTTGAATTTCACACGAAAATATTACATATTATATATTATACGCCGTTCTCTTAAACACGGTCATTATATCATATCATCGAGAATACGCATAATATTGAATTTTCTACGGTATGGGCGGAGAGTATTTTACGTATATAATATATATATATATATATGTATGTTTCGAAGCGAAGAAGGCGAACAACGAAATTATAATGCGGTAAAAGCCTATATTATGTACATACATCGTCGTATAATAAAAATCCGAAAACACCTCTATACATGTACGAGCTGCCTCCGTTGTTTTAATAATAATAATAGGCACGAACTAAACGATTCCGTAGACGATTTGTTTTTTAACACGTTTCGTTTTCACTCTCCGGGCAACGCAATCTCGGTCCGCGTAGTTATATATTATAGTAGACAGTATATAATAGACAATCGCCAAGCTAATATTGTAATATCATCGTTGGACGGCGAAATATCGTGTGCATTCCGACACACTGATGCACCACGGTGAGTGTAATATTATTATACATCACACTGCACCGGCGACCCCCTAATTAAACGTCTGGGGCGGCGACGGTGTTCCGGCCAACACGTTATCTTATTGTTATATGATATTGTGTGAGTGTTAAAAAATATATAAATATATAATATAATTACGGTTCGTAGTTTTCCATAACGCAGAGAGTTCTTCCATATTATGTATATTATATTATATTATATTATATAGGTACGCGTCGTAACACATTCTTCTACACGGAATAATATCGTACAAATATATCGGTACCACTCTGCAGGTTTATAATAATATAAATACGCCGGCAAAACTGTATTAATTTTTCACAATTATTATTATTATTACTATATTATAATATGCATGTCGGACGGTCACAAATTGTCTCGATGACTTATCGTCCGGTCGGGACTAAATCAATTTCGAAGATACTCACACACACACACGCAAACACGATCCGTCGCTGCAGTTTCTTCTGCTGCATAGCAAGTCGGAAACGCAGTATAATAAATAGACGGTCGTAATGAATGGCGAAAACCGGGAGGTCTTGTCACCGCAAGACCAGTTTTCTACTTTCATAATATTATAAATTACCGGCCGGCAAATGACTTATGGCCTCAAAACGGCCCGCGCGTCTTTGTACCCGAGCACATATATATATATCATACACACGCGTGTACCGGCGTCGCGTGGGCGTTCAAAAAATGTATATCCTACCAATATTATAAAATATAATATAGTATAATATAGGTAACCTACTCGCACGAATAAAACGTCCGCGGTACGTCCCATTATAATACGGATTTGTACGGGTCTTGGTCGCATATATATCGAACGAATACGACGGTGTGTGCGAACAACTGCATAATAATAATATTCGAAAAGTTTTGGACTTTTGAGTATGTTTAGTTTACGGTTTGACGTTTCGTAATGATATCGCGTTCATTGGATACCTATAATTTGTATTTGGCATGTAACTATATTATTCAAACGCGTATTTCGTGTACACGGTCACATATATTATAATATATTATTATGGACTACATTAAACCGCAGAGAGTTTTGAATCTTTGAGTATGCGTTACGCGCTCGCGATCGTTGGTTATCATTATAATCATTCGACCGTGGCGACTCTCATATTGGCGAGTCGTTATTTATTCACGTCCCATCACATAAGATTCTAAGCGTACGATATACCACCCAAGCGACGATCAATCTCTCGGACGCGCGCGCGTCACACGTGCAATTTTTTCCAATGTCCACTCGGCCTGGATTTCGAATTTTACCGACCATCGTTGCATCGGCTTTTGATATTATGATCGCTGCTGCAGATCGGTACAGCTCTGCGCACTTACTAATTATTATATTATGTGTTACAAGCGAGACTGCCGTTCATGTGGATGCACGGTTTGGCCGTGGTCTGGGGCGGCCATTTTCGACGATCGTTAATTAAAACGTTCAACGTATATAGCAGCAGGTATATGTAGGTACACCAGGTTCGCGATTGATGATTTCGCCTATACCGCCCAAACGAAGTTCCGCATACAGGGTGCGTGGCCGCGAGTGTGCATAATATGTGATGGCGAATTATATAAAGCCGACGCTCGCGAACAACTGTCGAAATAACGCTAAAATATAATATATTAGGTAGGTACATATAGGTACGTGTCCAGGTGAAAGAGAAAAATATCGTTTTTCAGGTGTTTGCGGCGTGCGCTTATATTATAGGTGTGCATATTGTGTACGAGTATATTATATATACCTACGAAGAAACCGAGTGCCATTATTATTATTATTATTGTAAGTTATACATATCGCGTACATATTATATATATATACGATGCCTACAAATAGGGGGA
Organism: Acyrthosiphon pisum; assembly: GCF_005508785.2. NCBI lineage: Eukaryota > Metazoa > Arthropoda > Insecta > Hemiptera > Aphididae > Acyrthosiphon > Acyrthosiphon pisum. The sequence continues at coordinate 143,933,567 of NC_042494.1, forward strand.
CGTGGGCGTGCTGCGTGCCATATGCCGGTCGGTCGAGTCCTAAGTAAAATAATAATAATAAATATGTAATGTATGTTGTATTATGGTAGTAGTAAAGGTCGTGTGTAGCGGCAGCAGCAGCAGCAGAAGAGCGCTGCGAGACTCGCCGCCGCGTGTAGCTGAAAATTAAGACAAACCCGAGCCGCCGCCGCCGTCGGACCGGCGTGGGGGGCGGCGGCAGAGGGGGTCCCATCCGCGCTCGTGTAATTTATTTGTTTCCACGTAAATTATTTCGATGTCTTTCGGACGATAAATCTCCGAAAACCATTGTGTGCGCCTGCCCCGACCGCCGACGTATAATTCTATACCGCGTTATATATATATATATATAGGTATATAGTGTATACCTTTTATACCTATATATACCTATGCGAGTGTACCGTCTCAATTACAACGTCGTAATAATATATGTATATTATTATATTGTTATTAAATTATTATTATTATTATTGTAATATGCAGAACCGTGCGATTTTACGATGTCCGCCGCGAGTAAATCGATAGTATAATAATTATAATAATATGACTTATCGTAAAAACTAGTCGCGAAAGGATTTCGACAATGCAGACCAGCGGTAAACGCATCTAAATTATTATTTATTTTGTTTGTATGTGATGGATAGTATATAGGCGTCGATGATAGTGTTATGTTATTTTATACGTCGATAATAACAATGATATTCGTTTTAATCTGCAAGTCGACTGCTGGTTATATACACACGGCAAAGCGTCGTCGACGTGTTGGAAGCGCAATTTTTCTCTCGAAATTTTTTTCGACGGCCTTATCGCCGTCCCGCGTCACGTACCAAGGGCGTTATATCGTCGAATCGTCAACTACCTATCGAATCTCGCTCGTCATTCAGAAAACGTACGCGGAATACGCGCAGAGTCCGGGCCACACGCGTTTGCATGATATTAAAGTCTCGACGAGGAAAATGTGTTCCGAATTACGTGCGAATATGTAAGTACAATAATATCAATATTATAGTCGTCGCCGAAATAATTCCGAAATTAAATCATGTCTGTGTGAACGCACCCTACGGTAGCCACCGCCGCCGACTCGTCCCGCCATATTATATAATATACCTAATACCTATTATGCTTATATACATATATATGTGTATATATATACCTACCACACTCGGCTCCCCCTTAATAGACGGCGGCGGCCCACGGTTACCGCCACCGCCGCGATGATGATAATATTATTTTACACTGTCTCCTGTGCTGCAGTGTTGTAAAACACGCGTATATTATGATGATGATGACGACGACGGCGGCGATGTCTCATTTAATAAAAACTAATGCGTTATACATGTCTCGTCGCCGCAATAAGAATACGGCCTGGTTTCTCTATACATTCGTATATTATGTGCGTGTATAATATTATAATATATACTTTGGGAACTCTCGTAGATCCTAATGTCTCGTCTCGCGTATGATTATATCATGTTTTATTCGGTTTTAGGCGAAATGAAAAACTTCTGTTCACGGCGGTGTTCAGGTTGGCGGTATACATACGTTTTGGCGAAGAAAATCGTCTCGTGGATTGTTCATCAACTGCTGCAGAAGACGGAAAAATCCAAAACGAGTGGAATCAATGTACGGGAATGGGAATTAAAACTGACTATATTCGGTGGTATAACGTTAATAATTAATATATAGCGTAATATGAGGTTATATACCTCAGTGGTGAATTGGGTCAAATATACTTTATCGTTATGTTCTATAGTTAAGTATTATTTTCGTAATATAACTGTGTATTATTGTTTAAATATTATGTTTTTACGACCAAGTATATATATTATTATTAGTAGTAGTATATTATGTACCCACATATAACGAGACGTCACGTGAATGTGCGCGGTGTGGGTCGGTACGGCCGATTAGAGTTTTATAATTTGTGTGTTAGATGTCGACTGACTAAATTTGGCCATTAGGACGAAGACGACGAAACGGTAGGTATATAAAAAAATCGTAATCTCCGCAACGGCGAGGGATAGCTCATCTGTAATTCGACGTTGTCGTCGGCCGCGCGGCGCTGCAGCCATGTTTGATACAGCCTACGGCTGACACTGTTAAGTTATAATATATAATATTATCTCTCTCACTCGCTCCTAAGCCACAGCTGCCTCCAAACATCTCGCACGACTACCGTATACAGAACGGACGTGTAATATTAATCGATTCCGAATTAATTTCCGTCCGCACAGTACATGACCGCATACGATGCGCTTAACCCGAAACTCGTATAGCCGTGTGATTATTATATATATATTATTATTATATATATATTAATTCAGCTCGTACACACGAAACATCAGCTCGATCGGTCAAGCGGTACGTGATTGGTTTTTACACGCCGCTGTGTTGGGCGAAATTTTATCGAAAACCTTGGTCCTATTATAGATACGTCTCCGAGCGTCTGATTAGGTAAAAAAAAATTCTCAAGCACATTCGAAACCGATAGTAGGGGTACAACAACACTCGCTTTTGTTTTAGGTCACCGGTGTTGCGGATTATACGCATTTTACCCCTTTTTCGATTCGCACTCTGCGTATAGCTATTTAGGTACCTATATATATTATGCTACACGTATATATATATAGTGTACATAGTTGCACGTTTCACTCGCAGTATACGCCGCGGAATACAAACGCGTGTGCCGTTGGTCGCGGCGTTTTTTTTTACGTTTCGTTTTAATTTTAATTTTTTTATATACGCGCTCAGTTTCTATATGGACCAGCGAATGATATACACGAGTCCGCTCGTAAACTCGTCAATGTTTCGAGTTTTTTTCTAATTTTTTATTCCTATTTAAAAAAACATATTTTTAATATATACGTGCGCCACGTTCGAGTGTGTGTGTGTGTATAGGTATATATGGTCCCACAAAAACCAAGGGCGGGCCCGGCCGCGCGTATATGTACGTCGGGCGTCAGATAAATCATGTGACTCGGACGGATAAATTATTCGGTGGTCGTCCTGCGGCCATCCTCGCGTCTTGCGCGCGCTGTGCGCACATATAATACGCGTTTCGTTTTTTTTTTTTTCGTTTTTGTTTTTTATTTTTTTACTCTCAATGACTTCACCATTGCCCCGCCGCTTAATTAAACTCCGTAGATCATGTGTACATATTATATTATTATTATTATTATACCATTTGCCCGATGCACGCACACACTCTAGATAGGTACTACCTTATACGCTCGTTCTCCACGATATGTTTCTCGTACCGATCGAAAACGAGTCTCCACTATGAACCCTATACGGGATAATAATATTATTGTACACATATCATAATATACATTATATATGCGACGAACACTACGTATCGCGCGCAGCAGTTCTTCGGTGGGAGGGCGCCGCGCGTAACTCGTAATAATATAAATACTTATAATAACCGCGACCAGATCCGAATCGATCGAGATGTACCTATATAACGAACGTTATTATAAATGGACGTTTGGACGAACAATTGAGAGCAATGTCATTTCATATGCTGTTATAAGCCAGATATATATATAAATACATATATGAATGAGAAATGTATTGTTTATATATATCACGTGTGTATATATGTGTGTGGACGAATCGCAAATGTAATTTCTGAAAACGTTCGCGTGTTTTATATGCATATTAACGACGTTCTGGTACACCAGTATTAAAGTGCCATTTTTGGCACTCTTCCGGGGGTTTATATTTGACCGAAATTCGGAGACAAAACTCTTCGGGTCTGTATATGTGTGTTTATATAATATATATATATATATATCTGTATTACTGCTGCTGCTGCCACTGCTCCGAGGTTTCTCGCTTATTATAAACGTGTAACTCTGTGTTTCTCCGTAATACTAAGCACAAATTTCATACAGCCAGTTTTCTTTTAGCACGCTGCACTGCTATATAATATTATATATATATACCCTGAGGCGAAAATGAATTACGATCCGGAATGCCGGAAAGCGACACGGCGCAAGATTAATGTCGTTTTACCATGTATAGTTATACGGGACGAACGGGCGCGGGTCCCGTCGGAAAAAGCCTGGCCCGCGCTCCACCTCACCGTCGGTGGGAAGCGAAGTGGTGGCCAGGGGGCCGCCAGGGGAGCGGTGGCGTTTAATGGGAGGGAGGGGGTAGTTGTAATAATTATTTTAACAGTGAACTCCATTAGCGACTATATAAGGTGCTTGGCGGCGGCGGCGCGGGGGCAGTGACGTTTATCATTTGAAAAATAACCTCCCCTGTATACGCGCATATACGCACACATAAATACAATACGCAGAAACGTATATATATGATGTAATACCACTGCTGCTGCTGCTCCTGCAGGAACTCTCCTGCACGCCACTACTATTGCAACGTCCGGGTGGCGACGGCCGTCGGCCGGGGCGAAGTACAGGCAATTAAGATCACCGATCTTACAACCACCTTGGAGTTTTTTCCTTTTTCTCCCGCCATCCCGCGCTCGACGATTATATAGCGCGCGCGCATACTACTCGTCGTCGACTTATTAAAGGGCCCGTTTGGAAAAAAAGGTCTTCTTATCGTGCGAGCGCAAAAAAAAAAAACGCGAAATAAAATTAGAAGGAGAGGTGGAGAAAAAATTAAATCGTTTAAAAAAAAAAAATAAAGTAAAAGCTCCTTTTGTGTACCCGCGATGATTTACCGCACGGTTTTTATCTGGCCGGCAATAAATCGCGGGCTCCCGCGACGCCCGAGGGAGGGTATATGTAGGAAAAAATTGCACGAGCGCGAACCCCCTTCGCCGGAGCGGCGTGTATGTATTGTATGCGTGTGCGTGTGTGCGTACGGTTTTTATACATAGATATTTATTTTTTCGGAGTTATATGCACTCATATTTTCAATGCGCCTATCGCCTCCTTTTGTGAATACTTTGCTCATTATGTATACACACGAATCCATTACCGGGCATCGTGGTTTGTCTTATCACCACTTCGCCGCGTTTATTCAACGTTTTTTCGGCAATAACTTTCCGAGACGAACCCGCCGCACATACTTATATATATATTATATATAATTTTATATGCACATAATACGGGCGATGTATATACCTATATACGTACTGCATCACGCTTCACGATGGTGTTAATTCCAACAAGTATTCCACACCGTGAGTATATACCTACTGCTGTGGTATATGTGATGTATATATAAAATGTATATAAATAAATAATAATATACCAGGTCGCGACTAAATTATCGTCGTTCTTTTAAATGCACGCGGCGGCACGTGACGATGTCAGGTTACGTTTTGGAATTCAAAACTCCGGTGTTTGATCAATTTAATATGTATCATTTAGGTACGAATAATTATATTCGCAGGGGTAAAGCAGTGTGCACATAACTAACGACGTGGTAAAAATTAGATTTAATTTTAATTAACGACGCTGCTATTAATTATTTTGATATCGTGCCTAAGTGTTTTAGTAAAACACCACGAGTAATTAAAACGAAACCGGTTGTCGTAAAATTCGGTGTTCCTCATCGTCATGCATGACCGGCGTATGCATATATAGCTTAAAACACATAATATATAACACGACATATTATAGTGACGACTACACGCTCAAATGTGTCATGCCCATAATACGACATATTTTTGCGAATGAGCCGCATTCGTGCATTATTCTAAGGTGAACTTTAACCCCCTCTATAGCGGAAATTAGCGGAAATGCTTTATGGGTATTATTACCTCACGTTCCACATAAAAATTGCTAGAGATCAAATGGCCGCGCGCAATGATGGGGGAGTGATATCCCGGCGGTACACGTGTAATAATTATATCGGAACAAACGTATAATAATAATAATAATAATATTAATGATGATGCTGATACACAGTGACCGCCGTACAACGTAGGTGGCATAGGTCTACATAATAAATATAGTTTTGTATAAGTATTATACAGAGTGAGAGAAAACCGGAGGCTGCCGCGCAGGCACCCGACATATACACTCGTCGTAGGTAATATACATGTTATATATACTATTATAGGTTTATATGTATACAGCACGCATTATACGGTGTATGGTCTTCGAAGAGTTGTGGTCGGATTGCCACGAGCACACTGTATACACTTGCCCCAGCGTATAGGTCCATACATCGTAGGAGATGTTATATTGCCGTGTCCGCGAGTGTGTGCCGAACAATTTGGCGTAATCTGGGCACAATACCAAAGGGGTCTCTGTCCGCTCATTCCCTCTCTCGCTCCATCTCTCTCTCTCTCTCTCTCTCAAAGTTTCAGTCCATATACAGCACGAACCGGGACACGAAACGCAGAGAATAAATCACAAGCACCTCGACTTTTCACGTCGCTCGCGAAAAGCATTCCTCGCTCGGTCATATATTTAAGAATCTACCGCACGCGTGTCTGGACGGCTTACGCAAGCGTCATATATGTGTACGTGTTATTACATATACGTAAGACGCGAGCGCGAATATAATGTGTGTGTTGTTTTACGATAGGAAACAATTTTAATTTTTCTCCCGCATATACCTATATATATATATATCATGCGATCTTTGTTTTTGCGGCAATAATACTTGTATTTTTTTCACCCCGGCCTGGGCTGGCGAGCTTTAAACTTTTTCTTCGTCCTATATTATATATATATATATATATATGTTGTCCGGAGAGAAATTAGTTTCTGCACACGCACACACGCACAAATGGTCGACCGGAGGGCGGTCCGCGAGGCCATGCATCAAACCCTATATATATATCCACGAGGCGCGGAGACTTTTAACCGCGCGCGCCATACACACACACACACACACACACACACAGGCTCACACAACCATGGTATAGTGTTCGGTTACTGTGGCGGCGAGGGAAAAAAACGAATGGTTCTCTTTCTTTCTAATTGAGATGTTACCGGTGATGTATTGCCCAAAGTAATTCTACTACCCCCACCGCGGCCGAATAGAACAAAAACGAGTTTGTAATACAAAAACCATTTACCATTCGACTCTCGCGGATAACACCGTTACATTACACTATATTATATTATGTTACAATATTTTAATATTTGGGAACATTTGCGGCACGAAAAAATAAGCAAAAAATAAAAACAATAACGATTAAAATCATTAACTATCCGATCCGCTATATCCTTTTAAACGTTAAACACCGCGCGCGCCTAGTCGGTCGACTTAAAAATAAATATAATAATGAGTTGCCTACCTACTTAAATGCAATATGTATACTATAATAACCACTATTAAAATGTAAAGCCCTCCGAAAACTTGTGACACGTTTTCAACCGTATAATATTATGTCAACGATCTAATTAGGCCACTCGGGTATATTAATTTCTGCTTCTAATTATTTTTTTTGTTAAAAAAATCTCACTGTCACACATCGCTGGTAGGAAAATAGATTCGGCGCGTATACATGTAGTACGTGCGTACTATAATAGTAGTGTACAATATTATTATGAAATCTGATTATTCATTACGTGTTCACCTTGCCGCCGGGATCTACAGATCTCCACATCCTATACATTGTATATACCTATATATAAAATGTATTGTAGACTGCGCGGGGCGAGTGCGCATTAATATAAACGAGTATTAATTTAGTACTCGTTAATTATTATCGCGACCTGACGAATATTATTCTCTCGTGTTTCATATACAATATTATGTAGGCAGTATATGTCGGCGGTGCCGATATAATACAAACCGTCTCATTAAACGTATAATTTGTAATAGGTAACCATTACATAATTAATGATATATATCGAAGTAATTAGTATACATATTTTTTTTTTATCCGAAAATATTTTGAATATGCCGTAGGAAATATTTACCGTCGTATACATATTATACAATAATATTATATGGGTGAACTCGTTTGTATTAAACTAATAAATAATAATATAATTCCATGAGCATTCGAATAACGACTTCTTTATGTTTCAAACACTCGCGACTACAAAAATAAAAGGGTATAAACGCATATCGGGTGCGGTTAAACAGTCAGCCCCGTATGCGTTTGTATAATATCACGCACCGGAACCGTTTACGAAAGCGGATTGGTTTTCGGGGTGTGCCTTAAAAAAGGTTGTAAAATATAAATTGCGTATCGTCCGCCGGTGAACAAAAAAATGTTCACTTGTTATTTTGATTGCAATTGACCGCAAAACGCATAATAAGACGTCCTGCAGCGGCGCGAGCGTGTTAAAAAAATACGAAGTGTGCAAAAAAAAGAAAGAAATGAGAACAAAAATGTGTCGAAATATTTGCTACCGGATTTTTATTTTTTTTTGTTATAAAACCGATTTCACGCTACTCAAGGTCTAACGTGCACTACTGTTTGGATAGTCGGACGAGTCTCCCGGGCAGCGGCGGCGGCCGTGGAGCGTACAAAATCGAAATGCAGGCATTGTCAACGGGTCCCGAGGTTAGGGGTACGTATGCAAGACCTACCTTTAATACCTACTCACGTATATATATACATAATATTACCTACATATAAATACGTGCATACGTGTGCAGCCCGAGTTCGCAATGTAGGCACAGCGCGTATATTATATGCTGCTGCAGGCACCGCGTGCAGTGGCAATGATGGCGGTGTCCCCGGGTGAGGCCTATTGTGAGGACGATACAGTATTATATTATTATATACCTGAGGGTGTCCAAAAGACAAACAAAGGGGATGCCGAAAACGAGTTTCACCTTTGGAAACTTTCACTTTACGTTATTTATTACCCCGCGTGCGTGCGTCCGCGTGTATTATTGTACACGGGCACAATAATGCTGATGACAGTGCACGTACCCACACGTGTAAAATATGTGTATGGTACGTAGGCCCCGAGTCGAAATTCGTCGCATTTCGTCGAACGCGTCCGCACTGGAATCATCACCGTCGTTCAACTCCACCGTCACCGCCACCGGTAAGTGCAGTTTGTTTTATTAAGTTTTTCCGTAAACCGTTCGCCACCTACCTAGGTAAAAAGCTAGCCATATATATATATTATGTAATTACATGACGCGTACGTACGATATAAATCTCGGTGGACGCTTAAAAAATAATTTTATCGCAGCCACCGCGAATCTGTTACTGCTACTACTATTATTATTATTATTATTATTGCTGCCTCATTAACGGAAAACAAACACGACGCGGTTTAACCTCGCCAGGCCGTAATAGTGAGCACGTTATACATTATTATACATATAATAATATATATCGCGAACGACGAGATTTATACATGTATACGTATATAATATATATGTTTATATTATATAAATGTATATGTGTGTGTGTGTGTGTGTGTGTGTGTGTATTATACATGTTTGTATACACGTTATAAGAGGGTTTCTTATATTGATTTAAACGGGTCTCCTGGGCATGCTAAATATCCGTCCGGCATCCGCTCGCCGCCGGGCCCTGCCATTTTGCCCCTTAAGGGGGTGACACTGCACGCACACCATCCCGCCCGCACCGTGCCGCGGCGGCGAACCCCGAAAAGCCCCACCGCCACCCCCCGCCCACGCCGCCAGCGCGCACATAGGTCATTCGCGTGTAATAATATAAATTCTCGTAAAATATTATACATAATATTACGCGTGTATATATTAGTAACTCCGACACAACATTATAATATTACTTGCGTTTCGTTCTACAACAATTATTATCGTTTTTTTTTTTGTTATTATTATTTTACAATAATATTCTTCTTTGTCGTCCGCAATTCGTTTCGCGCGTCGCCGTAAGTAATTTACACCGAACATTTACCGCGGTGGACTATGAACTTCAATTTTATCGTGGCCTTTGAGAAGAATCTTTTCTCGGGTATAATTTATAAAAAAAACGTTCTAAAATATTTTAACTGCCACACCACGGTCGTTGGTTGTTCCCGTGTAGCCATCGTCACGTCGGCAAACCGCACCGGTTTCGAATTCTTACGCATATTATATTATATATTTCCAAATATCGCCACCGATGATCGTAATTTGACCTGTGTTCGTGATAAACCAGAGCGATTCCGCACCGGACTCGATGAAGGCGAACGAGACAATTATATCTAATCCACTGACAATCACTAATTAATAACGTTATGCGAATAAATTAATTTTTAATAAAAGTTATGCGAAACTCGTGCATTGCGTTGTAATATATCAAACAAAATTCACATATTTTGTTATTGTTTAACGAGATAATGAACTGAAAAAATATTTATCGGTGGCGCCTGCACATTTTTTCTCATTAAAACCAGACAATCTACATCATTATTATAATAGATAATGTGTATAGTAGCGACTACAATGATTACATAAACGTAATATATTATTGTTATAATAATATTACAATAATTATTATTGTACATCGCATTATTATAAACAGAAAGTTATACGTCATGTATGTTTGGCGTGTTCGACGGATTTAGTAGGTAGCCATCTTTATCAACGGAAACCCAATCATATTCCTTTTTAATCCTGTACAAATACCTAATATACTCGTATAAATTGTATGTAATATGTCAGTATGCCATATAATATATGGAACGCTGTATATGTGTATGTCCCTATTGTGTCAAGGCGAATCGGTTCGTAATTAATATAATAATTATTGTTATTATTGTACTAATTAATGACGATAATTACACGTGATCCGAAGATAGGAAAAAATTATATTACATATTATTTTATTTTTAAAAAAATTTTAAATGTGACGACTATAATAGGTGGATTTATGTCTATATCGCAGTTGAATGAAATATTGTATAGTACGTTATGGTTTGGTCTGTAAAACGTGATTCGATTTTAAACAATTACTCAGTATACCTTATATGAATTGGCAAACGTCTGATGATTGTACACGAGCTAGTTGTTAGCGAATACTTAAAAAACATATTCTACGATGTTAATTTAATAAAATTTGATTTTTTAAAATGCAATTTAAATGGCGCATAATGTGTCGGTCGTAAAAATCTCAAAAAAATAAATATTTCAGAAGAATCTCGTATAGTGTTTTTTTTTTAAACATAAAACTATCATTAATTTATTGGCTGTATAATCCCAAGTGATTAACATCATTACTAATGACATCGTTTATACTCAGTTCCGTAGCGATAAAAACGTATTATGGACCAAATCATCATAGCCAACGTATATAGTTTAATGACCACCTCGATGAACAACTGCAGGAACATGAATATTTTGGGAGAACGGGTCACACTGCATATACTTAATAGTCTAACACTCTAATATATCGTATACTATTATATATTATATTTTAATATACGTACACAAGTCGTATGTTATTGCGAGCTGAAGATTTAGGGCATAGGAAGAGGAAGTGGCACCGACACCGGTGGTTATCGCGTCGTCCGCGCGGCCGTTGTCCACTCTCTTGTGCTGTGATAATAATAGTATATTATGTACCTACTCGTATTATAATATTATATTTATGCGCATATAATATCGTTTTCCTCGGAAGTCCACCGGGCGCGGACGATAAGGTTGTTTGCTCAACACCAAGTGGTCACCCCGCACCGGAGAGACTTACACACACCACATTATATTATACTGTATACCGGTCAGCCGGAATATAATTTGTCGCTTATAGTAATATATTATTATCTTATACATATATGCGCGTCGTGGTGTATATACGATCGAGTAAATCCCGTTTTTCTCCCGGTGCGCGCGCGGTCCTCGACCCGAACGATGTTCGCGTTAGAACAACAAGGATACAATTATTATTATTATCATAATAACGGTCGGAAACTTTTCGGCCGCGCTCACACTTCCGATTCGGCGACCCGATGATAATATTTTCATCCTTGACATCCGCATAAACCCGACATTCAGCTGCACGTTCTCGGGAAATACTCATGACATTTCTCGACGTATTTTCTACCGCGTTTATATTGTACCTACATATATAAAGTTAGTACCTATTTCATGGCGTTATATCAACAATATATATTATATTATAATATATACGTGTTTGTGGCACACACACATCACACTCACACACATACGCACATCGCGCGTATAATTGGGGTCACTTCCTTCCTTCCTTCCTTCCGGTCCTTCGGTCGGAACTCACGCAAGCACACACACACATACCAGTGGCCCGCACACATGGTCGGAAAAAGGTCCTCGGCCACGGCACGTCACGTCCGCCTACCTATTTAAATACGACGCATACTGCGACGGGGTAAACTCGCGCGCGCCCGTCGTTTGACCACCGCGAAAGCGGGTGTATACCACTTGATACATGACCGGATTACGAAAGTTTTACTGCACACGTTGTACGCGAAAAAAGTACATACAGGAAGATTGTTTTATCGTAAACCAGCCGGAAATGTTTTGGGAGAAACATACCTAATATTAATGTGAAATTTTTGAAACAATTATTATTTTTTGATGATTTTATAAGAACAAATTTTATCTACCCACTTTGATCGTCCTATAGGAAACTTCGTACAACAGCAGTCTTTCTCAAAAGTCATTAAATGTAAATTTGAACGTAGTACCTACCTATATGTGTGTTTAGTTGAGACTATAATGGCTTGCCGAGATATTGTCCGATTCGTCGCGATAACGTCATCGCGATCACTCTGTATTGTGAGGGTTTTCCCGAGGCTTTTACCGCTCCACGGAAAACGCTCGGCCGCCGCGGCTTGCCGCCGCACACATGTTCGACAGTATAATATATAATATTGTTATTATTGCAATTCGTTATTCGATTCGGCCTGAAACGCCGGGAAAGCGACAAATTTAAATATAATCGCACATAATCCATTGCTGCCACCCGGCCGTAATAATTATATTATATATATATATATAATATTATAATTAATATACGCATTTGTACGCATATTTTAACGATAACTGTGCCGCGCGCGCTCGTGAATTCGGCCGGAAATCTATTGCGAGCCGAGTCCGTTTGCATACATTGTAAACCCTTTTGCGGCGCGTAAACCGTATAAATTTCTCGTTTTAAATCGATAATACGCTCGCGGTGTATTATATTAGCTGGCGCACGTATATATATAATAATAATAATAATATTATAAATTCTAACACTCGGCGATTATTGCGTTGTTATTATCGTTGTATACGACGTATATATCCATCGTGTTTATTGGAAAATAATTGAACGATTTCACCGGCAGCGTCGCCGGCGCCTTGGAGTTAGGTTTTTTTTTGTTGTTTCTAATAAATATATTATATCGAAAGCGACGAAAACTGGTCGACAAGGTATACCCATACGCGTTAAATAGGATATACCGTCAAAACATATTATGTTCGATTATAATAAACGACGTGCGTATATATTATAATATGTTGTGACGATAAAGGCGTAGGATATGTGAGGTATGCGATAGACATTTTGAATCCCATCCTATATATCAGGTACGTTCTATATACGGCTATACCGTTGAAATAATAATAATAATAATAATAATTAGGTACGCGGGAATTACGAACATTATGCCATGATATAATAAAGTGTAAGAAATAATTTATTAATCATTTAAAACACTATAGGTATATGCTTTTAATTTATATTATATACATAAAAATTATATATATTATATAGGTACATATATGATTACTAAAAGCCTGATAATGATAACGCCATCGACAACTAGTGACTGATTTCAATAACCTATATTTGTTATATCAACGCTCTATATAGAGTAGATTAACCTTAGGTCTTTTAATTCAGTAGCGGTTTTTTTTTTTTTTTGATAAGTTATTTAATTATTTAAAACCGTTGTCTTTTCTTTTGCTGCAAGCGATCTACGAACATACGACGATATCATACCATTATCGAGTAACTTCGAATGCATGTACATAAAATATTACATTTGATTTTTTATCCCAACACTTGAAAATATTGTTATAACAATAAATTCGTCTCTTGGCCCGAACACCTAATTTACCATTATGTTATAAGCAGGTATTATGCTTTTCAATAACATATATTATAATCTATTTTGATATATACATAGCCATACTATAACCTAACTATATTATTATATATTAAGTATAATATATAGTTAGTATTTGTTGGCCACGTATTGCAATACATCATTTAATAGTAATCTTATTTAGTTGATTTTCATGTTCCCATCACGAGCGAGTGTATAGGTTGGTACTATATATTATAATATGTTCAGATATAATTTATTATAAGAAAGACACGGATTGTCTCAATGGTATATGTATAATACTCGTAATAATAATGTTAAAATATTCAACTATACATATTATATTATTATACAGCTCTAATCGCGTTTGTAATATTCGTTTTTGTTTCAGAACATCATATTTTACAATGTGACCCTTCGATTCAATTTGTTTGTGAATTTGATGGATCGCTACGGGTTTTCAGTGCATAATATACTGCATGGCGGTCATTATTCCGTACCTATACTTAGTATTATTATACTTGCTGTACAGTTTCAGTAGCCACGCAGTTCGTTATGGAGCTTAATGTTAGTCTCTAATAGGTAAGCCGATTTCTGATAAATATAAAAAAATAATAGATTTACTATATGGCAGTTTAGTTAACTGTTAGTTAATATTTTATGGTCGTCGCTAAATTTTAAATTAAAAAAAAAAAAGCCTAAAGTGAAAAATTCGAAACTTATTATGACGATTTGTATTTATCTACGTCCAGGCTGTTGGATAGGATTTTTTCACGAATTTATTATTTGAACGGTTGAGGTCGTTATGATAATATTTATGTATTAAATATGGATACCGGGAAAATGTTCTCGTATTTTTTTATTTTAATTAACAATCAATTTATAACGCATGTTATTAATTATCAATCGTCGTTATTATACCTAATACATAGTATATTATAGTAGTGAATAGTAATATTAATTTTGTGTTGATTCGATAAACAATTAATAGCGCCACATCAAAATCGGCGCGTAAAAAACAGATATTATTTATACGAATTAATTATTATGTATACATTATAATATTACACTCGTCGAGTATTTATCGATTTTAATGGCGCGCGCACACGTATATATTACGACGTTTTAACGACGTAGGTATATCATATACATTTCATAGGTGTATATTATAACATTATATACTGCATTAATGCCCATGTTTTAGCACGTACCTGTATTGCACACGTCATATTCTACACGCGTAACGTATTTTAAACGGCGCTTTTTTTCGTTAGATACGGTTTTTGTTTTTGTGTTGCCGACTTATCAAAATCGAAACGTGTCACCGCAATTTCACGTGTCCTCCCTGCAGCGCATACTCGTATAACGATATCGTGTCATGTCACGCACACGGTATATGATATTTATAATAACATCGCCTATGTGTGCTGACCAGCGTGTACAGCGTGCTTGCAATAGTCGTCGCGATATGATAACATAGCTGCTGCAGTGGGTATTAATAACAATCAAACAGCGAACAGCTCGGTCAAAACGATATAAAAACGAAATACGTATAAAGCAAAAATAGTGAACAAAAAAATACTACGGGTTCGGTGCACGCAACGAGTCGGGTGCATTTCTCATGCACTTGCAGGGTGCAGGTATATACTACACATGCTGCATATTATATACATATATATATAATATTAATAGTGTACATAGGAAGTATATTTCGTCAGCGGCAACTGCAGCGGTGTCAGAACTCGGTGAAGTCGGCATAACGTATTTATAAACTTGCCTATATGTATTAGAATATAATACCTACTCTACAGAGAACTCGCGATAGTTTATTATAACGACGTTTCATTATTTGCACGCAATTTGCGAACGTTTAAAACGCCGTTTAATAATATCGGTGTACTTACGCATATATATCATAATAATAATAAGCAATTAACCGAAAGCAATAACATGAAAAATGAGAAAAAAGAAAGAAAACGTGTAATAAATCGTTATAGTCGAGTCGCGAGTTTAATTACTGCAGTTGTTGTTAGTTATTTATTTATTATTAGATGTATACACTTTTTTTTTACATATAAATATTATTTTCCATTTTTTTCCGCTCCGAGTAACATTCCCGCCGTTCGACTGGTTTACACCGCTATGATCACTACCTCCATAACACGTAATAATAATAATAATAATATAATAGTATATTAATATACAGCAACAATCGTAAAGACAAAGTATTTATTTATTATTATTTCTTTTTTTCTTTTCTTGTTTCGTATGCTCTCTCGGTACCCCATCACACGATTTATACTTGACGGACGTTGTGGGAATTTTATTTCCTTTTTTACCCTATTAGCGAGCGTACACCGGCGTCGTGGCTGCTGCCGCCGCCGCCGTCGTGGTTATGGAAACGGATTTATGGCCGGACTCCAAAAGAGGATTGTGGCGATACGCATTGGAAAACTTGCGAAAGCGCATATGTAGTGTATTTATAAACGTGTGAGTGTGTGTATGTGTGTTTGTGGTTTATATTTCGGGAAAGGGTGATCAATAAATCCCACGATTGTATATGTGAACGAGCGGGGCGCGCGCGTATGTGGGCTTCGTGTACAACACGACCTGTTGGGGATTGGAAACGAGACATTTTTAGGTGCGCCTCGTCCGAGTGAATATATCACATACGTATATTATTATGAGTTGTATTTACGTTATATTTTATCCGTACGGTCTAAGGCCGAGTCGGTTTAATATTGTCAATCGCGGTTTTCCAATACATATATACGATGTATATGGCATACCTATTCATATATTATGTAGGTATTAATACTTATATGATAGACTATATGCGAGTGACCCTGTAAAACGAGCCGTTGACGACGACGTCGATTGCGCACATAACGTGTACGGCATAGGTATAATATGCGTATATATCTTCACGGCAAGACTAAATTAAAATTTTTAACGAAATCGCAACTATTCGCGTGTTTGTGTAATTGCGTACTCTGTGAGTTTGTGTATAATGAAGAGAGTGAGAGAGTTGAGCGTGTGCGCATGTGTGTATTAGATGCCTATGGCCGCAAACTGAGAGACCGCTTTGTTATTTCGTATATATATATATTATATTTATAGACGCGCGACGGGACGTTCGCCTATAAAACATATCATATATCATAACGTAATATATTGTAAATCGAAAATATCTATTTTACATGGTCCCGCGGCCATCGTCGTGTACCTATGTGTTTTTACCGTAGGTATATTACGAACCGTAAATTATATAGGTACGTCCGAAAAGCGTTTTGTTTCATGAATAGATATCCAACCTACTATTATTTGAATACGATACAACGATAATGACAAACGGCTTACACGGGTATAATGCTATGCAGCTTGTTAAAAAATGATTATACACATTTTTGACAGAGTGCGCTGATACCCGTCCAAAATTATTTAAATTATATTATACACCTTTGCATACAGAATTCGAGTTTCGTATAAACTGTTTTAAATGCGCATTAGTACCTACATAATAATATTATTATATTGTATGGTTTCAGATTTGTCGAGTGAACGCGTACGAGAATCCTGCAGAACACCGAATACATAATAATATGAATAACAATATTGTGTTATAGTAGTATCGTGGTTCGTCGTTTATCTATAACTGGTGCAGACCCGTGTCAGAGGTAAATTAACAGTTTATTTATATGAGTATAATTCATCAAATTCAATTTAATTATTTCCTTAATTATGTTTCAGGTCGTTTATTTATAGTTTTTGATGACTGACTACTTTGTTAAATTCATTTTTTTAATCGTATGAATTGTTACGCTCCCGACATATTTGCATAAAACAATGGAATTATTAAAACTAAATTCAAACGTATAGCTGTGAACATTATACACATTTAAGCAGGTATATGTATAATTTAGTTCCATAATGTTTTTTAATACAGTTAAAAACAAAAATCGATTAAAAATAATAAATGGACACCATACGTGCAGTGTGTGTAAATTTTAAAAAGATATTTTATGCAAATGTATATATTATGAGAAGCCATTAAATCTTTTGACGATCTCGTTTAAACGTGCGATATATTTATTATTTTCCGCTGCGACGACGTGCAACGATGATTTGTTGTAAGACTGATGTGCGGTCTGAAAATAAATATGAAATAAAACCGTGTTAGTTCCTATAACCTTAAATTTCTGATTAAATTACATTTCTGGCCAGTATTCTTTCCAAAGTACAGAAATCGAATATAGTTAAAAAGAAATAAAATTAATATACACAAATAGCTGTATTTCAGAATCGTATAGAAATAATTGTTAGATAAACCACCACGGAAGATTGATTGGGTACCTGTATAGGTATATCGGGTTAGGTTAGATCTGTGAATCAATTAGTTTTTCATGATCATATTTAGAATTACTTCGCCTGGCGTCTGACATATAATTTATTTTCGTATGTGAAAATAATATACTAATCGAACCAATAGTTATTTTTAATTTGTTTATTTTATTCAGTACCTATAATTGCCTAAAGGTTATATCAATTGGTATATTATAATTTTTCTATTCTGTGTGCCTATATACCGCATGGCTCTTATATTATCATATCAGTGCCAACCTTTTAAAATATCTATAAACGCTGATTTAGATATAAACGCGCACGATACTGTTACGTGTCTTGCAGAATATTATTCATTGTCGACTAGTTGGCCGAGTGTGTTGTGTAAAATAAAATTCATTCAAGGTTTCGCTCGTTGAGGAAGGTTGTGTATATTTTTAATGGGGCGTCTATCGTCGGCGTAATAATAACTATAATAATACAAATAATAGTATAATATGATATTAGGTCGTTTTAAATTAATCTCGCGGCCGCCATATTTCACCGGCTACCTATCATGATGTATATTTTATGGAGGTACACGATATATCATAGCTGCTATAATACACCTGTACCGCGATGGTCGCACGTCGCCGCCACCGCTCGTCTAAACTATTATTATAATGTATATTATAATATCTTAAATATATAATATGCAGACAACGCGAAGTATGTATTTCACACATGCGCGAGTCTAACGCGCAAATTTACATATCGTTTTGGGTAGGTACCTATACATAATATATCTATATACTTGGATAGAATATAATATATTTTGTATACATATAGATACCATATAATAATAATACTATCGCGGTTCAACTGTTATTACTACTATACTACTACAACAACAACAACTATTACGACTACCGAATTACGCGGCTTGTATTATAGTGCTTAGGTATACATTATGCAGGTATATAATATAATATAATATAAACATATAAATGCGCGGCGGTCGTCGTTCCGTGACGCCGCGGCCGAGGAGGACGGACTAGTATAATAAAAATAATAAAAATGTCGAATAATGATGATATAAAAAAAACGAGAGAAAAATTTAAGTAGGTATAGGTGGGCACTCGTCGAACGATTATCGTCGACCGCCGACACAGGGGCCCCGCCGTTAACAGCTAATAAAAGTCCGCGCGTCGTCGGATTCCATTTTTATGCGCGCGCGTTAGTCTCTCCCGTCCATAGGTATTAGTATTTAATTGCTGGGACGGGTTTTATTTATTTTTCCTCAAAATCTGATTCGGTTTTAAATTTATTGTCGACGGCGTCGGCTTGCGATCGTGCGATATTATAATAATGTACAGTACCTATTTAGGTTTATAATATTGTTTGTAGAGACGCGTTCGCAATATCCGTAAATAATACATCAGAATTCATTCTACCCGATCACACAGTGCCGAGCGAACGCGTCATCTGTCGGACAAAAATCGTGACACTCTCACGTTTTTCGGTTTTATTCTCTCTCTCCACCCAGTCGTCGGCCATCACCGATATACTATTCCGTTTAATACGTATCACGCATAACACACACACACATAATATATATACATATCGTAACGCTTGTGGTAAGGGGGTGGTTGAAAACGCGTTACGACCCTCTGGGTAATGGCCCGGCAATTGGGTCAGCCGTTGACCTTGGCATACGTGCACACGTGGCACAGCTGATCGCGCCCACAATGGATGATCGTCATAACATTATCATATTATTATTACTTTATATCGTCGCGTCTTCGTTTGTACAACATCATTACGAGAGTCAGTGTTGATGATCGCAGACCTGCCGGAAGAACTCGCGGAATCGCTTCCGTTCACGTCCCGTCTTTCCGTACATCGTTTGGCTGCAAGTGCAAAACGGTTTTCTCCGATAATATACGTAGGTATATATTATTGCTAAAATATTCGAAAATTACATAATATCACTTGACGCCTGTCGTCGTACCCCGTGATTCAAGCAAGAACCACTGCGGAAAAGGATATTAAATTATTTAAATATACTTGAATAGGACCGAACTCTGTTATTGTCGTTTTCACTCGATGGTTATAAGAAAACTAACATAACAAGGGATTTTATGTGTTATATTTATATGACGTGATTTAAGAAAGCGTAAATGTCATCTCCGTTTGATAACCTAAAGGTTTTGGGGACGCGTGGACGAAATGAGTATAATGCAAAGGTTATAATTAATATTTATAGGTAGGTGCTGTATTAATATGTATCGAGGAAAACGACGAAAACGTTGAACCTATAAATATTCGTGTCAAACAGTCATTAACGCGTGTACGCTGCGTATTATAATATATTATACTTGTATTATATATTGTTTGCGTCTGCTTATTTTCGTATATCGGTCTAGACTCAATCTCGTCGCGTCGTATAACTATAATTTATAATACCCCTGGAATTATATAGGTATATACAATATACTTACAAATACATTTTGCACGATAAGTCTTAAAACGTATAATTATATAGCCACGGTGTACACAACCGTAATAAGTAGTTACTTAAAATATTTCATATAAATTTACTGTCTTAAGAATTTTAAATTGTTCAATAATTAATTCATTACGCCATTATTGTGTTTAATATAGGTTCCTACAGTCTAGACACACGGATTATATATTATATATAGGTACCACGGAAGTATTGTTACATATGCGCGGATATTACGAACTCGAAAAGTATTCATGTATAGAATAAAAGTGAAATCACTAGTAAGTAGGTATATTATCATTAACTTAAGTTTAATTACCAAATTTGTCATTTTAAGATGATATTTTCGAGACAGTTTCGTATTTTGTGCGTGCAGCGTACTATACGTATATACAGCGATTTCTTTGCAGCCATCATGCAAGGTGTTAAACGAACATTATAGTCGGCCCAATTTTTTAATTTATAATAGCAATACGACACACACACACACACACACACACACACACACCTATGTCTGCAGTATTGTTTGTATTTAAACGTACCCACAACAAACATGTAAATGCATAATATGCGACTTCCTACAATATGTTTTATATAGGTATACAGTTGGACCGGCTTGGCGTACGAGCGTACTTGTGCGTGTATTTCGTTTATCGCAATATATTAATATAATAATAATATGCGCAATTAATAATGGCGTTTATAAATAATCGCGGAAAGTATTTCACGTAGGTACCTAAGTGAATAATGTGGCTTTTCGTGTACCAACGTCCGAACGTAATAATATAAACTTTGCACATAGCACTCGTACATGATATAACATAAACGGTTGTAATTTGTAACGTAAATACCTATTGCCTATATTGGACAAAGTTCTCACATCCGCGCGGTGTTATTTTAAAATATAAAAACCCACTAATAATCTATATAGGTACATCCGTTCGCAGTAGTTGTTGTACATAATATATTATGAACACGATTTGTATACGAATACGCAATAATTACACGTTTCGGTATTGCATTATAATAAGCATCCATGTCGTTTTTAATATACGTTATATATTAGGTGCAAGTAGGTAGGTAGGTAGGTACCTATTGAAAATAAATCGTTTTTATATTACAGTATTTAAAATGGTAGATTGTTGTTTATGACGAAGAAAAAAAAACTTTTTACAAATCAAATAATTTATATACGAGCAGATTATTGTTTTATTTACAATTTACGTCGGAGCTGGAAATCGAATTTGTTCGAATTTAATATAATAACACACGTAAACTTCCGTACAAGTTTGAAATTTACCGATCGTACGCGTAAAAATATTGCAAATTCGCGCGAATGGGATGAAAACGTTTCTATTATTGTTATTGGCATAATAAAAACTGTATGTATACAATGCATACGGGTGGTAGTACAAAATATGTTGTAGACAAATGCGTTTTTTTTTCAAGAGTTGTATAAACGCGCGTGTTAAAATAATAAAAGTAAACCCGTTGTTAAATATTATTATAAAAAAAAAAAAACCATTTCAGTTTACATTCTGACCGTGTGTACACCGTCAGGTATGTATACATTCAGTGCTTGTGTTATGGTAGTTTCGCAGTCGTCTGAATCTCCAGGGATGATATTCGAGTATATTATATAATATGTACGTACCTACCCACTTGTGCTTTTTAAAGTATCATTAAGGCATTATGAATACATTTATTTTTAAGTATTTAAAATCGTATTTACGCGTCGGTATATTATAGTATTATATAGGTATATATTTAATTATTTAGACATCGTTGCGCGTGGAAGTGTTTACGATTTAGGTAATTTTTATGACATAATAGACTGCAATGATTTAATTATTTCTAAATGGTTATCGATTATATTATATCTTTATTCTTGTTATACATAATTTTCGTCAATGCTCATAGTAAGTTATTATCTAAATTTGTATCCACTTAATAATATTTTAAAGTTATACCTAAAGCAATTATCAACAATCGTTATCATAAAAAAAACGTGTAATATGTATATTATATCTATTATGTGTAGTGATATTTTGGACTTAATCTTAGATTTGTGTAATATTATGTTACGAAACTTTTTGTCTACTGTTTTATTGCACTAGTCTATCGGAGAGACATCATCTTTATTTTGTTTTTATTTTGGTTGTATTTCCTGCAGATATCTGTAAGTGATTTGGATGATAATATTGTATACCTGTTGAGGAAGTTCGTTCTCGGGACTAAGCAATTGTGCGGAACTCCCGATATAAAATCGAGGTATAGCGCATTATATATTCACTGGCCCTATATTTAAATTGGGTTTATTTATAAAGTGATTATAATTTATGGATAATATACAACTATACAAGTAATACAGCTCCTAAAGATAATCGAGACGCATTGATTGAATAGCTTGTGTTGTTTTGGCATTTGACAGATTGGCAGCAGCCCAGATAATTTATTTTTATTTTATAAAGTAGCACTTAGAGCAGTGTGGTAAAGCAATTTCCAAACTCTTACAACCACTCTAACAATCTACCGTTTCGACTTAAATCAGTTACAGCTACCTATTATATAAAGATATCGCGCGTCGCAAACTATTATGCAGAGTTATAATAATAATATAATAATATTCAGAAAATATGTACCGTTACATGAATTAAAGGCCACATGTTGGTGCAAGTAATTATGCCTTTATATAAACGTATATGAGCGGGAGGGAGAGGATAGCAATTTGTTTATTAACACATACCGTCGAGGTTCAAGTCTTCGAGTATCTAATGGAATAAAAAAAAGAAAATACTGTAAAGACATTCCGAAATAATTGATGGTCTGCGTCGAAATAAAGATCATGCTGTACAGCGTACACTGTACACAATATAAACACGTACACGAAATGCGATGATTATCATTATATACCGTCCGTTGACACGACTATAATATAGCTGCGTTACACGTTTTTAACCGAACGATATAATATATTATAATAAATATAGGTAAACAGGACCGCGGGGAAACGCGCGAGTTTTAATTTGTTGGTAAATCATAATCGTTCCCTAAACGCGTATTCGTATTTATAATACGCGAGCACACACACACACCCAATCGCTGTATTATATACATTATTATACACGATGTTGACTATTATTTACATAAAGTAGCCGCGGTATATATGCATAATATAATAACAGTAATCACCGTGTTGCGCGAATTCGTCACTAATCAAAACGCGTCGTGGTATGTACATATACATATAAACTGCAGTGTATATAATAATAATATCCGTATAATAATACCGCGATATAATATTTTATTATAATGGCGTTAACCGCTGTAAATTAACACACACACACACACACACACACGCGCGCGCGACGGAATTGCCCGGTAATTTGTTATGAACCGCCATCATAATCAATACATCGTATAATATCAATAATAATAATACCTATGCGTATCTATATAACACATTATAGTGTACATGCATACGCGTTTATTACCTGCAGGTACTCTACATAAATATATATTTATATAGTGTAGCATAACTACGTGTCATACGTATACCTATATATTATTATATTCGCGGCAGACGGACGAATTGAATTGTATAAACACCTCGGATAATACATGTTATTGGCGTGTTGGTATAATAATAATATAAGATTTACCGCGGGACCGCGCACTCTTTCAAGTCATATAGGTACTATCTATATGTCTATATATAATATTTAGTACAATTCCGTCCATATTGTTAAGGCGCGTTGTTTTGTAATGTTAAAAGCAGACGTATATACGTATATACGTCACGGAATAGAGATATGTCTGAAAAAATATAAAATAATATCTAGCATTGCAATCTCATCGAGTAAAATAATATTATAATAGATATGTGAGACCGTATGGTAGTCCACGTGCGCCACTGTCGTGATGATGTGTTATGAAGACGCCTTTTGAGTTTTATACCTATACTGCTGCTGCTGCAGTAGCTGGACTCGTATTATCGTCGGTGTTATGTAGATAATTATTATATGGTCGACAGATCACCATCCAGCAGTGTTGCAGTACCGGCGATACGGGACTCGTGGACCGGTGTCGTAGACGTTTGCTTTGTTTTTTTTTTGCGTAAAGTTTAACGACAATTTTGACGATTATTTATAACGCGGTACGTGGAACAACAAAAAAAAAAAAACGTTTATTTCAAATAAGCACTTTTTCGCGAATTTATCATTTTGATTTGGGTACTTAGAAATGTTGGCATTTTTTTTTAATATTTTGATTTTTTGATTTTATTCGGGTTATAGAACTCGTATTGTTTAATATATCTAGGTATAGTAATATTTTGTTGGATTTATTCAGTAGACATTAATAATTACGGTTGTATTGTTTCGTTAATGACTATTTAATTAAACATTTTTATTTTTAAGTGAGTTTTTTTTCAATTTCAAGGTTAGTCTGTTGCACTTTTTAAAACTTACATTGAGACAGTGCATTTTCACTATGCAATTTTCTTTATAATAATTGTTTTTGTTTTGTATAATTATTGTTATATATATAAGTACCTATACTTATATCACAATTATTCATATTTTATATAAATGCAGTTTATCCCAACTATAGGTATGTATAAATACATGTTCTCAACAGCTGTTTTCGTTTAATTGCGGACGCTGCACAAGTTCCAGTATAATAATATAATGTATTATTACTATTATTATTATTGTTACAAACATTACATACTCGGCACACACGTTAAACGTTTGACGTGCACTGCGCATATGCTTTCACGCGGAACGTACTTATATATTGTTTAGGATGTGTTTCTAAAACTCTGCGTGGAAAAATTCCTATAACCCGTGACCTGAGCACACACACACACAGTTCTATTTTACCAGTAGAAAATCCAATCATTATATAATTATATTACGGGACAGAGGTGATATATTTAACAAACTCATCGCACGTCATAAATTATTATTCGTTGTTTAGCGATAATATGGCTTATATAGTTATATGCAATGTAGAACGCCACCGTTCGTTTTCTGGGGTATTGAAAACATAATAACTCTACGAGAAAAGAAATTTAAAAAAAAAATTATGATACCGATATGGCTTCAGTGATATATAAGGTCGCTTGAAATGTTATCACGTGACGATATAATTATCGTTTCTTCGTGTTCATTATAATAATATATTATATTATATTATAGGCTTAATGTTGCTGTATATTTGTGTTTATTATAATAATATACACATATTATACTTTATTCGTTTGTTTGATGTACAATTAAACAGCCGTGTGGTAGACTTATCAGTGTGGAAATTTAGATAACAAATGTATATAATATTGTTTCGTCAATTTCAATTACGAGCGCGTGCATAGTTACATGTATTAGTCGACTAATACATATAACTATCGTATAACTTCTATATAGGGTGATTATAGAAGTGTTTAGATGAAATAGGGACATTATAATATTTATGAAGTGATGTGTACTCGTATATCTATATACATGAATACAAAATGTAACGCATGTTGAAGATATCATTATTATAATATTGTTATATTATAATCAAATCTTAAAAAAAAAACTGTCTAAATTCCGTTATCATTACATAACATCGAACACACCATGACACACGGATAATAATATTCAATAATATACATTAATGTATTTTATTGAATATTATTATCTTATACTATTCATAAGCGCCCTCTGACAAATGTATAGGATAAAATAATTAGGTAGGTATGTATCATGTCGTAAAGTCCTGCTGTATTACAATATAATATAATATACGTTTAATTAATCATTTTTTCACCAAATGAATCGACAACCTAACACCGCTGACTGCAGCAGAACGTTTATGTAAGTACCGAATTTCTAAATGAAAAAAAAAACATTTTTACCATGCATACCTAAATAATATTACAACAATAATTCCTATGAAGAAAAGATATAGATACTATTAGCATTTTACTAATCGCGATATTATTATTGCTGTAAGACGATCATTGTGGTTTGTGCATGTGCCCTGAGACGATCACGTAACTTGTATCTTATAATTATTATGGAATAGGTACTGCAATAAACGGGATGAAAACTTCTGTCGGAAAAGTAGGCAGGTGTATTACAAAATCGGACCTCCAATAAATTATATATATATAAATATTAAAATATATGGATCATGCGGTATAAATTATATAGGTAGATTGATATAGACATGACACCGCGGTCGCGAGCCGATGAAATCTTTTCTTGCCACTCGTGACTACCGGCTCTATATACCTGTACGATTGTAATAAAATGTACTACCTATGATGCGTATATACGGTATTACACGATGTTATAATATTATTTATTACGGCGTTCTCGTATATATGGGGGCTAAATCGCACATTGATTACACCGTGAACGAATTCCCCCCATCGCAGCGAGGCGTGTGCCTACGCCACCCGACGATTTAAACACATACTCACACACACGCGCGCAAACACACACTTAAATCAATGACCTTTTAAATAACTGTGCACGCAGCATATAACATTTATATTACGACAATATACACTCGCATTATTATATTGTTGTAACGCGTGTATAAATATAAAGGAGAAAAGTATTCCACCTATTATAACAATATAATAATATAATATATATAATAATAATATCGTATACACGTATGCCTACTAAATAGGTGTACATCTCAGGCAATTTTTTTTATTTCTATCAAATATGCGTGTTATATACTCAATGCCTATTATATGGCTACGACATTGTTGCAGGGTCATCTCGCGGATACACGACGACGAAGACTTCCACTACGTTTTAATCGCGGATCTTTTCCGGCCTGCGTGCGCTCTCGAAACGTGTATATACTTTTATGTATTAAACGTGTGTCCATATAGGAACATTATATATATTATATATGATATATATATACATAATATATATATATATGCATATTTTATTTTTTAAACATCGGTAGTGTTATATACGTATATATACCTATTTAGATGCGTATAATATCATACAGAACGTACCCGCAGCAGCCTACGCGCCGCATACGACTTGGGAGAATACTGCAGCTCAGATTACAATCGCGCGGGTAATCAACAATCGCGCACTATAACTGTGTTGCTAATAATATATTATATTGTGTATGTACTACATAGATACGGTCATTTATTGTGGTTCGCGCGTGTAATTTTTTTTTAACGTCTAATTAGCGATTGCATTTTTTTTCAGGCCAAACACATCACGCGTTGGGTGTTGATTGTTAATGAACATACTCGACAACATCAACTGGACTAAACGATAATAATTATATGAAATACGATATCGGATATGCACGCGTGAATCAAAAAATAATAATATAAAATATTGTATTATACCTATTATACCTATATGTACCCACTTTAATTTACACCAAACGCTTTGTTGTACCGCTTACATCAACATTAATATATTTTATAAATTTACATTTGTATATTGAGTAGAATAATTTATAATACACATTCATCCATATTATGTCTAATTAAAATGTATTTTTTTACATAATTAGTGTAGGTATATATAAGATTACGAGAACGCTGTGTATTTATGCACGTATATATTGTATGTATGCTGAACGAGTAATAATTGAATACATCATCATAGGTACTATAGTGTGGTTAAATTAATTATTTTCCGATTTGCCGTTGAAAGGAAATCGAGCAATCAGTTGTTTATGCATGAATAAGTATATATTATACCTATACTGAAAGCCGGGTTATGTTACTATATTATAATCATCAATCAATATGTTTTAACTCGCCGAATATGTATATCTACCATAGAGTAAATTATCAATTTATATACTTGTATAGTTCAATGAATTTATAATAAACATCATCATAATCGCATATGAAGATTAAAAACACACAAAAAATTTAAACTGTATAAATTATAATATTTGATCGATGTAAGTATAATGGATGTTTATAATATATTATATGTATAACTCAAAAATGTATATTATAGGCAAGGTATTCCTACCTAATATATAAATTATACAGGTAAACGTAATCTATACATTATTTAATAATATTGTGGGCTATTTCTTGAATAATTATGTTTGATATAAATGTATGATTAATTAAGTGTCGAGAGGTATAAAATATCTTGGAGAAATGTATAACAATTAAATTTTTTTAATTGTATTTAGTTTTAATATTTTAATGTCATCTCGCACCAGTCAATCAGAACTTTTATCGTCAATTTTTATAAAGATTTAAAAAAATTATTGTAACAAATTTACACTATTGTACCTACTTTATAAAATTATCTACGTTTTCTGCAACCTATAGAGTTAGAATATTACCTATAATATATTATATTTGTGTTCGGAATTAATATGATAATACTACGCTAGAATGTGTAATTAAATTATTTAAAAAAATAGTCAGAAAATTAACTATCAAAATATCTGAAGCTACGATTTTGCCACAATCTTAGACGAATATTTAAGTGAATAAAAAAATTAAATCGCCACAGGACATCTTTGGAGCGGCGTTAGAGTGCCGACGTCATAGTCTAATAATAATTGTACCCCGGAGTAAATATATTATTTAAATAAATCATAATTTTTTTATTCTCCTATAGGTTTAAGTTTAGTACAATAATATAAGGTTTAGCACATCATTATATACAACGATAATGATGCGGTTTTTTTAAATTTAATTGTACGGATAAAAAATTAAAAACAGAAGGTCAAAAAAAAAATATAGATAGGTACCTATAATAACATTTTGTTCTCGTGGCATGCAATTGGCGATTGTTGGGATATAATAATGACTTGCCATACAATATAATAATATAATCATATTATGTGTACATAACGATGATATATATTAATATGACACATCATTATCATATATACGGAAAAAGCGGGAAGAAAATATAAGCGAGTGAAAGATAATATTTAATTAAAAAATACTCTTTTTCGTGTCTGTACCTAGAGACTGACCTGCAATGGCCATCCACGGGTAGAACGTGTGGTTGTTCTGTTGCTGGTTGAGCTGCAGGGCCTGTTGCTGGTGACCGTTGTTGTTGATGCCGGTGCATGTGTTCCACGAGGCGGACAGCGAGCCGGCCGAGTTGCGTGCCGAGTTCGGGCTGGCGCCGGCGCCGTCCAGGCCGGATACGCTGTTGCCGGACCCGTAGCCGACGCGGGATTCGGGAGTGCACACGTTGGGCCGGAGAAGCGACCCATTGGCGGCCGCAGACGCCGCGTTGCCGGGCCACACCACGTCCTTGGGCGAAGACGCGTAACCGTTCTGGTGGGCCGCGGCCGCGGCGTCCGATTTGCCGACGCACGGCTCGGTCTTCGTGTAGTTTAGCCCGGCCGCGGCCACGGCGGCTGCGGACGACTGATCGCCACCGCCGCCACCCGAGCCGCCCCCTCCGCCACCGCCTCCACCACCGCCGACGCCGCCACCGCCACCGCCGCCTCCGCTGGAGCCGTAGAGCTTGCACGCGGCCGCAGCCACGGACGCGTCGTAAGGGCTGTCTTGCGGGGCCCTGGACTGCGATAAGCCGTGATGGTGATGATGCTGCGACGACGCGTACGGTGACATGCCCAAGCCGATCGGAAACCGGTACGCGGCCGCCACGGCGTTCTGGTCGTGGTGGTGCGCCGACGACGACTGGTGATGGTGATGTCCACCGTAGAAACCGCTCTGCTCGAAGTACGAATTCATCTTAGGCAGTATAATTATATGGCTCGTCGACTATATAATATAATATTATTATGTCTTGTATAAATACGCGACGTATATTTTCGTTTGATTTCCGTCCGCTCACACTCGGTGGCTGCACGTGGGACAGAGGAAAGTCGCGATTTTTTTTCGCCGACACGTCGAGGAAAAAATACGTTTTTCCTATATATATTAGAGCGCTGCAGTCAGTGATACATTTACGAAGATAATGCAATACGATTATATTTCGTCAAGATCGCATCGCTCGGGTCGGTGCAAATTGATATTGCACACACGCCAGACACACACTCACTCTTGCACGCGCGCGCACACACACACATACACACAAACACACACTTTATATACGAAAACACTTTTTGTCGGCTTTACGAACCGTTTAATTTGTCGTAAAAAGGGTCATCTCGCCGTCGTCGTCGTATATCCGGACGGGTCGTAAAACTCGCGCGCGCGCCCGCGGTTTTTACGAGCAGAGTATAAAATTTTTAACGACGACCGGCGCTATATATATATAATATATATTATGTACCTATATACACGTCGTGCGAATTGATAGTAAAAACGGAAAAAAACCGAACCGTGGTCAGTAAAACACTTGAGAAAAACGAAAAAAAATTAATTTACGAAATTTCCGAAAAGTACAATAACGCACGATAGCGTAGTAAGTCGGTATTTTCGGCGCGGGGGAGGGACGGCGGACTTGACGATCCGCGATTTTCGGTTTTAACGATATTATACTATATTATTATTATTATTGTTATTATTATTATTTTCGTCCGTGTATGCGCTTTAAGTGGTTATGACGACTTAACGACGGGACAATCAGATCGTCACTGGCGCGCACACACGAACGTGCCATGTGACTCGGGCCGCGAGCGCTCGAAAAAGCCCCCCACCACCGCGAAGGCCGCCGCCGCGCACACGCCGCCGCCGCCGCCTCGCGGGGATCTCCCGTTTTCGTCGCCCGTTCGCTTTTTGTTGCGCCATTCGAGAGAAACGGGTTGCAGTGCGGCGGCAAGAGAGCGCGGCGCGCCGACGACGGTGCGGCAGTACGGTTCTGGTCATGGTGAGGTGTTGGGGGGGGGGAGAGGGAAGAGCGCCGCGGAAAGACCCATTAAAACGGAATCGGCGAGAACCATCGTCTCGCGGGGCGGGGTGGTGGGAGCCGGGCCAATAGCCGTTCAATTCGTCATGGCCGGCGCGCGCGGTGCCCAGTGGCGCCCGCGCGCGCCGCCGTCGCGTTTCGTCGCCGTATTCGTCCGCCGCCGATCCGTTTGCGTACCCGCGCTGACATCTACCGGACGCGCGCGTGACGGTCCACCGACCTGTTAACCGCAGGAACGCTGTCAAGTCTTTTTTTGGAAACTATTCGACAATATTATAATATTATATAATATTTTTAATATTATTAATATAATATGACTCTTTTCTTGCGTCTATAGCATGTCATCCATAATATGATATTGAGACACATAGGTATAGTGTTGTAAAACCATCGAAGTGTAAAATATTATACAGAGTGGGCCGTACACGCGACCGTAAGATTGAAATCTTTTTATTTTTAATTCATCAAGTTTATAATCACATTACTATAAAAAATCATAAAATCTCTATACGCTCAAAAAAATATATTAAAAATAATAGGTGCCATAAAAATGTGATATTTTATATTAATTTGATATTCATATTCTACAAATTTATTTCATTTTAGCTAGTCTTGAAATTAATTTATAGCGCTTAGGTATCCATCGCAATAAATCTAATGAGCCGCAAAAACCGCGATGCAATTTGTTGCAACAAAGTTCGAGCTCTATAATTATTATGAGTTTCTATGATACAAATCGTCAACTGGGTAACCACCAATATTTAAGACATAATTGTCAACTGCGGCAGTGGCAGCCACGGAGGTCTGCCACATATAGCACGATATTATGATATCAAATTTTACGACACAAACTTTGGTACTAAAAAAAAAAAAAAAAACTTTGAACAACGTAGTTCTTCGATAAAAATGTAACACTCGAGGGTATTTGCATTATCGTCTGATATCTGAGAGTCGATCTCTACATAATATAATATACTATATAAATAAATTTGGTCGTTAAATTTTATGGCTTTTTGTGACGTCCTCCCCGCAAAGACCGACGAAATATAGTATTGGGTGTGTATAGACTATATATTATATTAAAGGTACCTATATCTACAAGACTGTACAAGAGGTATCCATAAATATATCGCATCGAACTGCAGTATAGTTATAAACTGCGCGCACATCAATACATCAGTCGGCAATGATTGTTTTGTTTGATAGAAATATAATGTTTTTAAACATAAAATAATAATTCTATATTGTCAATATTTTAAACCGTAGTCATATTGCAGGAAGGTTCTCATGTATAGTACGTCGACTCAATAACAAAATACTAAACGTACCTACGATTTATCTTAGTTTTTGAACTGTCGTGTGTACAAGCACGTTCTTAACACGTAACATTTATCTCAGTGTATGAGCCAAAATAATTAAAAATTAAACGAGCGTACATTAATACAAATTTGTATACATTAGTTTTGTTCTATACATTTATATGTTTTTATGTTCGAAAACAATATGAGTTGGTATACAGCACAGTGAATGATTAACTGTTTATTTTTACTTCTCGCAAACGTTCGTATAATATTATAATAATATAATCTTTTATAATAAAATCGTTTTAAAAGTTAGCTCATAGTCCTGCAAAGCTATACCTACGAACGAGTCCTTCAGAGCAGTGATAATATACATTGTGTACATGGTTTTTTATTTGTTTTACTTTTTTGATAGGATAAGAATGCAGACTCTAGTTTCAAATACCTGAGCACTTAAACATAACAAAGATACAGCTGTACCAGGCACCTGCATATTAATTATC
Source organism: Acyrthosiphon pisum (assembly GCF_005508785.2). NCBI lineage: Eukaryota > Metazoa > Arthropoda > Insecta > Hemiptera > Aphididae > Acyrthosiphon > Acyrthosiphon pisum. Next base: position 143,967,005 of record NC_042494.1, read on the forward strand.
AATATTGGAAATCGATTCTGTTTGTTTAGCCAGAAAAAGTCGTTTTTCTTTTATTTCGGTAAGCGTTTCCACAAGCGTATAAGAAAAAGGGAACAGCAAAATTTGTCCTGCGTAAAAGAAATAAATATATATTTAAACAATAGCGCGCGCGTACTTGAGCTTTGTCACTTTTTTCGTGCACCGACGATATGTTATGTACCTATATAGCTCCAATCGGAATAGTTTTGCGTCCGACAATGATTTCCGTCATTACTGTTCGAAAACAATTCCACAACTCACCATTATAGGTATATCCGGCCTGCGCTTAGGTGATCGAAGAGCAAGTCGACTCTGCAATTGAGTGTTGCTATAATATAACGTCTGATTCTCCGGTATAATATATAAATCTCAGTTCTATACCCGTAGAATCCTGTTTTTTTTTCATAATTATTCATTGAACCCAATATATAATGTAACCAGAGTAATATAATATACCTACCTAATAAATTATAATTTAGTGTTTTAGTGTGTAATTATTATTATTTCAATATTCGGCTTAAACTTTTCCAATAAATCGTGATATTATACGTTATTAATCGTCGTTGGTAGTATATTTATTACGAGAGTAAAAGTGCTCAATACATTTATGTACGCCGAAATAATGTACAGTTATCAGTGAGTATAAAATATATACACAGTTCCTATATTATAGTTCCAGGAATAATCGATAAAGCCGCGTTGTGCCGAGAATAACAAGTCCAACAATAAAAATAAATAATACTTACTATAATAGCGTATATAAACTACATATTATTATAATAACATAAGTGCAGTACGTACATCATTGCGTTTGAAAACCGATTCCGTTTAATGATTGTCCTAAGATTTATCAAAAAATAACGGGCGTTCTAGCTTGTTATAATAATATTATAATATCGATAGTTGTATCATATACGTCGACAGTTATATTATATATCATGTCGGTTTGTACTTTATCCCAAACTCGTCGGCAGTGGTAGTCAATGATCAACCGGCTGCAGTTATTGCCAATAACAATAATATATAAGTACCCATAATCATATAATATCAGCTTTGGAGTAATATTTATATTTTGACCAGTTGGAAAAACATAGGTATATGGACAATTTTATTGCAACCAGATCGTTTTTTTACATATTTTTTATTAAAATAGAAACATTTATAATCCGTATGTTTCCATAAATACAATAAGCAAATGATATTATGTATACAATATTAGGACGTGGTGATGTGAGAGAAGGAAGTGACCAGTTACAATACTTCAAAGATACGAGTTTTATTCACCTGTTTAGATAAATTATTTATATTACAGGGAACATAAAAATTATCATTGTATTAAAATTATTATCTTATAATATTGAATTTTTCTTATGGCTCACCTTCGTTATCAAAGGTTATGAAATATAATATTAGGTATGTATCAAATACTAATATTACTTCTTACTGTTTTAGCTCAGTTGGACAAACAATATTACAATATTGTAACTATATAGGAAGGCAAGCCATATGTGCTTACAACTCGATCGTTACTTCAACTTACTTCATTCCACCGTGATATTTTTCGTTGGTCGTTCTCAAGTTACACGATTGTAGCAGCCATTTTTGCGTATCCCTGACCCACCATTCTCGATTTCACCAATTTCAAGTATTTTTACACTATAATATTATAGTGTTGTGGAAACAAGGAATTTTCAAACATAAACTGAACATTTTTAATTGTTGGCTTAACACGTATAAATCACGAGCACATAATATAAACTAAATACGATATGAAACTTGGATTTGGCATATTGAATGATTCCAAAATGTTGGGAGAAGAAATTGATAACCATAAAATTTATTTCCATACTATAGAAACTATATAAAACTATTACCTATTAGTATTATCAGGATACAATTGTTTCTACATGACGTCTGGTCATCATAATTCGTCTAAAGAATCATTTATATTATTATCATATATGCCAATAATTTAGACATTGTAATATTATAGGTATTAGATACTTATTACTCCACTCGTAGATATTAATATTAACATCATAAAAAATTTAAATCATTGAAAAAATATTCATATTCTATATTGAAGGGTGAAAATCCCTGATACTATTGTTTCCACATATAAAAAAAATCAAACAGCTATCCGAATAATTGTTCACGTTTCAATAAAAATATTTATATAATGGTATATACAACATACCGTGTACATAAACCTATCTAATATTACCTATATAATATTACATGCTGTGCGTATATGTATAATTATTTTAATAGACCCTCAAATATATATATATATATTATATACGTATACCAGGTACGCACGGAGACGTTTTTTGGATTTGCATTTTAATTTAATTTGCCGCCGGCAGCGCATTGTTGATGTATATTTTCTATAATATAATACATATTATAAACGTTTTAAAATTTATATATTATTTAATATATTGCAGTAGGTATATTATACCTACCAGTATGATGTATATTGTATATGTATGCGTCTCCCATAATATTGTACACTTTGATCGGAGCTAACATCGCATACGACGACCAATAATTATTTTTGTATTATTACTACGATTACCTTTAATATAATATTATATAATAAATAGAATAGGTATTATTACTAGGTATTTTATATACGTTTCATTAGAACTCGTGGTATGTATATAGTTATACTGACATAATATAATATATTACCTATACAATATACATATACCAATAATTATAGAAAAATCACTGTAGGGCGAGAAAACCGATATTATGGGCCACTCATTGATAATAATATTATGTTAAAATATGGACCCGCAATGCCAAGGTACAAGATTGGCATTGCAATGTGTATTATATTAATATTATATTATAATGTTATATCTACATTTTACAACTTTAATGGCCACTATAAAATCGGAAGTCTGGTTTTCACGATACACATCAACATTTTCATCGCTTTATTATAAATGTAATATATAATCGCGCGTCTATTATAATTTATATTATTTGAATATATATGTATATTATGCACTTGATGGTTCATCAAATATATAGGCAGGTACATCGCACTTGCACAACAAACGATATAATATCGTTTGTATAATAATTATGTTATTATAATATATACGTTAATCTACGTTAGAAGACATTATTGTACGACACGATATTTACTACTATTTTCAATCAAACGTATCTTTCTAATCCACTGAATTATTGTAAGTATAGGTAGTTATATTTTCTGCAAGGAAAACAAAATATTTAACGTGCTATATAATAAACAATACACGTGCGCATTGTCTTGCTAGCGTGTAATCTTATCATTTCGAATATTATCATTATAATATAACTTAAATATCTATTAGGTACATACTATAATTATTTATAATTGAAATATTCATTTACTAGATATCTATTAAACCCTGGCCGGTATCTTTTTATGAACTACGATAGACAAGGTACAATACCTCTAAAATAATTACAAATTGTCCCATATTTACATAGACATATTTTTCAGATATTTTAGGCACGATTTGTGATGTGAATGCTAGCAGCGACCAGCCTTATAACGATACTCATTGAAAACCCGATTATAGGGGCTACATCTATACCGAAAATATTAGATCTTTGAATGAGCTGCACAAAACGTTTGTTGCAGAAGCGTTTTTACTTTCCAAAAAAGTGTCTCATAATAATATACAAGATAAAACACGCGCCGACGTCAAACTACATAATATATTATATATTATATATTGTATAAAAGACAAAAAATGTTTGCAACTGACTGACGGTGTCCTTTATGAAACCGTTATCCGATTGCGATGAAATTTGGTACAGAGATAGATTAGAGAAGAAGATAGTCGATAGACTATATTTTGTCACGTATAAAGGTAAATAAGAGATCCAACTCGGGGAAGTTCTCAAACAGGGATTTTGAGATTTTTTTTTTTATTATATTTTTTTTAAATTTTTTTTTAAAGGTTGCTATTGGTTTTATTTATAATAATTATTATCTATTGTTAATGCGGAAAGCCTGTGTACTCGAGTACAGTATGTATCGAGTTTGAAGAGATAGATTAGACCTAGGGGAAGAAGGTAGTCGATAGACTACAACACTTTTGAAGAACAACATTTCTGATACTTTAAAGTTAGCCTTATACATTTCTACGTATACCGCAGGTAGATTGCCTACCTGATAACATACTGCTCACATAATCACAAAAACCTAGCAAAAGCAACACATTGCCGTGTTTGTTAGTTGCAGGTAGGTTATAACTATCGATTCGCACAGAAACTAAAATATTATATTCTACTTACTTACCTACCATTTTAACAATTGTTTCTTAGTAGGTATATGTAAAATGTAAACAATCAAGAAATCAATGCGCAAATAAAATACCCAATTCAAATGTTAAGAATATTTTATAGATTTTAATAAAACAAGTCGTACGTTGATCTGTTGAAGTTTAGTTGTTATATTTGTTTTCTAACTTTAATCATGAATAATATAACTCTTTAAAGTTTTATGTTGCAATTATTTCAATGAAATATATATTTGTAGGTACATACAATCTTGGTAACCACATCTAATACTAAAGTAGGTATGATATTGGTGTTTTGTCATATGAACGAAAAAATCTACGAGGTGCAATTATTGTTGGATAGTTTCCTCATCGTGTGAAATGTAAAATATGTAAATATAAGATAAAAATATAAAAAATCCATTTTTATTATTGTATCTAGTGTACAGATTTTTAAATAAATTTAAAAAAAACTTAGAGGTAGTAGGTATATAATATAAATGTTTGTATTTAAAATGTATATTTTGTATACTTTTACACAATATTGTCTTATAATTTATATTTTATAGTTTATGACTGTATTATAAATCTTAAGACAAAAAATTAAATTAATTAAATCTTATTTAACACAACTGTGTAATATAAATTATGTATAAATAATTATATACTATCCTTACATATGACATTCAATGTCTTTTGATCGTTTTAATCAATAAACATCTTTGTAGTTAACACGTTTTGCGTTTTTTGAGTTGTATAGGTTATATATTGAACTATTTTAATATTAATAACTTAAAAGTTAAAGTAAATTAATTCCAACAAAAATTATAAATATACAATACCTATACACCCAACGCAGTTGCACTTGCGTGAAAAATGGTATTATAGTACCTAAACATTATTATATAGTATACAACATCTGACACATTTAGACTAAACAAATTGAATATACAAAAATTTACTGCGTGATTGTGACACGAAAACAATTAAATCATATAATATTATATTTATTATCTCTACATATAGTATATAGTAAAAACATTACATAAATGCTCTTAGTAAACAATTTTATAATTATTTAGATTTATAATTTCTTGTTTTTCACCGTCAACACTCGGAACGGTTTTAATTTTTTAATTCAATTTATATTATATGAATATGTTATAATTATGTTCGTACATATTATATTATTATTTGTTAACAATGAAAACATTGTGTCTATACATATAATACAAATGTAAACCACACGCAGACATTGTATATTACATAGTACGTATATCATTTATATATATAAATATTACCTACATAATAATATATTCGAATGTTTTCCACTAAAACAAACATTGTCTGGAGAGAAAAATTAGGAAGAAAACAAGTTTTTGTTCTCCTTGTGTATTATGTATATTTTGGGCTTATTATATATAATTGACGATCGCTAATAAAGGACTTCCGGTGCGTAACGATATTATTATTTTAAAAATAGGTACTCTTTCAAATGAGTTCACGGGAAATTTTGTGGACGTACCAGAGGAAATAGGTTCCTACGCCGAAAATATTGTGCTATAAGAATACATTTCTTAGCATGACGCGTATACATATGCAAGGGCATATAAGGCTTCACTTATATTCGTAATTATTAATGGCTTGATAATTTGTTCTGGTACATCATTTTTGGTAAAACAAGACACCGCGGACGGGTCCCGATTATAATATATTTTATTCAACAATATATAGGTATATAATGGTTATAACAGAAAATAATTTGCATCCCCGAAATTTAATTGCTCATTTGTATGGTTGTATTATTTTATGATAATATCATCTTGTAACAGGTTTCGTATAACATTTCATTTTCTAATTAAAACAAATTTAATTTTTAATGAAAACCTAATTTGTAATACGTACCTGCTGTGCACGTCCTGCTTCCAGTGTAGGTACCTATATAATATAATGTATAATATACGTTATTTTCTCCCACAACACACAGAGAGTACAGTTGTATAAGTACTAAACATATTATGCATAAATATATTATATATGTACGTATTAAAGTGGTATAAATCATAGTTTTAAATTAATGAGTATCTAGAAAAAAAACCGATAAATCAATCTAAATGGAAAAAAACACTATTTTACCTTATCTTATCTATTTATCTAAGACTATTAATCGTATATGTGGTTACACGTCGCATATATTACACTATGTTGTGAAATAACAATTAGGTACATATAACCTACACATGAATTATTATTTATTACCTATGTGTCTTGTAATGGTTGGATTTTGGGCAACCATTTTTGCATGCCACGTATATAATATCATGACCGGCTGATCAATTTTGAAGGGACGATTATTGTTAGTGTTTTTCTTTATATACATTTTGAAGTGAGTTTTTAAATTGAAATATTTTATATATCTATACCTACCTTTAAATCACTTTAAAGTTGTTTTTTTTTTATTGAACTTAAGCCCGGCGACTATGGCCATTAGCTGTTGTAGGGGTTATGAACTGTGGTTGGTACGGTAACGGGTAAGGTGTTGTTATACGGTTGTTACGGTCGGTAAGCAACACGTGTGTGGCAAGGTTTACCTGACACGAACCCGGGTGGTCACCCATCCGGGAGCGCCGCGCCAATCCACTCTTGAAAGTTTAAGTATATAATATAAAATACAGGATAATCGCTTTGCCATAGTTTTAGTTGTACCTATTCTGTATTGAGTCATTGAGTAATTTGTCACTAAATTGGATGTTTTAAATTCGTATAGAACATTACGTCAGACGAATATATCATTCTGACCGGATATACAGTCTGTCATTTCTAAGGACATAATTCATGATACCTATATTAATTATACTGCTATTATAGTATATATTAGTTATACGTTAGATATTATATTTGTAATACAGTTAGTGAGTTGAAATATTTTTTGCAAATTATATAAAAATAATAATATTATTTCATATACCTAATGTTACTAGCTGTTATTAATTTATAAATTAATTATATATAGAAATTAATACAATATCAAGCTTCTTTATCAAGCATAAAAAAATTCTAAAATTTGAAATACTTAAATTTAAAAACCAAAATACCTATGAATTTTGGAAAATTTCACTTTACCCATAAAGAAAATTATAATTTAAGTAAAAGCGGAATGTTTCAGTTTTATATAGAAAATCGTATATAGGTACGATTATTTTTTTGTTGAATAATAACAAAATAACAAAATCATTATAAACGTTTAATTATACCCAATTATGTCATAACAATTTTAACTTCAATACACCGTAAATATATCAAAACTATACATTCTCCAACGTGATCGTAAGCAATAGTTTTCAACAATATAAACTATAAAAATATGAATATTATACGCTCAAATCCTAATAAGTAATACTTATCTATGTATATGCAAAATATAATTTTGTATATTATTTACGGTAAATAGTTATTTCATTATATTTTTATAATGAACCAATTAAAACTGTCTTATTATTTTTAAAAACCTAGTTACTACGTTAAAGTTACGTTAATTCGTTGTAAAAAATAAATAATGTGTTTGACGTCCTCGTATAAGACATATATTGATTAAAATAAAAATTGTATTAGCATTAAACATATTTCAAAGGTTTAAGGTGTCACAAAAACATCCAAGATTATAATTGTTGTAATTTTGTCATGTATTTGAGTCTCATAGAATGTATTTGGCCCAGGCATCTTAGAATTGTAACTTGTTAGAGAAAGCTCACGTATTTTAAATTATATACGTTATTATGTGAACTAAGTATGGGTACGTTTTGTATGGCTTGGTTTCAAGTTTTAAATTTTTGTATTATGTCATTAAATAAGATCGTTATATTTTATAGTTAAAAATAATGTCAACACCGATTAAATATATTATAACCTAAGAGAACATAATATGCAGCGATTAAATGTATTTGAAATATAATTTTAACTTTTAAATATTATGTAAGTATGCTATATACAGTATTATTACAATGCATTGTATTATGTGTCTATTGTATATACTCTAAAAATCACAGGCTTAGGTTTTCAGGTTAAGTCTATACAGAAATTAAGTAAAAAAATTTTATAAACCAGAAGTATAAATAAATAGGAAATCGACTATCTACTCTGAACATTTTTTTTAGGTGTCCAAGATCACGTATGATATATATTAGGTATAAAACATAAAATAAAAGTTACGAATGTTATAAAAGTTAATCATTAAGTTCAATTTGGAACAATTTTTTCAAAAAAAATGTTGAATTTGTAAACATTTATACATGTTATAAATATTGTAATATACTATCTTATTTTATACTCGGGATGGGTATGATGGAGTTGCAACTTATAACTATACTGTAAATAATTTACACTATAGTACCTAGGTATACAACTTACATATTATAAAGTTACTGTAAATTTGTAAATACAATAATTATGTGTTATTCTATTTTATGTTTTGTTCGAGTGAATATCTTATATGTAATTGATAATAATAGGTACGGTAATAACATAAGTGATTAAAAAAATGTTACATCCTACCGAATATAGTTATACTAAATAATATGGTTGGAATAAGAACATCAGTATAAATTTGAATTATAATTTATTATTTATGACTACCCTCCCGATAGTGCAGTCTGCGCGCACGCTTACGCTATTTTAATGTATATAGATAACTATACACTGTGTAGGTACTAAACACATAAGCAAGAGTGGTTCAATTCAACAACAATATAGAATCAAATGCTTAGGTACCTAATATATACATAACTATGCTTGCACTATGTGTATGTGCAGTGTATATTAAATTAAATTATTAATTTAAGTGTAAACTAAATATGTGCCAGCAGTTATGTATAACTGTAGCCATATACCAAATGTACATAAAATAATAAACACGGTGTACACGAAATATATATTAATAGGTACGGTAAATATTTTAAATCTCGTCCGGTTGAAAGTGATGTACCTACCCATAAACGTCAACTTCTGTTTTACACTACAGCGCCGTCATAAAATAACCCTAAATCAATTTAATGTACATAATATAATATATAAAACAACATTTATATAAGGTATAGCCTCCATATAGTAATAATGGTAACCTATATATATATATGTACAGCATATTATATGCCATTAAAAAAAATTACACGTATAATAACGACACATAAAATGTTGTTTATTAATTGGTGGTTAACGCGCTGACTGACTAATTATGATTATTATTTATCTAACATAATTTTTTGCTACTTTATAACGCTATTAAACGCGCGTGATCTATAAAATTATACGACTGCAAACGTCAAAACACGGTGTATGCAGCAATCAACCGCGGTATCGGTTACCTATGTTATATTATTATACTCACGAGGGCATTATTAATTAATGTTTTTAACTCATGATTATATATACATGTATACCTACTATAATATATAGGAGGTGCTCATGATTTGTTTCCCAGTGATGTTTTTTACATGCAGTCTATACAAATTTCTTTATATAGGTATTTATCTACACTGCAGACTCGTATATTATTAAAATGTCATTGCGTAGGTATATTTGTATATTATGCTATTTATTCGACCGCGTCCGAGGTTTTGACACGTAGGTACCTACCCACTTATTGTTATAGGTATACGTTTATTATATTAAAATTGTCAAGCGCTATTTAGACACGTTTTATTTGCATTCGTTGTTTGGATACGTACATTATATTTTTTTTATTGCGAGTTTTTTAAAAACATTTTTTACTAAAAACTCGTTGCGCTTAAAGCGCTTGTAATAAAAAAAACTTCATATCGTTGATTCACATTTAATAATAAGTCTATAATCGCGAACAATTTATTAAAACGAATACGATGGTGCTATACGGGCGACCACTCTTGTATTTTTTTTTCGTATTTCGCGATTCAAACCGTCGTGTGCTATTCTCGATTGTTATTACGACAATAACCCGTTGGTTGTACATCGACTGGACATTTTTATTCGACATACATTGAGACAGTTTAAAGCAGCAAGACGTGAGATCTTTTCTGAAGTCTATCCAATTGTATCCGTCATCATCATTATTGTCCTGACGGCGATGTCAGACAAGTCATCGTAACACAATTTATAACATAAATGCATTACCGACGGTTTGATCCCGAAATTTGTGCGTTTAGGCAACCGAGATTGCACGCGCGCATATAACGAACGGCGCTGCGCCGGAGTCGTCGGCTGGGTCTGCAGCGTGTCATTTTCCAGCTGGAGTCTGAGCGTATATTATTCTATTAAGTCGATGAAAATATTGTCCTCTTTGACTGGAAAACGAAAATGGTACGTTTTTACGTTCCCGAGTAATGCAGGCGAGAAATTAATTATTTTCTTCTGTACGCATACTGTTTGACACCATCACTCGATGGAACGCCTAACCTTTGTCATATATAATTATTATAATGTTAGGTTATAACGCTGGTGTGTAATATAAAACTGCGTGCGTACACATTTTTGCATAATATTTAAGTTTGAAGAATACTTTGATGCCCATACATAATAGACAATGATATGATGATTAGCGGTATAACACGGGAAAATCACAATCATATTTTGTTCTTTATACATTTGAGAATGAAAATATAGTAATTTGTATAATATAATATTGCATTTAGGTAGGTGCCTATATTATAATATGGTGTTTTGCGTCAGGACCGCGGGGCGTGGTTTTGTACTACATAATAGAGGGGAGGAATGAAAACATAACAATAATTTGTTGCTTATGTAGATGTTAATCAAGACGTTATATGATATACAACTGCCGTACCTACACACCTATATTTTAAAATAATCTGCAGTACATATTAAATATGTATATATTCTCAATGATATGCGTAGTTATTATTACTTACTTCATATTATATTATAGTTGTAATACAAATTACAATAATCCTGCAGCCGGGTGCCACAAACACGCGATTTCGTTCGTTTTTTAACCGATTACATAATAATATATATCATGCTTATTATAGGTATGTATTTTTCGGGTACAAAAGGTGCTGCGTGCATATATGGGAATCTCACGATTTCATAGGTATATATTATAATACATATTAATTCTGAGTGGAATTTCCCTCGCAGCCATTGAAATTTGAAGCCACTTGGTTACATTGCAGTGTATACATAGATATTCTGTATAATATCTGTAATATTTATGAAGTTCTGGAAAGTCTTCCTGTAAGTGCTGCACCCTGTATGCGTATGTATATAGCAGATTTCGAAGTATTATAATATATCCTGCAGCATCGCCACCAAGGAAGTCGATATGTCCGATCTTGTATTTGTATAGCAAACGATGCGCAACTTTGTAGAATATCAATCAATCGAGTTTAAAATAGATTTTCTTATATCTTTATCATAGCGTGGCATGCAAAGAAACGCCAGCAGAAAAGATTTTTTAATAATGTTTGTACGGGTATATCACCATAACGAGGAGCTAGAATTAAGGGGACATCAGTAAGTTATCATTTATAATTTAATTACTTCAAAGTGGTCACACGAGGACATGGATCAAATCAACATAATCAACATAATCCCAAATCCACAATATTGCAGTCCACTTTTTTTATGACCAACACGCGTTTATAATATAACTACCTAAAGTAACAATAATATAATATATAGGTACGGCGATCACATTGTCTATAACCTGCACGCTCTCGCGGTATACACAATATGACGTGTGATATAATGTATGTTAGGTACTGCTGTGTAGTACATCGCTGTAGGTTAGTTTGTATATAATATATGTATAGTCGTAGGTCAGTGGAGTGTATTCCAGATAGGTACAATGTAAATTTAACGATATATGATGAATAGGTACTTGGCGCGTAAAGCATAATAATAATAGTACAATATATATAATATAAATGGTAATAAAATCAATAACGAGGCGATCATAAAAACGAAATGGGCCTAAACGAGTGAACGCGCGCGCGTGTGATGCTAAATATGTGTGTCGGTGGTATAGGTACCTACAATGCGCGCACACGCGCGTTACAGACCGTATCGGAATATTTATTGGATCGTAAAAGAAAAAATAATAATAATGACAATAATAAAAAGAGAAGAAGTAGCCCTTTTTTTCCAAACACGCTTATGCGCGTTACACACATATAATAATATGATATTATGTGTGAGTATTATGTGATGTGTATAATGTATATATTAAATAGTGTGTGTTGTGAGGCGTTGTATATAATATAGTAATAATGATAATAATCCCGTGTAATAAACTGTCCATAAATGTTACTGGTAATGGCTAATAAAAACGGCTGCCAACAAGCTACTCAATAATAAAAGGCAAATATTGTTGTTATTGGTCGTCAACCACTGCCGCCACCGACGCCGCCGCCGCTAGCACGCTCACACGCATGCGCATGCCCGCTCACGAATTTATATATTCGTAGTCGGTTGGTTTGCTCTCCGCAGTTTTATTGTCGTACACTCGTACCTAACAACACGTGCACCCGAAAACGACTGGGATTATTATTTTTTGTTCTGCCTGCAAGTCAGCCCTTGAAAGTATTTCATTCCAGTCGAAGATCACCCGTGCAGGTCTGATGACAGATTCAGTATCATATTATTTCAGTCGTAAAATAATTTTATAACCACAATAGTACCCACTCGTGCTCTAATTAATTTGTTCAATATTTAATTCATCCGATATTATAATATCATCACGACATTGTTTCCTCCAATGTATGTGATGTATACAAATACGTAAAATTATGAGATATAATATTATGTGCACGGATTTTAGATATTCGACTGAGAATTCTTTTTTTTCTCGATTCTCTTATACCGAGGGGACATCTGTGGGTGGAAGGACGAAACGCGGGCGCGTGTTGGTGGGTGCGCCATCTGTCCGGTTCTACCTAGGGAACGCAGCTGACGGCGCATCCCCTAAGTCGAGAACGTCGTGAGAAGACAGTCGACATAATATGTATATAATATAAAACAGAAATGTTTTTAACCCCATGTGTACTATTTTTCGATCGGATTATAATATATTATATTATAGAAACGACCGAAAACGTCGATTAGATCGTCGACATGTACCTATACCCATTCAGAGCGGTATTTTTGAAAACTGAAAATCGATTGTATAATGTATATTATAGTATTATAAGTGTATACTTAAGTGTCTAAATGTTTAATATAGGTATTTAAAAATTACTGCGTGACTTCCTATGGGATTCACAATTTTTTAGACGATTCACGATCGACACGAACACAATAATATGATAGTTCTGCGAGATAGTTTAGGGCAAGGTATATCATTAACATACGATATAATACTCCCGAAAGAGTGAGAAACAAAACGCGACTGGTAATACAATTTGATCTATTGTCGGAAAGAATTCACGGCTCGCACATGCAAGTGTTTACCTATAACTATAGAAGTCGAGTATAATATTATAATATTATAGGTATAGGAATGCTTATAAGTATACCTATTGGAATTTAAAATAGGCAAATAATAACGATCGTTTTTTAATGAGTCGTGAGAAATATCACGCAAGTATTTTTACCATTTATATTAAAATATAAACGTGCGCGACGGTCGACGGAGACGAGTGAATACAATACAATATTTACGTAGACATAATAACTAATGAGCGTAAATTATTATCATACACGCATAAGCATAATGTTTATATTAAAATATTTATCATGGCAATAATATTACAATGTGATATTGATATTATTATTTATTAGTGATAAAATATTGCATATAATTAGGTATATACCTACTATAATGGTATATAACAAAGATTTCACAAAAAACTGTCATTACGTCTTATATTAAATGTAAAATTTTCAGTTTTTTGATAATCGTGAAACACCTATATAAAATAACTTTTAAGTAGTAAACTTTCGTTTTTTATAATTATATACGTATAAAAACGTATATATAAATATTTTAACGGGCAATAAAGAAATTATTATTATATTAATTGAGGCGTCTATATCTTCAAAACACCTCAAGACTGCACCAAAGCTTTTATCTTAAGAAAATGTTTGTTGTGTTAGTCTGCAGGTACTGAAAATTGAAATCATTTATTATTCGTGTTTGTGCCAAAACTGCAAATTGTGTGTTTTACCCGCGCATCATATTTCGATTGCAAACTATCAGTTTTCAATTATTTATTAGGGGCCTATTTATACGTTAATATTATTTCATATGTTTTCATATTGTAATCAAAACAAAGTATTTTGGTGTCGTGTTGTTATTAAGACCAATACAAAAAAGGATTTTTTTGCGTAAAACTGTTCTGAGTGTTCTGACACTGCTACATTAATATACATCATAATATATAAGTATATTATAATTATACCTATTATTACCTATATTTATACACAACATACGGGTCGCTCCAATTCAAATATGTCAGGTGCACATTAAAACAGACAAGATAAATAACTAACAATATTTAGAATGGAAAAATTAAGAACGACATTGGGAATAATAATAATAGTTCAAAATATAGGGAGGAGTGATGGGTCCTCGTCGGTCAGCTTCATTTTCCCGTACCTGCATGGATCGTTTTTTAAGCGCCGGACAAATTATAATTATTATAATATCATCTCCGCCTGCATTATCATCGCGTATAAATGCGGGTGCAACGATCTCGTCCGCTTGACGACGAAACTGGCATCGGCGGTCATCATGGCGGCGGCGACGAGTACGCGACGGACAACACGGTGCGATGGTGCTGTTGCTCGTCGTCGTCGTCGTAGTGGCGGCGGTAGTGGTGGACGGTGGTGTTGCGTGTTCGTGCGTGCGTGTACGTGTACGTGTGTGTGTACGTGTGTGTGTGCGTGTTTGTGTGCGTGTGCCCGTGCAATCGATCCGGCGGGAAAAAGGGGGAGGGGATAACGACGCCGCGCCGGCCCGTTTACGCGCGCGTAACGCGTATACAGCGTGCACACCGCACGCCATTCGTGTCGTCCTCTCCGTCGCGCGCATTCGGTCACCGGGACGCTCTTTCTTGTTTTTTTTCCCTTTTTTTTTTACACGTACACGGGTTACACCCTCGGCCGACTGCTGCCATTAAAAAAGACGCGCAGCCAATACCATTATAATAACCTATACGTCGTGTTGTTATTATTATTTCGATACATATTATTATTATACCTACCGAATATTTTTGTTCCTTTTCGTTAACCCCGCGCGCGCGTCGTCCTTCGATGTGTTAATCACATTTTATTATATTATATTATTACCTATACATACGAACACAAGGCGACAATCATTTTATGGATATTATCCAAGGCATAATATTTATTAGTTTGTAGATAGGAACTACCTAATTCAGAATTGTAGCTTTAATAGATACCTATATAGACTATTCTTATATTAGAATAGACGTGCATGAATGATGCAATACAAATATTAGGTAGCAAAAGTTAAATATATTATATAGAATATATTAAAATATAATATTTTTTTTACCGAACCACCAATCTAAAATGTTAGCAAATTCCTAGATATTCACATGACGTAATATTATACTTACATAGGTACGATATTTCATCGCGTTGTATACAAATATAATTTATTATAGACATTTTAGATTATCATAATTGTTTTGAACTACCATTTTACTACTATTATTATTTTAAATCATTTGCCGAATTAGTGTAGTATTTTTAAATATATTGGTACATATAGGTGTATAATAATATTGTATATGCGTACATATATTTTGCTTTTTTTATATATATTTATATAATTATATTATACATGTATACATTATACATTATTATGTTTTAAATTGTTCTGCAGTGCGCATAGAGAATTCTAATTACGCGGGTTGTCTCGTGCAGTAATTTAGAGAGTATATAATTTTCGGGTTCATTTTCTCTTGACGTAATTATGTACACAGTAGATAGGCTATAACCTAAACCTAATAGGTATACTACCTACTGCATGACCTATATATGTATAAGCATCATGCCATCATGGATACCTACGACTTTGCAAGCGGTGTCAATGCTCCCGTATATATATACCTATAAATATATAAAGTATTAAAGTGTAATATGTAATAATATATACACGAAGCCCGCAATCATAATATAATACTTGAATATATGTTCTATAAACCTACTCGTGTTATATTATAATATTAAAATTACACAAGAAGAATTTGTCGATGGGAATAATAATAATAACAGATTATCTGCTGACGGGGCTGCATTCTATACCTAAACGTGTACTGTGCGTAGGTTTAGGCCACCTGGTAAATATAATAATATTAAAGGTACGCGTAAAAATAATATATTAACATTTTATAAAGCAAAAACGACGACGACGAGGAGACTACGTGGATTGTTTGTCCGCATAATATTGTAGTACCTATATATTTGAGTAAGCAAAACTACCGTGTAATCAAAATTAATTCTAAATATAGGTATATATGTACCTACATAACATAGCAAGTATAGTAACGTTATAGGAATAATATGTAACACGGAATAATTTATAGAATGGTATAGATAGCCCAACCCATATAATATATATAGGTATCAAAATAATCATATAATTTTGGTCCATAACATTGTGTGGTTTTTTAAATAAAAAATATAAAAGCACATGATTATACATTTAAAAAAAAAGAATACTCGCGCTTATTTAAAAATGTTTCACTAATTTATATACACGCGAGTAATACTACCTACATACAATATTATAGTTGTATAGGTTGGTACATGATATATATTACCACGTCCGTCGTATACGAGACCGATATTTAACACTCGATTACAATGTATATAGTAACATATTATAAGGAATATAAGTAACAATTAATAACTCACACCCATTAGTACCTATATAAACTTCAGGGATTCGTTTATTTCAATATTGTCTGCAGTAGGTACCTATATAGGTATATATATATATTTATTATGTTATAATATAACGTATATATAAGTACTACTCGTATAATATAATGAATATCGTATACTAATATAGATAATAACAAGCAGACCGCGAGCGCACTTGACGCGTTTATTTTATAACCTCGTCTCGAGTGCGTGCGTATGTATATAAAAGTATCCGACTGACGTAAGGCAGAACTGTTGCAAGTCTCGAGCCGTCGCGTGTATCCCGACGTGCATATTTAAGACGACGGTATATTATAATATATAATGTATACATTGTTGGCGTTTATAGAGCCGTCGTATATTATGTAGCCTTTGTTGTACAAAATATTATATAATATACGCGTATGGGTACTCTATATTATAGTTTATATTCTGTAACGATTGTCGTCATCGACATCGTACATTACTCCCCACGTTTAGCACGGCTAATATGCTGTGTGTTAATAATGGCAAATGTGTATAGATGTATGAAATATATATTATGCTGACGCGATGTTTAGCTCGCGTCGTGTTAATAACCGACCGGGACTCCTGGCGGTAAATAGTTATACAGTCTATAGTGGAAGTCGATGGGTGACAACGACCTGAAGAGGACCCGCGGACGACCAGCTCAACCCACATTGGATATCGGCACTCACGACACACCATGGCCCGGTCGGTAACCCTCAGTTATAATTTATAAGTATACCTAATACATATTATTTGATGTTCGATATATTATAAGATCCGATGTTGTAATAATAATACATTAATATTTAAAAGATATACATAACCTACGTTGAGTACTTTTCTTCACATAAGGTAACCCTGATCCCTAGTAATAATATCACACACCGAGGTCGAGTCTCTGAGACCTCGTTAATATAAACAGAACGATACCTAAAGAGTAGTGCGAGTGATAGATGAAGAGGAGACGTTACAATTCTATACATAATAATAATACTATTACTATATTAAATACAGACGTGTCATCGACCATATTGTCGCGTGGTCGATAATTTTCATCGTTAATTATTAACACCAGAGACAATGGCCATTAGTTAAATTTTTTTTGTTAAATAAGGCTATACAATTATTTAGTTTCGATAAAGCCTTTACAATTTGTGCGGTGGTGATGTCCGCACGATGTCCGAGTACTGCATCTAGGGTATTACTACGCACTGATTATAGTTCGTCTACGTATTGAAGGCATTCTGTAATAAATTGTGCGGTTGACTGAGACAATAACTTATTATATTCGAATATAATTATACATATAATATACATTATAATAATATAAATTCATAAACACAACAGGTACTTTTTATATCACGTATCCGCGTGTGGTAATAATCGATTTCAATGCGTTTAAAATATAAAACTACATAATATATCATATAGTACGATAGCAATGAGCGTGGCAGGTCCTATAGATACTATAATATGTAAATATACACGCAGTCATCACATAAATATAGATTGTAATATGTTTATACACATGAACCCAAAGAATGTGTTTTCGGTCGTATAGGTTAGTATAAAGTGTAGTACAATGTGTCTTGCTAATAATAACCAATCAACACCTATATTATATTTATCCGCCCACTGCAGAAATTTTAAAATACGTAATGGTAATAAATAATAATCAAACTTTAAAAAAATGTATAGATAGGTAGGTACATAAATTAATAATACGCATAATTTTATTGGTAAGCAATGAACATTTTTAAGAAACTAAAAATGTTTTAATTTTTTAATTTTGTGTTTAAGTAGATCAAAATGCGTGAGAACTTTCTTACGTTAAACGAGAATAATAATTTGGAATTTAAGTAACTACCAATGTATACTATATTATACACCATATTTTATAGTACACGCACAACTATTATGCACCTACCAACCTTTTACAATCTCAAAAGCAAATACATATAAATGTATAAGATAATATATAGGTACCTATATACTCTACGTGACCTGCATATTGACGAGGTGTTTTAGAACCTATTTGTTTCTGATACCGTCTGATTATAATATTATATACTTTATTATAAATCTATAACCATTCAAAACAATTTTGTCGGCGGCGAAGAATATTTATATACACGCTTTACACGATAGATATACATATTACCTATATATATATATATTATATACGATGCGTAGCTTCGGGCGTACTTTGAGCTCTGCGAGATGGCCAACTTGAACGGAACGCATACATAAATATATCATATATTATTCGTCGACTACTACCTATATAGTATATTATTATTATTATACACAGTTAACTATTATTTATTTTGTTTTTTAATTTGCTGCGAAGTGCCTATATAGATAATCGGTTGCAGTCCAATAGCAAACACGACATTCCGGTCCGGTTCTGCGCGTATTTAAATGACCCCATACGTCCTGCGTCGCTATAATATACTATTATAAACGTATATTAGGTATCTATCCGCATAGGTACACCAAATTTAGTTCCCCGGGGCCCGTGTATAGACAAAGTACGTATATTATTATGGGATATAACTGCAGCGCGATTGAAATTTTGTCAAAACGATTATAAAAGTTATAATTATATTACATTATATAGGTGTACCTATACTATCGCAGGATGTTGATACAACACACAATTTTCGTTAAAAATCATTCCTTTCTATAGTATAGATACCTATAACATGTTTCAGTTCACGTTTAGGAGCAAAATTATTATTAAACACATAAAATGACGATGATGATGATGATGATGATGATGATGACGATGATAATAATAATATAAGAAAAGAAACTCCAATCGTTATTATTATTATTATAGATAGAGTTTTTTTGGACAGAATGGTAACCGCCCATCGGGTAAGTACGCTGTGTCGGGCCTCGACCACGAACGGTTTTTTAATAGCTGTATAATTATTGATACGATCCAATCAATTTTGAAGGGCAGTGTTCACCACTGCATGCACCGGCGAAAACAGCAAACAACAAAAACTAGTATAGGTACAACGCGAGTACCTATATTATCTCAATCACGATGATGGGTTAGTTTTTAAAATCAAAACATTTTCCTTTTAGTTTTCGGCGCAAACCGTGGTAACGGTATATGGTAGGTGTATAATATAGATTATAGAAACGGGAATCGTATGGCGGTGCTTGTCCTCAAAATGCGCGTTCACTGAAACCTATACATAATATGTATAGTGTTATATGTATTAGCTCCATCGTATAATAGGCGGTACCCTGCAGTTGAGATTGTAATATATTCCTATATGGGTAATGGGTATAATGTACAAGCTGTGGAAGATTTCGTAGCTTGTATATTTATGTCCGAAAACGTCGGACAGTCGGTTAATTGAGCACTGGGACCATTGTACGGATCGCGGTCTTCGCTACACGCGCATAATATATATATTTACCATATGTGGTATATAATATGTTGTAATATAAAGTTTTTTTCTCTTTTCTCGGACGACACAAATTGAAACGAGCAAAGGACCTCGTCGATATAGGCATATACGGACAATGGCCCTCCGTGACAAATGGGAGACCCTATCGGGTTGATTTATATTGTTTTGGGTATTTTCGTCCAACGATATAGTTCTTATACACAGCACCATACTAAACCTATATATAATGCGCGTATTGTGTGTAATATAATATATTATATATACGTATTATATGAATTCTACTGACCTCTTGGGTTTTCTGTACAGGCAGTTTCCTTCTCCGGATATCTACTACAAATTATGTGTATGTGATATACTGCTGCAGCAAAATATATGTGTGTACCATCGCATTACAATTATATACGACCGAGAATAACCGCAATCGTCAATCTCGAGTTTTAAACGATTTTCATCTGAAACACGACACAAAAATCATTATTTATAGTTACTTCGGGTGCATAGCTCGAGTGTCGTGAATATAATATACACACACCCAACGAGTGTATATAGGTACTTATATTATAGGTCGAAGCTTAAGTGTTTTGTTTTTATACTGCAGGTTTTACGGTATAATTAAAAAAAAAATAAAACCGTGCCTAAATATTTTCACAACCACATGAAACGACATTATTATATATTTATATTGAATACTCTCTTTTGTTTATTGCCGACGAGGAGTATACAGTAAAAATTATATAGCTGGTATAAACGTATTGTATAAATATTATATACAGCTAGCAAATAATATAGCTGCTGCAGAAAGTTGGAAAATTCACAATTGTTATACTTTATAAGTACAGAGACTAAAATTCGAGTTACATGCAGTATAGATAGGAATTAATTATTTTTAATATTATGCTTGACCGTCAAAATCAATTAGGTATAGGTAACGGGGTTGACTTTGTATCCTGATGGGTGCGATAATATATAATTAAATATTATCTGAATAATACGATAATAAATCAATGATCGCGACGAGTGTATCTATAGTAGTATAGTATGAAGGTATGTATATAATATATTGCACTTAACACGCGGGTCTGACACAGGGGTCATCTATCCTTGGGCCTTAATTAAGGTGAGATTATTTTGCGTTCAAAAAGATTATGTACACAATACATAATGATAGTAATATTTCAAAGTATATCAAGTTATTATTATAGGTATATAAGTCATTATTTCTTTAAATTCTTTTATTTTAATAATTTTAAAAATACTTCTACCTACTATTTAGTATTTTGAATGTTATAACACTCTTGAAATGTGTACCTAATATAGTTAATTATTCGTGTCAGCAGTCAATTATGATTTACGACCGTTTTAAGTAAAGCTACATGATGGTATAGAACATGTAAGTACCTAATATATTATATTCACTAAAAAAACAATAACATTATGACGTTATAGTTTGTCACGGTGAGTCGCTTGTCTACTTTGGTAAATAATATACACACCGGATAACAACAATAACGAAAATAATTACCTTTTTAGAATGTAATATGCTTATATGATAATATTCAATGGGTATTGGCCATTGGGTGCGCTTGACTAGAGTGTTTACTTTTGGACCTGAATAATATATATGGTAGGTACCTCAAAAATAATATTCACTCAAGTGCATATATAATATATATATGGTCTAATTGATATGCCTGTTACAAATGGCGAAGGTCGAATAAAATATTATACTGTATCATGGCTTGGTATTTCCAAAATCATTTTGATTTTCAAGCTAACGAACGACCTGCATAGTGCATATTATATATTATTATATAATGGTAAAACACCGCTTGCTGATAGTGATAATAATAATATTCTCACGGCTAAATAATATCATTATTCATTAATAATAATAATCGAATCTTGCGGTCAACCGGAATTGAAACGGTGTGCGGCAGCGTGAAACAGTGTATATATATAGGTATTATATTGTGTGCATAAAAAAGTAGAATTTATCGATGTACACAAATAATATTTATACTTAATATAATAGGTGTCTGTATAAAAAGATTCCTGAATAGAGTTAGCCGATCAATAATAAAACGTATCGACTGTATCAGATATTATGATCAGAACATATTATATATGAATTACATATTGAAAACTAAGCGTCTATAGAATAATATACCTATAGGCTCGGCGTGATTTTTCCCATTTATTTTTTTTGTAATTCATTTGTTATCTAAAACTAGATCCGAATTTATGGTTGTGCATATTTTATAAATAGTATACCTAATTACAAAAGGTGTAAGTCCTTGACCAGTGATTATTTTTTCGCACCCGTTTAAGTGTTTTAACTAAACAATATACGATGCATAATAATCGTATGTTCGTAAATAAATATAAATGTATATATTATATACGATATGAACATCATAAATAAGTATAAAACGATATTATATAAATATACTTATATGTGCAGTGTAGATATGTACACTGTATACATGTATCAGACGCGTCTATAAAAATATAAATGCAAATTTCGACAAATTAAAAAGCACATCCTCCGGCAAAATTCATTACCTATTCCATATTATCTTCTAAACCTATATAGATACGACAGTATATATACCATTATACTATATTATACGTATACATAATGTTTAATAATTCAAAAACTACTCGTTCAAGTTTTGATTTATGTACATTAATATTTCAAAAAATCATCCATACTTATATCAACAATATTTAGGTTCAATGAAAAGGTTAAAATAGTTCTCATTAATTAGACAATATTATGAACTATTCTCATATTAATCCTCAAATTTAAAAAAAGCTTATACGGTTACATGACACTCCTTAATTTACATAAACAATAATCGATGTACCTACCTATACCTCTTTACTTGATAATATTATATATTATATTCTTTTCTTCTTAATGATACACTTGAAAATTACTAAAAAAAAAAATACGGGACTTGAATTAACAACTAAGTGATTATAAAATAAAGAAGAGTTATGAACTATAATATAATAGATATTATATTATAATTCATACCTATGTATCATAATATTACCAGTATACTTATTTTTAGTCCATTATATATAATATCCGTGGTATAATTTTAAGCTCAACAGAAAGATGTTTAGCATACATTTGAATATAGGTTCATTATTTTAAATATAATTTAACTTCATTATCTTTTAAAAGGTTTAAAATTACGTGCGTTTTAATTATTTTAAAAATGAACTGTTGTTTTTGTTAAAAATATAAATGTAGGAAATGGATAACCTCAATATGTTAATTAGGGAATAGATTAAGTACAAAACAAAATCTATCTTTAAACAACTAATTTAGTATTTATTAAAAAGTATTTCGTTTTGAATAAATGATACAATTCCTTCACCCAATGCGGCTCTTTGTATTTTGACCTGCAGTCGTTTTAGATGTGATTGATCTGAATTATTATGTTTATGATTATTTTCTTTGTAT
This sequence comes from Acyrthosiphon pisum, assembly GCF_005508785.2. NCBI lineage: Eukaryota > Metazoa > Arthropoda > Insecta > Hemiptera > Aphididae > Acyrthosiphon > Acyrthosiphon pisum. The sequence goes on from NC_042494.1 coordinate 143,991,103, forward strand.
TATAATTTAAAAATAAAACGTAATATATGAACGAATAACTCATTTGTGATATGATAAGTGATAACATTTTGTACGTGATACAGAAAAATAGAAATAATCAATAGTTCATTCAGCAAATAGTGATTCCACTATTATATACGATCATCGTGGGATACTCGGATTACAGATTTATATTTTAAAAGTAAGAATAATTTGCATTAACAAGCGTTTTTATGTAACAATATGTTATAGGTACAATAGGTTACCTTCTTAAAAGAAAAATTAAACTCCGTGATACGAAAATAAGCGAGAATAAACGTAATTATAACAAGAATGTAACGTGCTATATATGTATTATATATTTATATATGTTATACCTATATTATGTATGGTAAAATTGAAACACGTACTGGAAAACATATATAGATATAAGTCAGTATTATTACAAAATATAATCGATTGTGTTATTCTTGCATATTTCCATATACCAACAGTAGTTTTAAATGTATAATAATATACTCTCGTGCGTTTACATTATTTTGCATACCATATAATATTATAATAGTACCTACCTATATTATACCTTCTGCCTATATTATAAAATAATAGGGTGATTCACATAGCATAATTATCCCAATTTTTTCATTGGACAATGATTAAATATAACTTTCGGAATTTTTAAGTATATATAGTTCCTATTGATGAACGGCTGCACATCGTTTGCGCATCATTATAATATATTGTTAATTTCTTCCTTGCTCTTTTTTGATGGACAGCCGTATGCATCGTTTGCGCACTACCCGTTTACCTTAAGTCAAATCATGGTGGGTACACAATTTGTGTATCAGTATATTATTTAACAACATAACTGGAAGAGATTAGAAACAGGTACCCAAAAGTGCAAGTGGCTTATAATTGATGCTCGTAATATTCAATATCAAATATTCAGTAGATATTTCTGTTTGAAAATATACCTGAACGTTGCAATGTTATGAGTAATACAAGTGAGGTGTATAGTCACCTAGAAGTGACTATCGTACCTGCACGACCGATTCATAGATTTTTATCACGATATGCATATTATAATTAAAGTAAAACAAAATGTAAGTTCCATAATAAATCATCAATATCTTCTATATTTCATTTAAAACTATTATAATCAGTACTGTAGTACTTATATTCTTACTCCTTAGCACACAACATTTAACAACTAAAACTTTTAGTTCAATTTTTAAATAGAAATTTCTATATCACCAAATAAAATACCTAAACCTTAGATGGCAAATAAAAAATACTGTATTTGAAGATATTGTCTACATATATAATATGTTTATAGAGGTAGTTGAATAAAATTCCAAAAATCAGAATTTGACCGCATTCTTAAAAGTTAAAGGATAAAAACATGGATACTTGGTGATCACTCCATACCTATAATGTGCCTATATTATATAAGTTATATAATTTAAATTATCAAAATATTCGCAGGATACCACGTCTTATATATAATATACGCTTACTTTGTATTTTATAATAAATGCAACCAGATTATAGTACGATTATATAGTATAAAGTAGGAAACGTGGCTCGGGACAGCAGCTGTACCTACATAAAATTATTATATAACTTTACGGCAGTGTTTTACGCGTAGGTAAAGAATCTATTCATGTGATGTGCGCGCGCGTGCGTTTTCCGCGGAATGTTATAAAAATAATAGACAATTCATTTGCGGAATTTCTAGCGAACGGACGACGACGGCGACGACGATGAAAACAAAACGAAAAAAAACTGTAATGCCTACGAATAAAATTAAACGGTATAATAGTATTATAGACGCGGCCGGCCGGCGGTACGAGGGGCGCTGCAGAAAGCGTCGTCGTCGTGCGGAGATAAAACGCGCGCGGGGAGGTTTGGTCCATTGTTTTTGCCGCCGCGGCAGTCTCCCATCGTCGCGCGCGGTCTCGCGCATTCCACAACGGACACGCACGCGATCACCTGCGCGGCGACGTGTGCAGAGAGACATTTTTTTTTTTTATCTCCGACCACCACCAGCGGGAAAGGGTTGAGCAGCGGAGCAATGTCCCTCTTACGCACATGATATGTAGACGCATATCGCAATGTATAACATACACGAGCTGATGCATTAACGGTTTACACGCTGCAGTGTACGCAGATAGGTATATACAATTTAATTTATATATGCCAATAATAATAATATAATATATATATATTATGTATATAGGGGGCAACGGTCCAGATAAATACGTATTATAATATATATTCGTACTTATTATTGTAGGTACGAACGCATAAAAAACGTATCGCGGACAATAAAACTCTGCGACGTATAAGCATGCGCGTCTGTGATAACGCTCGGCATACAATCGCGCGCATTTACTATTTATTGCTGGTACTCATAAGGTACATTACACTAATATATATATATACCTACATATATATATATATGTCGCGGACACGGTCCCGCTAAACATATTTACTCATATATTGTATTATGTAGGTACCTGTATAATAATATATTAGAACACACGATAAGCGATATGGTACGCAGCGTTTTGCAATTTTTTTCTCTGTCGCCCGAGATACACGATATTCTCGTCGGACCGATTTAAAGTATATATATATAGGTACCTCCGTACAGTTACATATGTACATAGCTATAAGCCTGTATTATGTATTATGTACACGACAGATATTATATTATATTATTATATTGTATTATTTTAATAATAATGGGTACCTATGTCGTTTAAATAACTAGGACACGATTCGCTGTGGTATAGTATATTTTACGAATTTCTACCCTTTCACTTGTCGTCGTACACACTCCATATACATATATTTTAGTTCAAGTATATACATATCGCATCGTCGGGGGTATTTCGATTTTTTAATTACGTTTCGCAACACTAGGCGCGCGTATATACATACGAATATGCGTACATCGTTATATTAATATTATTATGTGCTTGCGATTACAATCCAATTGCATATACATACCAAATATATATAATATAATACGAACTACACGTATATATAGGCGTTTCACCTCTTCCCGTTGATACCATTTACAACGTATAATATACGGTCGGAGGAATGTATACCTATATCATATATAATATATAGGTATATATTTAGTACCTACTTACTACCAAATGCGTGCTATTTACGATTCGACATAATATATAATAATAATAGGTATAATCACACGCCATTTCTATATAACACATGCAATTAATGTATACGTAAATATATATATATATATATATAATTATGCCGTTATGTTAATATATTATGTGCGCGTAATGACACACGCGTTTATAATATACTCTTTTGAATAACCGCTGCAGATATTATACTTTTGACTATAGGCATTTTCGCAGAATGATATCATATATAATAGTAATATATTAATTTAATTATGACTATGATGTTTTTAATTGATCAAACTTCAAATAATAGGATACTTGATCATTTTACGATGAATTAAAAGTATCAATTGGATAGGTATACGATCTTTAATGAATTTAAAAAAAAAAATTAATGTTAAATATAATATTATTGTCTATTGATCTTATTGTTTTCTTTTATATTTTATATTGAATGTCAAGCACATATTATACTGTGCGTGGTACCCGGACGTCCATATTAAACATATTAAACCGTATTTACTGTAGGCGAAACAGCTTATTTTTGTAACTGTAATTTAATATTAAATTATACACCTGAACAGGATAATGTATAGAATGTAAATAATCAAATCGTTTCGTGTTGGACATAATTATGTGATACATAATCAGTAATCACCGTTGGAGCGTATAGTCTTATATATTAGTTATTACTTATTACGTACCTACTAGATATTAGTCTTTAATCTTTATATTATTGTTAATCTTATATTTCGGGTAATATCAATTCGATATCCCTGCAATAGTAATAATAATAATATACATAAAGTACGGTAAAGTAAATATTACTCCACAAACGTTACCCGAGGGTCCTAGTAGTATAATTATAGAACGTGTTATTCATAGAAAATATGTATCTTAACTCATAGGGTATTTACAAGACTCTTTAAATTCTAATAATTTATAATTTATACCTTACCTATAATACCTGTATAGAGCTGTAAAAAGATATCTGCAGTAGCTATTTTATAAATGTATACCTACCGCACGAGTCGATATTTTATATAGCTATACCATTTTTTAATACTTAGGTACCTATACATATATAAAATACACGTCATATAGTTCTGCGTCAATAAGTTCTACGCAAATATATTATACGCATATAATAATACGCGACATGTCATATCTATACACAACGCCAACCCTGTTTAAATTGCTTTTTATGAGTTATTATAACACATAATAATAATAATAATAATAATAATAATAATAATAATAATAATATTATTATATACCACCTCGCGGTAGTTATTTCCGTCCGAGACATCTCGGGTGAGTCCAAGGAGAACTACTACTTCTTTGGCCGGTGCGGTATATAATTGATTTTGTGCCGCGCTCGACCGCCAGTGGCTCGTCTCGTTAAAATCTGATATGGGTGTAAAATCCGCCATTTAAATTACGAGAGTATATATTATCTATATATATATATATTATTACGTTATTTTTTTCACTCCAACCGCCGCCGCAGCTCGTCCGGTCCCGACAACAATCGTACGAAATGATTTATGCGCCTTGTGCACGACTCGCGAGCTATATATACGAACTATCGCACGCCATCGTCAGCGGCCGCAGCCACAGCGTGCGAGATCATATTAAAATAATAATAATATGACTTGTCTGCGGGCACGACACATATGCGGTGCAGCCGTACCTTTACGTGTATAATATGCCTATAGAACTATACGCACATCCGGCGTGAAAACCGGCTGTGCGACAATAAAGCGTCATAAACCGCCGTCGAGATTTAAATGAAAAAATATTTCCAAAAAAAAAATAATGGTTTTCGTATAATAAATAATTAATCATATTATAACGCATGCATCGCGTATCTCGCGGCGTGGTGTCCTCCGCAGCTTTTTTTTTTTAAAAAACAAGTATAAAACTATATACTCTTATATACGCTGCAATAATAGGTACCTACCAGCGTGCGTTTTATTAATATATAAACGCTGAGCGAGTTCACACTGCGCGGCGAACGCTCTGCTATATAATAATATATTATTATTATTTATTATTATTGTATTATAAGGACCGCTGCGTCTGCCGTTGCACCGCGGTGTGGTGTCGCGGTTCGTGATTCGTACGAATAAAAATATAACACGGTATAGGTACCTATATTATACGGCTGGTACATTATATATCAGGTATCAGGTAGGTGGTAGGAGGAACTCTGAAATATACGGCATCTGCGGACGCGTGTAAATAGTGTTTTAAATTACATTTTTGTTTTACGATTTGTCGTATTGCACTGTAAATTAAGAAAAACAACGACTAATTTATTATATTATATACCAAACCAAAACCCGCAGATATAATATATAATATGCGCTTACAATTATAAAAAATGAGTTATGAAACTCTTTCCCGTGTACCTATATAATATTCATAATATATTATAATATATTACACTTATATAGCGTGCAGTCAAAAATAAAACAACAACAATAATAATTATGGAATATTTTATCGTTCGCGCCTCTATAATAACCTATTAGAGGTATGCCTACATCGGGCTACATAGCCACGTAGGTAGGTTAACCTACAATTTCTTCTATTGGTAATATGAAACTCTATTTGATATTATATTTTACAATACTGCAAATTAAGTTACTATAATAATGTTTCCCTATACAACAAGTACAAGAAATTATTTTATGGATTCAATAATCGAAATTCGTATTGGGAAATAATCAGTTTGAATAGTGTATCAAGTATCAACTATACCAATTTTGCAGCTATAATATATTATAACATCTAATGATACAGCCGAAGTCTATTATTCTCTTGCACAATATTCAATTTAATTTATTTTTAGAATTTAATCTGATGAATAAATTGAACAAAAAAGTTTATAATTAAAACGGTAGTCAATAGATTTTGGTAAATTAATAAAAGTTAATATAAACATATTCTACAAATATATACTTGGAACTCAAGACGTGTGTTATAGGTACTGTTATAGACATATTATGATTATACCTACATTATTAAATTAAATATCTGACAAATATTATATTATTATATCCTATATACAGTTAAGAATATATAGGTCTCAGTTACATGACTTGAGCGTTTCTAAACGATCGTTTATACATACAAAGTGTAGCAACTTTAGATCGTCATTAAACGATTATCCTATGAAATTGCATAAATAAATTTATGAAAATTAAAAATAAATATTTGTTTTAGAATAACACGTACTCACATAAGAGTTAATATGTACCTACTAAAATGTCATATTTGCGGGATTTTTATACTGAAAAGAATAATATTGTTTTATGGTTATTATCTAATAACAAACATATAAAAATAATGCTTTGCCGTACACTCGTACTTGTTTACAGGTTTTACGGGTTAAATACATTTTAGAATTTGTTTATAATATGATATAGGTATACATAATTAATTGTAATTTTATCAATAAACATTATATAATATTTTTTTGGTTCATTGATTTAAGCACTGTAATGATGTATAGCAATAAACAGTAATAAGTAATATAATTAATAATATTAAATAAAGGTATATAAATAATAATGTTTTTTACAAAACATTATGGAATATATTATATGTATAATATATATTATATAATTATTGAAACTTTTAGATTTAAAAACTAAGCAGTGTTATAATACAATCATTTATATAGTGTATAGGTACCTATTTAAGGTTACTTATACATAGGTAACATTCAATTAAGTTAATTGGGGATAGTTAAAAATGTTGTAAAATGTTTAAAAAAATAATAAATAATTATAGTTTAAAACAAATCAATTAAAATCCGAAACTGCGTTAATATATACCTAATAGGCATATATTTTCATTATATATACTTATTATTGAAAAAAATATATGGAAATAGTTACCTAAACATTTTCTTTTTTTTAAATAATTAAATTAAGTTTCACAAACTGACTGTGTGACCATAGGTACATTTTATCTAAGTATATAATATTATATGGATACCTATACATAGTTATTAATAAATAATATATAGTAGTTAGTTATAATAATTTCATTTCAGCGGTAAATATTTAAGACCTACCGGCTACCACCTACGTATGCTATCATAAAGCATATTTTATTCCCATTGACTATGTATTTAATTTATAGTTTATATGTTGATTTATCTGTTAAAATAAACTTGTATGCAAATGAATAATATTAGCTTAATTTTTATTATATAAGTATATTTCAATTTTCAATGGTTAATAAGGCATTGTACTTTTTAAATCGGTAACGTAAAATCCACCCAAATCGATGTCTACAGGTTCATTGTTTATAGATTTTTTTTCTAAATATCCTTTTAAAGATTTTTTATTTTGATAGTTCCCGCATGGTTATTTCACTTTGCCCTGAACCCGTATCACGGCCGATCTATTCGGTCAGTATTATTGCGCCGTTAAAATTTCAAACTTGCGGTTTTCGGTAAGCCGAAAAACTAAATATTCGTCGTTGTAGCCTGAAGAGCCGATAACCGGTTACCTATATAATTTCCGGTAATTATCATCGGTGTGTGCGGGCCATTTATATTTTCATTCTCTCCCCAAATAAAAAAAAAATGTCGAAAAAATAATCAGATTTTTAAAATGGTCTAGCGGTTGCGTGAGAAGCCAACACTGCAGTGTATTTCATCATATATATAATTGGTGTATGTACACACCCCACCGAGTCTTGAGGGTATTTAAAACCACATTATACCACAAACACGCAGAAAACAGCTTTTTAATTATTCGAGTACGTACCTATTATATACCTACCTATCTATCTAATAATATTTAATTGGACTTAAGCGTGAGTTATATTATATTATGTTCTGGAAAAAAATATGAATGATAAATTGCAGGATCTGCGTCACTCGACGGGAATTATATATTATACAATTGTCCCATAAAGATTGATAAGGACGTGTTATAGATAAAACGAGGGTTGTCCTCGGTCACAACGACGGCAGGGTCATATCATAAAATCGATATATTTTTATATCATATCGCGACTAAGGCCGTTGATAATAAATGTCATGAATATTAAACATTAAAAATAAAGTATAAATGATACGGTAATATTCTATTATATATATGTTTGTTTTGTTATTATATAGATATAACAGGCGTCACACAATATATTATATGTTGTGATATAACGTCGATCCATATAAATATATATATTTTACATATATATCATGATAAAAATCATAATATAATAATATGATATCTAAAATTATTTAACGTTTCGTTATTTTCTACCTGCAGTATAAAGTATACCTAATACTAAAATAGTCTGCATGTATAGTTTTTTCATTTCACAACGAAAATTCAAGAGCAATAATGTTGAATTTTGTTGTACATATAGTGTTGTTGTCATACTGTATTAATATTATATTATGTGGGTACATTCAACACATTACACAAACTTATTAAAACCACATAATATATGCAATATAACCTCTGTAAGACTGCTGCAGATACCTTGCATCATGAGTACGCCGACAGAACCACGTGATTTTCAAACTCAATGTGTGCACCGAAAATACGTCATTAACGTGTACTTCTACAGGTATATAACATGCTCGTAAGGATAACATAGAATTATAGAATGTATTATTATTATTATTATTTGTAAGACAGCAAATATTATATCAAATACGACGGTTTAAGAATGATAACCTGACCTAACCATACTCAATTGGCAACTATATTTGCTTACGCGTCTATATATTGTTGTAAGAATTATTTAGGTACTAATTTGAAATAAAAAATATTAACAATTTCACTAGAGTTGGCGTACACCGATACACGTATATTATATGATACAGGTATACCAGAGATGTGTGTTTTGAACATTGAATTAAATTGTAGGTACACTGTATTAATTTATAGGTACGAATAATATAGGTATTACTAGAATATATTTATTCCATAAAATCGGAAACGATCGTTGAACCGTTGTTCTTCGTTACTTCGTAATGTGCACGTTCAACCACCAATAGTTTTATGAATAATTTACTTATAATATATGATAAATAATATATATATAAGTACACGCATTTAATGCATTCCAGAATATTTAAATTAGGTATAATTATAGCAGGTTAACCGCCAAGAAAAACAACATACGAAAAAATAATAAAAGGGTTTGTCCTAAATCCAGAATACCTATATATAGTAAAAAACCAAAAAGAACTACCGTAGGCCGAATATGTTAACTTGAGACAAATTATCCTCACCATAGCTATAAACAGTTATTATATGTCATGTATGTACAACGTATTTTCTATATTATAATATACGCGTTGTTGTGAGACGATTTTAGAGTTGTTTATTATTTATTATTACGATATTATAATACTACACTCACAGTAATATTAATAAATGGACTGTTTTTGTTCATCAATTATATTTTGGTAGTGAAGTAGAGTATATTAACGTTTAAAATGAAATAATTGTTGTTCAAAAATAAACTACTTACGTCTTACGTGTGTTTTTATAATAAGAGGAATTAAATTTGTTGCTATTTATATGTGTGTAAGTATAAAACATTTATGTTGTGGTTAGTCAAATAATAACTTAGGTACACAAAAATTAAAAGAAAATAATTTAACATTTGAATAATATATTATTGTAATATAATATTATATAAGTAGGCATGAAAAATTATGCTACAATTATTTTTTAGTACGTGTAATTATTATTTAAAATAATAATTATCATAACAATATTATGAAGTATAAACATAGGTATATAATATAATATAGTTCTTGTTACTCAAAATTACAGTTTAATTTATTTTTACCTGGTTCAGGTGTATAATTATGGTATCAGTTTTTCAACTAGTACCTAAATGTATACATATTTTAAGTATACATTTAGGAATTTGGCAGCAATAAAAATCTATAAAGGTAAACAAATCAAAACATGGTGACCTAAATAAACTTATTATAAGACTACAAAGAATTAGTGTCGGACATTTTTATCAATTATTGTACTTAATTGGGTTGGCTACAGAATAGGAGTATGTTTCAAAGGATAAACTATAAACCACTTACAGAAACAGGGCCATTGACAATAAGAATGCTATAGGTGTGCCCCAATTTTATTGCGATTATCAGCTTATGTGACAAATCAACAAATGATTTTTGTAATCAAAATGAATACATTATAAATCGAAATAGTATACCTATATATAATAATTATACTAAACAATATTATAAGCAAGAAATAATATTCCTACTGTTTCTTTGGCAAATGTTTTATCTTGAAATTCAAACTATATTATTTTATTTTATATTTTTTTTCTCTTTAAGAACAAGTTATTATTCTTAAATAAGGGTCGTACGTATCTATAGGTATATATTACAGCTAGTCGAAAACATTTTAGGATTTTTAAATGTCTTTTTTTTCTACAGTAAGTTTTAATGCACATTATCTTTATGTCAGAGATATATAGTTTTCTCCTTTATTAAATTTCTAATTTCTTTTCTAATATACATATGTATAATATGTATTAATTTTATAAACGGTTCCAATTGTCTTTCCCATTGTTATAATATATTTATATAAATTCTTAATGTTTTGCAATGTTTATTATAAATCTTCTTTATCTCTAAAGACATCTAATGTACTTAATATACAGTTTTTGGAAAAGTATTACTATTAAAACTTGCTCCATTTGTTTTAAGTTCCAAAAATGGTTTACTGGTTTATCATTTACAACAAAATGCCAACTGTATCTACAAAGTTTTTCCATGATTATTTGAAATATGTTTTTAATTCTTTTTCTATTTCCTTTAGTTTTTTGTCTGTTTTTAAAAATGTAACTCTGCCCTATGATGAAACTTGAAAAATTTGACAATTGTCAAAAAGTGGCAAAACGTATAACTTATAATTAATTTGTGATAATATTGTGTAAGTTTGATGCCCAAAGGTATTAATTATATAATTCGTATTATATATACATTTTAATATATATCATATAGGTAGGTACCCATTAGTTTAATATTAAGTTCAATTATATATCATGGAATACTATATAGAATATAATTATAATAATAACGATACGACCATACAATATTACAACTTTATATATTATTTTCTCTAATTAATATTGCATAAGCACACAATAATAGGTACTTACAATATCAAAATAATAGATAATATATTATATTTATATAAGTACCCATATATAATTTAATTTAATATTAAGTTTTTAATTAAAGCTGTGTCTAACTAGCTATAACTAGGTATGGACCTATAAATGTTATTTTAAATCATAATTGTTTATAAGGTTTTTAAAATGCAATATAATATAATGTAGCATTTAAACTTGTGAAAAAATAGTGATTTTATTGCATAGGTGCCTATATGGCTGTATATTATCTATCGTACATTTGTACATGTATTTATGCACTGCAGTTCGCTTTCAATTTTCATATTAATATACTTTTTTCAGTCACAATTTAAGTTAATTTGATCTTTCAAGTTTTAAGCATTACCGAAAATGAAATATAAGTTAATAGTAACTAAATAACTAAATAATTTATCTAAATGTTTTTAAGTGAACAAAAGAGAAAACATGAAAATAAATAACTTGTGTCGAGTTGTGCTAGTGCTATATGTATTAAATATAGGCTTGGGCATTTATTATTTATATGGAATATGTCACAATAATGTTACACAATAAATAACCGATTAAGACTTTTGTTTTTATCTTTAAAAATATGAAGGGGATTTCGTTTTATTAGTATTAAGTAGGTTTGAAATAAACATGTTGGCCCATTAAAAACGTGTAAATATATAATTATAACAGGGACGGCCAAAGAGAAGAGACTCGCGAGCCGTACACTGAAATTAATAATATATAAGAGCCAAAGAGACAAAAAAAATGTTCTATACTATCGTAAAATACAAAAGTATATTGCATACCTATATAATTGCCCCAATAATTTGTTATTGGCTTAGATTAGGTATCAAATATTTATAGATGGGTACAATTCAAATACAAATTTTTATATAAATATTTAAAATATTTATCATACCTACTAATAAAAATATTCTTTACCTTCAGTTAGACACGAACGACGAGCCGCCATTCTTCCATTCCTATATCCTGATATAATAATTTAAGCACTTTAACAATTTCTATATCTATCACTATAAGTATATGGAATAGGTGTACCTATTGGTTTAATTGAAAATATATAATATATAATCCGGGTATACCAAATATATAGGTACTGTATATTTCCAAGTTCCTAGGAATAAAATCCGCTACTAGATTTAAAAAACAATATTATAAACCAATTTAAGCAATAAGTCTCATGTCAAATGTAACAATTTTAACAAATATATATACATAAATATCACAATTTCGTTTCTCATTCAATTCATATAGCCTTTAGGTACGTGAAAATGCACGAGTCATGGTTAGATTTGAAGTTGGTATATCTATAGGCGTTCATCTTATTGCTAAAATCACATCAAAAGTCCAACATCCTACATGACCACATATGGACACTAGACACATAGTAGGTTTTGTATAACGATTGAATTTTATAACTATACGTACCTACTTATATATATGCACGGGACTACACATATCACATTAGGTAAGAAGTATCTAAATTACTATGTAATTACTAAATATACTAATTAATATAGAGTTTTCTGTAAAAAAACTAGTCCATTTATATAATATAGATGGGTATTTACTTACTAATACGTTTATACATAATATTATATGCATAATATATAATATATATAATATATATATATACAAGTCATATAGCTCAGTGTTATACCGAAGAGTCGCGTATAGGTACTAGGTTAGATTCCTTATACATATATATATATATATATATATATACCAATTAAGATGTATTATATACTTGCATAGTAAACGTGCTTTACTCACCTAACTCATCATCAGTTACCATCGTATACCAGGTATACCAACACTTATATATGTATACTGCATACCTATTTACTTATAAATATATAGTACACCCACCTATATATACATCGGACTTACCGGACGTATTTGCAGCGCTGCAGTCGAAACGCGCTCTATCTACTGACGACCGGCAAATCGTAGACATTTACCTATAACCTTTACACCATAGATATAGATGCGTAGGTATATACAATTTCGCGTACATATATACATAATTACATACATAACACTTAGGTACATACATACATACCTAAACACACAATATAGTCGTGTGGATACGAAACGGTTTTGCGGACAGTAATATACCTTTATGGACACGCGTCGCGAAAATGAAACGTGCGTGACGGACGGACGGACGGACGGACGGATCGCGGACGTGTACGCACGTGTCATCGTATACGTTGCATCGTACAGCAGTACACGACGACGGTGGCGGTGACGACGACGACGATCCCCGGCCAGCCCGGACGAAAAAATAATAAAATAATTTGTAGGAGAGAATCGGAGGGCCCCGCCGTATAACAATAATAATAATACGTGTATAAAAGACCCGACGACGTCGACGAAAGTCGTATTATACGGCCTTTTTTTCCCCGTTCTCGGGTTTTATGGCGACGAGGCCATAAAACCTCCGGTGATCGCGCAGCCATGTTTGAATGCCGCGGCCCGGCTGCGCTTCGTTATTATAGTATATTATTATAGTCACCGCGAACGCGGTAAAATCATATTATACCTAATACTATATTCCTATAACCTATATTATACTCTTTGACGTATATCTTTTTTGTAGCTGATAGGTACAATATTATAATGACGTATTTAAAGTGACGATCCGTACATTATAATATACGTTTAGCGTATTATTATCGTGCGTTTACCGGAATACGTCGATTTCTATCAAGATAATTTGTACTGTATATACATAACAGGTTACGGTTTTCGATCTTGGTTTCGACGTGCGCCCGTTCGTCGCTGGTGATGATCTCATATATTATTATTTTTATTCGGTAGATCGGCGCGTTTTCTCGTCGGTCAGAAAGCGCGTGTGGGAAGAATGTTTGCGTCGCGTCGTTGTCGTCGTCGCGCGTCGTCCCGGCCGACCGGTGGCGACGACCCGCGACTGCACCCGACGACGACGACGAATGCGCCGCGGTGGCCAGTGGTGTCGGTCTCCGGCGCCTGCGGGTCGGCGGGGAATCGATCTCCGCGCGCGCTTCGCACACCGCGCCGCCCGGCTAAGATGGCTTCCAGGCGCGCGCAACCAGGGGGGCGGGGCCCGCGATTGAGTTATTGGACGGGTGTCTAGGGCGGCCATGAATGTGCCTCGGCGGCGGCGACAAAAGGTTCCCCTCCGCGCCGCGTCCCGCCGTCCATCATCGGCCGAGCGACTCTGCAGCCGTCCGCGCGGAATTTCGTGTGGGTATTTTTTTTTTTTCTTATTTTTCAGTTTTTTCTTCGTTATTCGCCCGCCCGCCCGCCCAAACGCTTTGTCCAAACGCTGTGTGTCTATTGTCACGATATGGCTAAAAATTCTTACGACGACAATATGGTTTTTATATAGATAATAAGAAACGCGATTTTTCTGCGAAATCTTCGGCTCCGTTTGCGTTCGGAAACGTGCGACAAAAAGAACTCGTCGAGTGGAAAATATATAAAATAACCGATGACTCCTATATTTAAGTCGGCGAAAAAAGAAATCAACCGGGCTCGCAACATATGTATATACATATATCTATGTTGTATAATATACCTATATACGTATATCCAAAAGTACCTATTATGTAGATTCATTATATACGAATAATAACAGATGTGGGTATAGTTTGAGCGGTTTTCAATCCATCTGGAAATGTGTGCGAGAAAAAACTCAACATCTGACATCGCAATACCTTTCATAGATATATTATTATTATTATTGAGCCGGGACGTTGAATTTAAACCCCGATAATCACTGTTCTGTATGATGATGGAAATTATGTATGTAGAAAGTACCTATATTTTTAACGCGATGCACAAAACGATAATTCATTTTATACTGCAGAAATTTGTTGAATTGTAAAATATATTCTGTAATCTGTAATAGGTTAGGTATAATGTGTATATAACACATACTATAATGATTTATTTCAAATCATTAATTTTTTCAGACTTATAGGTACCAATATAATAATATATGTGCGTCAATTAAAAAGTCAACGTTCAATAGGTGTATATATATTATTTATATACTATAAAGAAGGTACCTATATATACACGTATACGGTCATGACGCATACCTTATTAATGTAGGTACAGCATTTAGTTATAAATACTTAAATATAACAATTTTATATTTAAATATATGAGCATTTAAAATAATTATGCATAGATAATTACGCAGCGCATGGAGGTAAATATATAAATGCACTTTTAAGTAGATTTAATAAAAACAGTAGGTATATTAAACGTAAAGAGTATAAGTACCCAATAATAAGAGGATAGTTTATTATATAACTATGTGGTAATTATTTAAGTATACGCGATATGACTATAATATAAATCATATTTAATGTACACTTTGTATATTAATAATAGTATGTATTATACTCTAGAGTAGTACGTTTAATAATATATTTATGTATAGTTTGTAGCTACCTAAATATTATATTTACAATCTACAAATGGTCAGTGCTAAATAATTACCTACAGTAGGCGGTAAATATACCATATACGAACATCAAGTTAATACTTACTGTAATTGTTTAAGAACGTCATTATACATACATATACAATAAAAATAATATTATAATAGGAGTATGTTGTAATGTATATATAACAATTAACAAAATCATAAATAAAATTATAGCTTTTACATATAATGTTTATTTTTTATGTATATTATTACTTATCATTTTATGATTTTATAGAGTTTCAATTATCTATCATAATATATTTATATATATATATATTGGTACCTTGTCCATGTATAAGGAAAGTTATCCTTTTCTAAACAAATGTTTCACTGCAGTGATTACATTTATAAATTTGTTTATTATTATTTTTCTACTTAAATACATATGTTGATGGTTGGTCAAAAAGTTAGAAAATTAATTAAGTACAAGATTCCTCAAATGTATTAATTAATAGTTATAGTGATTAAAAATATCAAAGTACAAGTTCAATTTTTTTACAAAATTGGATATTTAAACGAAAATTAATTAGAAATTATGTATAGTTACCTACCATAAAAATACCTGTTTTATTAAGATGTTATATAAGTTGTTTTATTGTAATATTATATTTATTTATTTATTTATTTATTTAGAGCCTAATTTATTTATATAGATCCCAATTACATTACAAGTGTACACTAAGTATATAATTACATTTAAATATTTAAACATTAATAATTACATTTTTTAATAGAACAGTAAATAACAATTATAAAAATAAGATTAGTTTAAGTAGGGAATGATGGTTGTTCATTTGGTATGCGCATCATACGATAGATTATTACGGCCGTAGTTTGTGGAACAATTTGGGATGGAGAAGGTTGTATAAGAACGGAGGGAATGCTTGGTACTTTAAAATTGATACTGGAGAGAAGAGTGGGGGTGTCTATTGATCCGTCCAAGAGTTTTCGTAAAAATGATAGATTAGCAGTTGCTCTTCTATCAACCAGTGAAGTTAGGTGTAGTTCAGTGAGCACCGGGAAGTAGTCATAAGGGACATGATCTATCTTAAGTACAAAGGCAGCGAATGATAAGAAGCGTCTTTGCAGTTTGCACATGCTCTAGTTGGAGGGAGCTAGAGGTTTTATGTGGGTCCCATAACACGGAGCCATATTCTACAATAGATCTAACTAAAAAGCAATAGAGCACTTTTATCGAAGATTCGAGCTTGAATTCGGAAGCTATTTGCTTCACAAATCCTAGTACTTTTAGTGCCCTATATTTAATTATATTCATAGAGATTGAAACATTTCGTCGTTATATATTACTATTACCTAAATAATCACAATAATATTTTCAACATATTAGTTTCAAACCATAATACCTATATGGAACTTAGAACTTTTGGGTATCATATTATTATAATAATTATGTGCCGATTAATAGAATTATTTCTGAAGAAATATAAGATGATAGATTGTTTACGGTCATAATCGTTTCTCGCATAATATTATACAATAATGATATAAATGGTGTCTATAATTTAATTAAAATCGATAACACATTCATCATATTGAAGTCAACGACAAGGTAAACTCGTTACCGTATATTATAGCTAACAGCCTCAATATATACAGCAGATGAGCGACTTCCCCGTTTTTTATTTGATATTTTGTGGTGTCAAATATAAAATTAATTTTTAATTTTAATTATGTTTTAATGATTTGTAACAAATTATTATTATTATAATTGTTATATTAATTACATTCTATCATTCTTATTATTAGGTATTTGTGGTATTAGGTATTGTTAGGTATTAGGCACGTGTGTAAAGTATGAATTTAAAGTGTAAAATATATATTGTGCAGATGTTTTATATATTAAATTTATATGAGTAGCTAGTATTAGTATAATAATTATTATATTATATTACTATGAGTGTATAGTGTGAGTGTATTATTATAAACTTATAAAGGTACGTTACACACACTCATAAATGAGCTGTTTTGGATTAGTCTATACTTTTGTACATAATCATATTAAGAAGTATAAAACTAAAATTTTTAGAGTATTGTTATCCGATGGATTTAGAATTTAGTATTGTAAGAAATACCTATATGTAATAAAATTACAAAAATATAGATGTACCAGCTATTATTAATATGTATGCGACAGGCATATTATATAAGCGAAGAACTGAGTAGATTACTAAAAAAAGTGTTGTGACTAATTAGACTATTTATTCAGTATAGTACCTATAATATACATTATACAGATAGGTATTTACTATTGTAAAGTATAATATACAGTCTAAATAATGTGTAACTCCCGCCACCCATATTACACACCCCACTATTTTTTAATAACAAAATAATGCTACAGGCACATGCACACATTTATAATTATTTTATGCATTATTGCTATGTTCAGTCGAGAGGCTTAACTGCAGCTGCAGCAGCCGTAAATTATGATATTAAATACTAAAGTGCACATGCAATATTTAATTCCGTAAGGATATGTTAAACGATTTTGAAAATACCACGTCATAATATTATAATAAGTACGCATGCTCGAAATGAATTTACTGCAGCTCGTAAAATGTTAATCATAACAATATAACGATTTGGATTCGTATCATAACAGCAGGGCCTATATAATAGCTGCATGTAAATTTCGTGTCCAGTGCATATAAATAAAATGGTGTATATATATATATATATATAAACCTTTATATTATTATTATATGTGCCGTCTACGACCAACCTCAACCCGAGTCAGACGTGCCGTAGGTCGTGGCGATAACGTACATATTATATCTACAGCGATAATAATAATAATAATAATAATAATAATAATGGTGATGATAATAATATATACCGCGAGACGTCGGCGAGCAATAAAATTGGACATAAAATTTTTTTTTATAGCCCGCGCCGTCATTAATGCGTAATAAAAATGACAAGTTTGTATAGTACCTACCTACATATATAATATAATAATATAATATATACGCGCGGCAGCCCGCTATTTGACTGGGCCAGCTTGATCGGCGCGAACTATATTATATCGTATACATATATTATTATATAAACAAATAATATATATGTAGTTTTATATCGCCGACGGAGTGCGAGGTGATTGCCTAAACGGTCCACGTATGGTGTAGAGGGGGCTCGATGGCCGGGGGAACGTATATTGAGAAGTGGCAATTCAGCCCAGATAATAAAAACGTATTTTACGATTATTGTGCTACTCATTTCCTTCACACACACACAGAGGTTCTTATGTGTGTTTATATATATGATATATACTCACACTATTTATATTTATATGTATATACGTATAGGAACTATACAAACACTGCAGAGGTGTGTGTACGTCGCAGACTGCTGCTGCTGCGAGTCTGTACATGGAACCACCTGTGGATTTCGTGTTATTATACCAATTAAAAAGCCATACGCATACTGATATAACATGTCTATATATACAAACTATAATATTATTATACCTACTAAAAGGGGAGAAAAAAAACTCCGTCGATGAGATTGACAAGTCCTGCATATATTGTTTGTATTTTAATATACATATTACCTATATAGTATACACTGTATAATATGTATAGTTGTAGTACTTTATGGGTATATTATTATTATATACTAATACACAGTGCTTTTTTTTACGGTTTTATAAACGTTTTTTTCACATCCAAATTCATAGGTCCAAATCGGTGTAAGCTTATCGCCATGTCACGGTGCGGGATAATGAACCATATGTAAATTATATGGTGCAAATATAACACAAGATTTTTTTTGTCGTTATACGAAAGGTGGTATTAAATATTATATAAATTATAAATGTTCTTTGGGCATAAATGAAAAATCGCAAGCCAATAGATACAAGTATTTTACGATTTTCCATCATAGACGAAAAATAGGTAATTTATTCGTTCAAGACGTAAAATGATATTCACAAAATAACCGGTGGAGATATATAATAATAGGTAGGTGTCTGCTATATATGAATATTTTATTTCACACTAAAAGTCTTGTACACGCTAAATGTGAGAAAACATGTTGTTAATTATTTATTATATATTATTAGTGGCGGCTCGCTCGTGGTAAACCGAACGAGAAATATACGAATACAATTTATTATAATAATAATCTGATATGAATACCGTGCACACAAAATAATACCTACAGGTAATAATATACTTTGGGTTTATACTTATAGAAAATCCAAGTGGCGAGCAATAATTCTTCAGTAGTTTATGCGCATAACTCGGCGATAATGGACGATAAAAATTATACACGCAGCTTTTGCACACACCATCTAGTGCATATGCTCGTACAGGTATATAATGTATAGTGAGTATACAATTGTAAATTATATGTGTATCTGCAGTGAGTATACTTAAGCGGCTTCAATACGTATAAACAATTTCTTAAACGATTATTAAGTTCAGTGTACACCATTATATATACCTAGAAACAACCTACTAATATGTATATATACCTATAGATATTAGATATACACACTAAACTACATACCTCTATATCTGATTATTGACAATTTGTCTTCGTATATTCAGTGTATGCCACGTTTGTATATATATATATATATATATATATATATAGACTCGTTTATGCATATGAAAAACATATTATAATATATGCACCACATGTATACAAATATACTTATATATATACCATACTATACGATATGTTTAATGTAAATTATCACAGTCTGTATGCGAGATATAATTGAAAAAAATCACTTACCCGTGTATATGACCGTCGTATGCTTGTATTGTACATTACTGACTGCAGCATATAGGTACAGTATAGCAGCCACATCTGAGGTCCGTCCTTCGAGTGATTTTGACTCTACGCTGAAAAGGATGCATTGCGTGTCATATTATTGTGTCTGCTGCAGGGTGACCGAACAAAATTTAAACACGGGTGTGGTGGCGGCAGTCCGTGGGTCGTACGCGTTCTACCCAATATTATTGTATATATTCGTGCGGTCGAAAAATAATAAATCGAAATAAAATAAATGTACCGTTACGGGTTTATTATTTATTTTTTTTGTATAACTAACGTTTCCGATGATTTATGAGCTGGCCCCGTCGTAAATCAAAAGGTTCCGCCGAAGACGAATGCGGCGGCCGCTTCGACCGCAAAGGCATTTACGCGCGTATCTAGGTCATCCGTGCCCATTGTCATCCGCACGTCCAAACAAACGCAATGTTGTATGTACACAAAGTGAACGACGCGACGCAACGGTGTTTGGGTTCAATATTTATCATTTATATAATACGTTAGATCGACCGATATATTATTATCCTTATATATTTTATACCCTCCGTTGACCGGACAGTGCAGTGTGTAACAAATTGTTCAGAAAATTGCGGTCCGGACCATCGATTTACCCATAGCAAAGTGTATAATATAATATTATATAATGGACGTTATATCGACATAATATAAACGTATAATACTATACCTATATTATTATACTTAACCTATATTGTATATAATATTATAAATGACCACGGGTACAATCCTTCGGCTTCGTCACTCATCTCTATATGTTATACATTCACAATAAATGTATACGCTCTGCAATCGTGTATATGCACGCCAGTGCTGCAGTAGTAGTTGCAGCGGATCGTCAAAACGAAAACGTTTTCAATATAATACCTATGCACGCCGGATGACCCATCAGAGATGCAATCAAACCTGCGGTGCACCAGCTAGTGCACTCTATATCATAAACATATTATGCACTTACGTAATAATATGTACTCTGTATAGGTAAGTATCGCCGAAAACGCGATGAAATTTTTGTTTTAATGAGGTCCAATCGTCAATGGCCATGACGTCGAACACTGTATAGATGTATACTATGATATTAAGCTCGGGGATGTACGGTTGTCTTTGTATTTTTGTACTTATTGTAAAATATATTATATTAGTAAATAAACAAAAGTTAGGGGGAAAAAATGTTTACACACTTTTTCTGCGTTCTTGATTGTCACCACGATTATTTTCATGGACATTCGAACTATCTAATTAATTGTTGTAATTAATGCATACAATAATTCATAAAAAAATATGAACATTACACCATGGTTTTTAATTAATACCTACCTATAAAGTACCTTCAATCTGTCAATCTATATTATAATATTTTAAAATTATAGCTAAACAATCATTTACATAATGTTCGTATAAGATTTTATTTTTTTTTTATCATGAATAATTGAGATATTATAGTCATTGTTTTTACATTCACTTAAGATTTTCACTAATTACCAAAGCAACGCGGTTTTTTTTGTTGAATAATAATTTTTTTAAACTTTTATCTGAATATAACTCTTTTACACAAAATATACAGTTTGGCAATAACTAAATATGGCTAAGAGTAATAATAGTTATAGTAGTTCGGTATGTATTAACTTCGACGCGTCACCAACTAACTACAGCTGCAGGACTTTGACGTGCATTATATAAACCTATAATATCGATGCGCTCGTACAACCAACTATTAATACATTTATAGCCTTTTATATATATATTACGTATGCGCGAGTGTGTGAGCAGTGCGCCAGTGCCCACGCAAATCCGTATATAATATATAAATATATATATATATATACATATAATATAAAGAACTTCTTGCACGACCGTAAGACATATATTATTCAGAAACCTCCATATTATAATTGCTTTTCTCTTGTCTCTTTCGCCCGCTCCCGGCCGCCGAGTGCGAGTCGTCGAATAAATCGTACGGGGCGAAATTATATATATCCACGGGGGTTATAACATAGCGTGTGCTGCTGCTTCTGCAGAAGGGTGCAGAATGCGCGGGGTGGCAGCAGAGGGGCACACCACGTGCAGCAGCTCTTCGCCACTCCTCGTCTCGATGCCACGCGCGTTTCTAATAATAGTGATTCCGGCTATATACGTATATTATGTACACAATATATTATATTCAGAGGGAAAAAGCGCTCGTCTTGTACATTATACACGCACGCACACTATACGTCGTATATATATATATATATGTGTGTGATCATTATACTTGCTTCCGTACGGGAAAGTTTCTTGGCGGCGCGAACGTTGGAACAACATCGTTACTCAGCTGCCGGTGGAAGTGGTGTGGTTCCGCAATGGGGGCGGGTGGAGGAGTAGGAATAGAGGTTGATATAGGAAGACGTCTCTTCCCGAGGGTTCAGCCGCCGCCAGCCATATTTCTTTTTTAATCGCCCGAATAACTCGGGTTGCCGCCTCAAGAAAACCTATATATATACATATATATACGATATTCCCGCCGCGGCAGCTGCAGCGTCCGCTCGTATATAAAGTATACAACATATATTATATAGGTATAGCCATACAATATATTATATACACGGCGCTCATCGTCATCATCGTTCCTCTTCCGATATACGCTCTCATTTCTCAAACTCGCACACACACACACACTATATCGATGTTATATTACGTACTATAACAACATTCGAGCACTATTGATATATGCACACCTCACCCGCAGTGTTATATAGCGGACGTATGAGCGTATAATATGTATCTTATTATAATATTATACTTTGTATAAATTGTCGTCATCGTCTGTATAATATTATATTCGTGAGTGTGGCTTCTGACGTTTATAATTTATCATACGCCCTATACAGCGGCCTATAACACTAACGAGGATTGGTATAATAATATCGCAAAACGGCGTACGATGGCTGATTATCCAAATTTAAATTTCATTTTTTTTTACTCCGGAAGAACAAAGTGCGTTTATCTGTGGCAGTAAACGTACCTATTTGAATATTGTATTTTAATTACCTCTCTTTCTTCGAATCGTAATTTGAATAATTTTTATAAGTATATTTTTTACAACACGCCGTACGTGCATACTGCAATGTCCCTTTATAATTTATATCGTTGTTATTACTGCATATATAGGTACCTATATTGTGCAGCACACACACGCGAGCGCGGGGTACACACATGCAGCAGCACAGCTCGCCCTTTCGTATAAACGGAGGTCGTATATAATATACTCGCGGCTCGTAATATATAATAATAATACTTACCACGATCACGATGTATGTATATTATTCTTTATGTAAATCGTCGTCTCGAGTATATTTGTGAGTGCGGTCTCAGATGTATAAATATCCTACTACGTGTAGATCGTGTATATTATGCTGCAGTATATAAACGTACATGAATCAAACGAGGAAAACGTTCGCGCCATAAATTTACCCAAATGCCGTGTACAGCCGTAATCTACGCATATACTTAAATGTGTGTGTGTGTAAAATGGGCGACGTGTGTGTTTTACGGACCACAGAACGTAATCGAACTGTCGCGTTGTCGACGCGTACAAGCTTTTCCAATTTTAGAGTCCATTATAATATAATATGTACGACACGTATAGGTATATTATTTTTATTATACTTGTATAAACTTTATCGCTATATATGATAACTCGGCGTTTTTTCGGTCTCGAAGGGATGACGCACTTTCATTACGTCGACTACCTATACAATATAGACACCTATACGAGTATATAATATTTATATTATAATCTATAAACAAAAACGATATTAAAATAAAAATATATTATGCGTATCATATTATAGTATGCTTCAGTAACGGAGCGGTGTACCTGTATATATTTTATATAATACTTTACGCATTGTTTTTGGGTAAGTTGCGTATATTATAATATAATGCTAATTCAAAAGTCAAATAAAATCGTTTTAACCGCTCGTATATTCGAATGGGCAACGATAAAAAAAAATGTGTACGACGAGACGCAAAACGCGAACGAGAGTAAACATAATACGAGGACATTTGCAGTTTAAAACTACTTTAATTAACTTTTTAATGTTGAATTAGTACGACACGGACCATTTGCAGTAGTTTTATTTACATAAAAAAAATATCTCTACATTTATTTTATTATTTTTTTTTTTTTTTTAATTTGAATTGAACTCGCAGATATCAGTTATTTTTTTCAGATTAACAATGTTTTATGTGGATACAACGACATGGCGAGGGACCTCCGTGTCCACTCCCCCGTATCTGCTATAAAAACTGATTTTTAAAAATGATCCTTATAATATAATGTTTATTTTTTTTTTCGTTTGTCAAAATAAAATATACTACTTTTCAAAATCATAAGGCTAATTTTTTCAATAAACTATTACTTTCTATTGAGCTACGCATTTTTCAATTTCAAACGTAATTCCGTTGAATATATTATTATATAATGAATAGAGTCAAACTCGCGGCTTGGGCACTCTATAGCTATTTATTTAGGTATACAAATTTGGTACGGCATGTATACTCGAAATCTATGTATTATACCTAACATTATATTTTATATTTCAGGCCAAAATTGTATGTAATTGTTTTTCCCGGGAAACAATAATTATTACCTACTTAAAGCGATCGTTGGCAAGATTAATAGATACATATATATACAATAAATTGTATACCTAGTTCATTTAATTATAAACGTCAGTTGTGCAGTGTAACCGCGTGCAGTTAGGTGCGTTATAAATTATATCTAAAATGGAATCGTTTCGGAACTACACGCAATAAATCGTGAGCACGGTTCCAATTATACATACAAATTATACATTATATAATTTATAGGATAAATAATAACGTGCGATGATTCAGTGCGAGTAATATTGCAGCTTAACCTGATAACCGCCGCAGTTTGTATACAAGTTAATAGTAACCGTTTAGGTGATAATAGCGTAACCACTATTAAGGTTAGCGGGTACGCAGTTTATAAAGTTAGCGGGTGTGATATTATCTGTATATAAATAGGTAAATTGCGTTGCCAAAATCGGACGCTTTATTTATTTATCAAAAATCGAATATTATAAAATCCCGAGTCATCGTAATTTAATAATATTAATATATTGTACCATATAGTCCTACCAGCTATTACCTACATATTATAATTTCATTGATCTCAAACGATAAAACCGAGATCTATGATCTTTTTTTTTTAATAAAATAAGACATTCCTATATCTATGGATAATAAGACTATTAGTTAAGGAGTTATTCACAAATATACTCATATGAATAGTACTACATTAAAGGTAAACTGTAGGGTGACATTATTAACTGTAAAGCTATAATTCTAAGTTTAACTAAGAGCTAGCGATATAGCCTTACAACTTTTTTATATTGAGCTGCACAAGCTTGTTGTTTTTAAGAAGGTGGTGCCCTCGGTTTCTGGTCCTATAGTGCAGTGTCAAGGACCGGATCTATTCTGATATTTTGTCAATCTCACTCATATTATTTGAGGCATTTGATCATAATAAGTTTCACTGTCAGTTTAACACCAGAGGATTCATTCACATATGGGACTTCTTCTCTGATTATCGGGTACCATTCAGGTCGCTGAACGTTATATTTAATTCATCAAAAACCTAATACATAAGCCCAAGTTATTGTAATATAATAATATTGTAGCCCAGGTCATACATTATATTATTATTAGATATATATATATATGCATATAGGTACCTCTGATTGAAATACCCGAGCGTGTCCGTCTGCAGCTTAATATATTCTTCCGGACGGGCCATTATTTCCTGTTGCATCCATCATTATACACGTGACTCCACGTACAAGCATAATTCATGTGTATATGTATATGCTACGGGATCCGGTTTCACGTAACTATTATATACCATGGTGAAATACAACTGAAATATAATACATAATACATTATAATAACCGACGGTGTTTCTTAACATTTTTAATTATACATATCATACCGCACCGTACCGCGATGAATCAACGATTCGTCGCGTATAATAAAGATCATTATTTTTTATACCCTCACATTATATTATAATATGAACCTATTTTATATAATATGTAAGCACTGCACATGTATAATAAAATATAGGCTAACAATTATATATATATTACTTTATCATAAAGATATGTTATTATATTTATTAAAAATAATTTTTGTACGTATATAGGTATATGGTTTACCTACAAATATATATTTTTTACGATAATAACTGTGTGTTAATTTTTTCAAGTGTGATTTACAGGCTATATTACTGTATATTGCTGTATAATAATGTATTAAAGATGTCAACTTTAAAATTTTCTAATATTCAATTATTTTAACCTATACGATTCTACGAATAGGTCAGCTATTTAATATTATAATATATTAAAATTCCAAAAATTCGAACTCACATTTATCCACACAGGACTATTTTATTTTTGAAAAAAAATGTAAATAATACAACTTTATTCACGTTTTATAATATAGGTTAAACATCAAACAGTAAATTAAATTACCTATACCACGATTTGAACGTAAAATAAATACATCTTAACATGTTGATATTTTATATAAATTCAGGTATTATATATTATACTTTTTGTCAATGGATACTGGGTATCCAATAGAATAATTTGGTATTAATTATAAACCATTTTTCTAGAATATTCAATAATCGTTTGAAGTGTCCTTACATGAAAATTGAATTAAAAAGTAAATGCTCAAAATGTGGATCAAATCGTTTAATATATATGTACATCAATTTGTTAAAAGCGATAATATTATTCTAAATTCAATAATTAACCACTTTGGTAGAATAAATAATAATTCAAATACATGGATGCATAAACCATAATATAATGGTTCTACACAACTACACGAATATACAAGTTTTTATAAGAATAATTTGTGTAATATATTATTTTAGTAGAAAATTAAAAAAAAAATTAAGACTTTCTAGCATGTTGAAACATAATTTGAATTTACTTCCTCCGGAAATTTTGAAGTAATGAAGGTACACATATCAAAATTCTTATTGTGTTATCTATAACCACCGAAAAATATAGTTCTATTTTAATAGTACAATTAATTTACCTAAAGTTGCCATAACACAATGGTTGTATAACTGCAAACTATCAAAAACTTATGTAGTAATAAAATATGATAACTATAATAACATGCATATCGCTTACTATGAGTATGTAAAATGTGTCTAAAAAAATAACTTTAATTTAATTTAAATTAATAATACCGTCTCATAAATTTAAATAAAAGTACAAATAATTAAGTACTGTTGTTTTTTAACATATCATTATACATTTATACTAAAACTAATTAGTAATTAGTAATTAGTAATTAGTAATAAGTATAATAATATATATAGGTAGATATAATAGCCTAAAA
This sequence comes from Acyrthosiphon pisum, assembly GCF_005508785.2. Lineage (NCBI taxonomy): Eukaryota > Metazoa > Arthropoda > Insecta > Hemiptera > Aphididae > Acyrthosiphon > Acyrthosiphon pisum. The sequence goes on from NC_042494.1 coordinate 144,019,147, forward strand.
TTAAATCGTATCATCATAATAAATGTTGTAAAATGTAATTGTTAAACACAATATTATTATTCTAATATAAGTAAATTAAAAATTACACATTGTAGTCAATTTATTTTTACGGTATTCACTATATTGTTGACTTGATTACACTAAATTAAGCGATGTGTTTTTAGCGATAATGTTTGACTTGGACCTAAGAACTTTATATCCGTAATATCTATATGAACGGATCCACCGTTTAAAATACGATTACTATACTGTATTTTCTTTATTACCTATAGTATCATCTCTATGTACCAGGTACCTATAATATGTATTATGTATATTTGCTGTACTTGAAATGTATAGAGTTATAAATAATTGATTCGAGAATGGACCCCCTGCAGGTATCATTATTATTTATTACTTATAGTATACTGAAAGCCAGCTAATAATGCTAAGTATTAGACTAGTACATCAATTAAAATTATTGAAAAGTATAGGTATATTGAAAACCTATTTTCAAAAACTACGTTGATGCTCATAGGGTTTTTTGTTGAATGTAACAAAATATATATAATACAAATTACAATTATAAGTACAACCAATATTCTTAAATCATCATTATTTTTTAGATAATATAGATAAATAAAAATGTAACAGTTCATTAATTTTCACTGGCTTTGATCCAAATTTATATTATACCTACCTATACAGACTTGCAGGGGATAAGATACTTTTAATAGTATTTTGAATAAATACTCGATACTCGAATACTTCATACAAAATAGGTACTATTTAAAATACTATAAAAGTATTTCAAATATTTTTAAAACATGATTTGTTTTAAAAACTATAAAAATTAAATTTGTATATAACTGTGATCATTTCTGGTTTACAACATAACATTAAATCATAAATGTAAACATAAAAAATGTACTTTAATACTTTAAAAGTTTTCCGAATAAAGTATTTGAAATACTTTGGGAAGCAGAATTATTATTCTAAAATCATTCCAAATACTATATTAAAAAATTCAAATACTACCCAATAATTTGTCAATCTTATCTATAGTAGGTATATTAATATGTATATAGGAACTGCAGATAATATTGTAGTCGACAGTCGTCCATATGCAGTAGTAGTACCATTACAGTCCATTAATTATTAAATTATATTAGAGAAAATAAAACTTGAAGTACACGAGTTCATACTATATAGTATCTCATTTGTATACCTATTTATACCCATATATATAGGTATGCGGACACTTACCTACACGCACGTATGTGTATCTAAATTTATGAACCTCGTACTACAATGCAATATGGGTATAATATACTAGGTATATAGATTGATACTATATGCGCAAAAATATATTTGGTAATATACCATATGATATAATATGTTATCGAACTTAAACTGTATATGTAATAATAATTACTGCCCGGTTAGACTATATTAGCACATTTTAAATTTAAATTAGATTTTTAATCGCATCGTTATTTATTATTATTATATTATTATCATTTTTTTTTATCAGAGTCCGGTCGACCGCGGGCCGTAATTTTTCGTCCGCTATCGGTCTTCTGCAGCGGCAGCAGCAGCAGCGTTGGACGATGCAGGCGCGACACGAGCTATATATTTTCGCCTGTACATAGGTAGATTTTCGGGTAAAGTTTCACGTTTTGATATTTACGACATCGATTAAGCACGGTGTAACACGCACCCGGTTAATTACTGCGGCGTGCGTATATCCCAAGGCGTTAATTAAAAACAACAGAAAAATCAAGGCCAGATACGGATTTATATTTTACGATTATTATTCGTTCGTACAACGCACATTTTATCAAATATATATAATTTTAAACACCTCGTGCATGTACCAATATATATATACCTATATGTATTGTACATAGGTACACCCGGCGAACACGACCTGCCGGCACTTTTTTAATTTATACGAACTACGCGCGCGTTGTTATTGCTCGCCGTCGTATATAACATAATAAACATACCTGTTCTCGTAATTTTTTTATTTAATTTTTTTAATTACTATTATTTATTATTGCCTGTTGTGCCACGTATATATACCATATAAATACAATATACATATATTACATAGTATAGGTAGGGAGGTACAGTGGCGTATTTAGGTTTTTGTCTTGTGGGGGGGAGGCATATGATTTTATCCAGTAGCCCCGCCTTTAAAGTTAGATGCCTTCTGTTAGGACTCCGAAAACTTTTACATATTATTATATACAGCCTATAGGGAGGTTTTATCCCTTTGACTATCACCATAAATACGCCATAGGTATACCTATATATGATATCATACCGTTTTTCGTCTCTTTGTCAAGTTATTTCATCGCGTTTGTCCTGCAGTCCATACATTTTTTCTGTATTTAATATTTTCGGAATGTTTTTACAATAATTGACTACAGATACCCGCAATTATTTAAATTCGTAAAAATAATTAGTTTATACATATGAACTTGAAACAATAAATAATAATTTAGTATCGTGGTATGAATCCAAAGCCCAAAGTTTGAAATCGCAAACCACAGTAGGTATTTGCCATTCGGGTTTATTATTGTAATATTATTTATTGATCTACAATAGAAAGTTGTTTTTTTTTCTCGAATATTTAAGCATATAATATTATAATATGTAAATATATCTCACGTTTACGAGGGTTACTTTTTATTTTTCAATTCGTTTTATCCGTCGTTAATTGTCGTTATATTATACGCGCACGGCAGCTATATAATTATTATTAGTCGTTAAAATATTATATATTTATAACTACGCCTTATACCTACGACTACGTAATGTAAATTAGGAGGTAATCGCACGCGCGACATTGTCCAAAATATACAGGCATATAATTATAAAATACATTAATCGCTGACATCATGGAGAACAATATTTAGGTACAACCGATTAAATATCACGTTAATGTGATCTGTTATAATATTAATGCAATGCCAATTATAATGTATACACACATATACACCTGCTGAAATAAATCGAAACGAAAATTATTATTTGAAATCACGCTCCTCGTAACTTATTTTAATAGGTTAGTATATTGTTACATATACAGCGGGAAGGTTATAGGTATATTGTGTCCATTTTACGCGTTTTTTTCCGCGGGTCGGTGAACAAAACACGATTGTCGCGTGAAAACTGACATTCCCTCGGATCGTATAATATATTTGGGGGGGGGGGGAGGGGTACAAGGGGCTGAGAGAGACTTAAAATACAAATCAGTTATAAAATTATACAGTCGCCTCGACAAACACCAAAAGTTAAAATAACAAAAAAAAAAACCAAAATAAATTATTTAACGGAACGACAATGCGGAGAAACGGCTCGCCGACGTTATATTATATTATTTTATATTAGTCTGTTATTATTGTTGCAGCAGTTTCCACTATTATAATATTAGGTATAACCTGTTAAATTTCAATATTATCGTTCATTATATTAGCTATAATGTTGTAATATATTATATTCTCGCTACAGCAGCACGCGCGCGCGTATACCATAATACAACAGCTAGGTGGAGTTTACGAGCAATCAAACGAACGTTTGAAACGACTTTAATTAGCATACAAAACGACACTTAGCGTCATCGTAGTTTTCATTGTATATATTTTCGTCGACCGTCCGTGCGTGTTACTATTATACCGCATTATTGACGTTTTAGCGTTCTAATTATTATCTTATTGTTTAATAATAATAATAATAATAATATTAATAATAATTTATTAATTTATTCAATGACAGAAAATACTAAACACATCGATTTATCATTTTTTAGGTATATGCATTATACCTATTATATAATTTATAATTTATGAGGGATTTATAATACATGTTTATATTCCCAAGACTTTATTTTCCAGGACTTTTTTCCTCGAAACTTATTGCACCCCACCCGTTTCGTTTATGTTCCGTTTCGTACGAATATAATATATTTTATATACCTACCTGTTCAATATGTATTTAAATATATTATTTATTTACTAAATCATGTTTGTTTGTTACGATAAAGATACGAATCGAGATTATTATGTTTATGATTGATGATTATGATTATTTCGCTGAAGCTTAAATATTGCGATTTTTATTGAAAATTTCAGTGTCACCGATGGTGGTTAAATATATTTGAATTATTGAACATCTGCACTATGATGATTATATTATTATAATCATAGCAAGGAACAGTGGCATTAGCGTATATTCAAATATTGAAAAAATACAGGTGATTATGACAACTTTTTAATAAAATTAATATGTTTTTGAATTTATTAAAATTAATGGTCGAAAAACTACTTATTACTTAGTGCTGTAGTATTACAAAAGATATGTAAGTATACCATTTTTACATTAATCTTAAAAATCGTTTTTAGGATATTGGTGAGTTTATTACTTAATACTATACTGTATAATACATAGGATTTTCATAAAATGTATTTGTTGCATAGTCCATTCCGGATGCTTATATACATTTATTGGCTCACTTTTATCGCGAAGAAAACTTCGTTCAAAAATATGATCACACTTTATTTAATTAAACTATTACTTTAAATAAAAAAAAAAAATAGATTTTTTATTCTACCAAATGGTTATATATCGTTTCCATTAATTTGACATTTATTATTATTTGCGGTTTCGTGTCATTTAATACTTTTCGTTCACGGTTCGAGTTAATAATGAATACAAATACAAACTAGAAGTCCAAACACAATTAATAAATACATGACAAATATAAATAATACATTATATTTTATAAGAGAGTAATAATTCATTCATTCTCCTCAGCGTAAAATAGTGAAAACTTTGTAGGAGGAAAAAAGTTTTATGGGGACCTATTAGCTGATATTATATTAAGGTGTTTTTACGCGTATTCGAATCGTTTTATAGTACCGTAACCGTTTAAATGCAATGTAACCATGGAAAGAAGCACGTAAAATTTAATTGCGATCAATTTAATTTATGTAATTGGTCAATTTCGCGGTAAATCTGTACTCAGACACCAATGAAGTAGTTAAAAAATAATAAAGTAAAAAATAAGAGGGTATAAAGGTCTTGTTAATGGATTGATTAAACTTAGCCGGTCGTAGATGAGCGCCGTTAAATGGGGTGAGTTGTTCTCGACTTGTTTTAACGGCGCAGTAATATCCATTTTTTCCGTTACGTCAAATTTATGGCGGCCACAAATAAATTTAACGTTAGCGAAAGCGCGGGGGTGGGACGATAAAAGTTTACGGCCTGATAAAAATCGGAATCGCTTGGTGCCGCATAAAGTAAAACGAAGAAGACCTTTGAAAATAGTCAATTTAGCTGAAAGTTTTCTTAGAGATAATGCCCCGGGAGTTAGTTAGGTAAACCTTGCCCCCGGACGCAGATCTACGGTTATTGCTTTATCAGAGTTTTCTTCTCCCCCCCCCCCCCCAACCACACATCTAACTGTGCACTCTCCTACACCGCAACTCTTTCCCATTTTCTCTCTCTCTCTCTCTCTCTCTCTGCTTATATACTAGTGAAATTTATTTATATATATATATTGTGTGTGAGTGTGTGTGTTCTTTATATAACGCCCGCATTGCGGAATTATATTGCCTCTTTTATCTCCTTTAACGTCCTCGTTTTGTTTAATACGTCTTTGGAAAAAGCAGAAACGAACGTCTCCGTAAAACACCATTCCCCGTAGGGTCTTACCGCGACAGAACGATTTATTATACCTATTAGGTTATATTTTTTTCTTTAGGGAAATTCAAATATCTACAAAAAATAAAAAGTATAAAATTCTTTGTCTGAGTAAAACGATTCTGCGCGCAACGCTGCAACAATTTTCAGTGTATATTATAGGTTTTGGGCGTTATTTTATTACCTACTATATTATAGTGCATGCGCGACAGTAGCATATTATAGAGAGGTATAGGTACTATATGCGTATAATATAATATCTACATATAGATTTTACAGATTGATTTTTGCAACAATTATAATAGAACGGTAAAATATTCATGAATGGCGATTTTTTTTTATTATTAACTTTTTGGTGTTGTTGGACTCTGGATACTGAGAATAAATAAACTGCGGAACAGATAATATACCTAAACATATACCTATTATAGTTATATGATTGTATACTATTATGTATTATTATAATAAGACTGCAACGTTGCTATAATTAATAATTATATTATATTATATTATTGGTATTCGTAATATTATTTTCAATCCTAAAAGAATTCTCTTTCGACGGACTCGAAAATAATTCACTACTATTATCTGTTATGGATAATTCTTAACTATGTAATAGCATAATAAGGTCATCAAATGAATGGGTATGCGACCCGTGCTCTGCTATCGCACACATTCCGTTTAATAATTTAATAATATACTTATATAACTATCTGTATAAGAAAGGTACCTACTGTATAATTTGGTTAGGTCTATCCTCTATACTCGTTCTATGATTCCGATCTCTTTATAATATTATAATGTATATTATACCATACATTGTATAACATTCAACATTCACACATTCAAATAAATTCGATAATCTAGGATACCTACTCATTAGCAATATCATCCAATTATTATGCATTTATTATATTTATTTATTACATCAACCGATTATGTGCTCCAAATGACGTGCCTTTTTCAATTATAGTAGAAACAGAAAAGTTTGTATTTTACTTATTTTTTTTTTTTTTAATGCGACAATAATTATCGTATTATTGTTATTCGTATCGATGTCTTGCGAAAAATGTAATTGATCACAGATCTTGAAGTATTTATATTAAATACAGTTGTAAAAAATATATAGGTACCTACCTATCTTATTAACTTATTTAACTTCGACTTTATATACACATATTATTATATTAAAGAAAACGTATAACTGTTATAATTAATTTAAATGAAAAATCAATGTTTACATTTTACTTTTTTACGTGAAGACTATGTAAGTTATTTGAATTCCATTATATTATCTACTAAAAAAAAAAAATTAAAGTCAATACAAATAAGAATCATGTGTAGGAATTAAGGTTTATCATCAAACATAAAATTAGCAATTATTATAACATAAATATTTATTAATTATTATTATCTATTATTTTAAATGTTAATATTTTTGGGGTTCCAAATATTAATACTTGTTAATTATAATATTGTGGCACTTTACTGTGGGTGGCAATAATAATGTCTGTCTTTCGTCAATACGACGCAGTCATTATATTCATACGTTAATTACAGGTGCAATTTTGACTAGACACTTTGGGAGGGCCCATACCTATTTAGATATTAATTTTAAAAAAATTATTTTATTTGACATTTTTAACGATTACTGAGGACTGAGGAGACTATAATTTTTAAGTGTTATGTCTGTAAAAGTATTTCGGCAACGGTTTATCCTATAGGTACCCTTTAAATAGGTATATACGTCAAGCATGGCGTTATTTTCGATAGTAATATTTTTCTTCTTTTCGGTAGCGGACGGAAAATAAAATAAATCCCAAAAGAAAAGAAAAAATACTCCAAGGGATATCGTCCGTATGCCTTTATGCACACTGCGATATAATAATAATAATAATAATAATAATAATAATAATATAATGCGTATACGCTTGTTTTGTGTACAATAATATAATCGTGTGTTATAATATAATATAATATTATATTATATATTATTGTTGTGGAAACGTCGAGTTTGCCTGGCCGGCCGAAGAAGTCGTGTCGCCGACCAATATGGGAATTCAGTGTCCTGTTTCGTCGTCGTCGTAGGCGTGTCCCCGTCTGTCCGGTTTTTACCTTTGATTTACAATGTTACCGGTTGTTATCTGCCGCTGTCCCCTCGCGTTCCGAGTGTGCACCTCTCGGTAGGTATATATATACACTATATAGGTACACCTAACTATATACAATATTATTATGTATGGTGTGCGTGAATTCCATACACACGCACACACACACACACACACACACACACACACACAACGATAATAAAACGAAAGGGAACACACACGAGCGCTTTACTCATATAATAGTAATAATATTATTATTATACACTGGCGCACATTATCACGCGTATTATATTATAAGCAGAACAACTCGTACCTATACAGCGTGTATAGTGTAAATCTTCAGAGTAAAATGTACAACAATGCGCGCCTATAGGTGACGTCACGACGGGCGTAGGAGGTATGGGACACGGATAGAGTTGGAGTTCGTGCGTTGTATACATTATGTCACACGTGAACGGGGGAAAAAAAAATTACAATAATAACAATAAAATCGAATGTTGTTTTTTTTTTTTATTCTTCGCGCAAGGGTTGGAGGTGACTTCTGTTTTCACTTATTTTAACATTTTACTATACACGCCGCGCACTGGGCACATTATTATAAAAGAATACTAATTAATAATTATTGTTGTCATGTGTGTGAGCCGTGAGGTTAGGTTAATCGTAAAAACGCGGACATTGTAGTGTGTGTACAAATAACATATTAATACAAACGTAATAATATACATTAGTATAAATGTATTTGTTTTGTATTTTTTTTTTTATTGTATACGATACGAAATCTCAATAATAGAGCAACCAGTGCAGTAAATTGTCTTAAATATTTACATGCAGTTTGTAGTTACTATATATAATATAGATTATAGGTAGGTATATTTTATTTAAGGCAGTTTAAGCAACTGTATATTACTACAATATATAAGATACCACGCAACGGTGACACCAATATTAACACTGTAGACATAAAATTAATATATTCTCAATTGTTTCTTGTAAGGCTTAACTCTATAGTAATTATTCTATGATCAGTGCCGTTATATTATGGATTTTAGGCTGCTGGGTAATAGACATTGCAATTCTCAAATCAACACTGCTGCAGTAAGCTCAAAGTGCCACTAAATGTATCATAATAAATTTGGTCGGAGTCAAGCGACGGTCCCTCCCCCCACTGGTAATTTTCGTTCAGGTTATACCTATGTATAAGAAAAAAAATTTTTTATCCTGTATTATCGAGCCAAGTATAGGTTTTATTTTTTTATAATATACAGTGTTTTTATGAATAAGGTGTAAAACCGTTGAGAGCGTGGAATCAGCTTTATATATAGCAAAGCCAAGTGTATTATACGACTGATCTCACGAGCGTAAATCGTAGGTATACCTACTATTATCTCCGTATCCTTAACAAATCATAGTCAAATCTCACTCGTATCGAACTATATCGAAAGGACTGGCAGAAAAGTTTTTTTTTACAAATCTAAAGAAATATCGAAAACCATTAAGAGACTTTGATATATCCTCCACAATATTGATTTTTACCACGAGGATTTTCGGAACTCGATTGGAATATTATTATAATACGCTCCGACATAAATATAGGTATTTGATTACCGTGCATCACAGTTTCTTTAGCTTCATAAAGTATATAGTGTTAGCGCCATCATTATTCCGTTCGTTCGGCGTTGTAACGTGATAATAATGATAATATATAATATAATTATGCGATTTTTTTTTATAAATTATTTTCCGCGTAGATATCATATTATTATAATGATATGCGAAAACGAAGAGAAATGAGATTCGGCGTTCACAGCTCCCACCTCGTCCTCCGAATTCAGCAATAAAATATCGTGTGACAATTGACGGACTTCGAGGCGTCGGATGTGCATAAATTTAGCGCAACAACGCTGTCTAATTACGACCTGTCGTCTCTCGCGTGTAAGTGCTGTGCAGGAGAGGTCTGCGCGCCGCCCTGAGGGGATATATAATATAATATATTTGTATAAAATATTTATAATAATATTATACGATTCACGCGAATTTCATTTTTTTTCCACCAAGGTCCTTCTTAATAAACGGAGGACGGGTTTTTATTTTTTTTGTCATCGTTGTATTATTATACTCAACCGTATAGTCGGCTGAGCCCACTCTATACAACGCGTTTTTTCCATCGGTTTCTTTAAAGTTTTATACTGCTTGCCGAAATAATTTCTGGTGCGGCGGCGGTTTCCAGTCGCTTTAAATATCAGCCTGAAACGAAAAAAAAAATTCCACGAGATTTATCGTCATTCCGTTTTTTTACCGTCCCACTGGCACAGACCTCTCTCTTTCGAAAAAAAAATAATAATATGAGAAATCTCCAGGAAATCTAAAACGATTATATTATATACGAACGACATGACCGTAGTAGGTTTTCGTCGTTAGCGCGTCGCCACGCGTGTGCGTACCTATATATAATTTCTATATACCTACGTTTTTCTTTACCTATATAGTTTTTTATCCACAAAAATATTTAAAACCCGTTCACGATCAAACCCGACGACCGAAGTCCAACTACACGCACTAAAACGACGCATTCTGATCACGAACTGATGCATTTCTGATTGTCCGAGTGGTCTTTCTCGCTCACGCATAGGTATCCCTCATATTATACATTACCTTTATAGTTTGTGATATTTTCTCCGGCGGAAATAGGTACGTTTTATTTGGGTAAATATATAAGTAAAAGTATGAAAGACTATATAGTACAATAATAATAAATATATATCAATGTGCCATATTTCAACTCCAGAAAAAATGTTCGCTTTATTATTGGTAAAATTACGACCATTTTGTACATACTAACAGAATATGTTAAGAATTGTAATAATGACAAAGATTTTAATCTTTTTACAATTTAATTGCCTACTCACTGTACTATTTGCCTTCGGTGCGTTAGATAGATTATTATTATTTGTACGCATATATACAGTTAGTATGTACCGAAGATATTATGTTATATCAACAAAAGTCACGGTACACTAAACAATTACAATCGTAATTGAATCGACACGTATAGGTGGACTAGAAAGTAGAAATGGTTTGTTTGGTTTTTTTTTTGCAACGAAATCGTTCGTTTTATTGGGGCCTTCCATGACCCGTAAGTAATCGCGAATAATATTGTTTGAAGAATAGTAATGCCAAATTTATAATGTAGGTAACACTGCTCATTCTTTGTTTTTATTATCCCATAATTCAATTTATACGCTATTATAGAGAAAGAACATTAGTTAGGTTTAGCACCGTAATGTATAGGTACAACGGTTTGGTAATAACATCGATAAATTGTTTATGGTTTAGCAAGAGAGCTGTGCAGTAGTGTATATAATTTTTCAAATTTATATAGGTGTACCTATACCTATATAGAACATACATATTAATAAATCGTTCCTCTAGCTGTAAATTGAGAGATTAAATATATCATTATAGTTACGATATAATATACAATACCATCGGAGAAGAACGATAATTTACTGTAACCTATATTTATTAGTTATTGAGTACTTATTACATATAATGTATATGATTATACGGACGCTGAATCACACAAATCATTGTTTAATCATATGAAAATTATTTACTAGGCAAATTCTCGTGTAGATGGGATATGATTATTATAACTGCATCTGAACGACGAACTTAAATACTATACCTATTTTTTTATCGGTAAATAAAAAAATCGACTATTTTAGTAAATACCTACCTATATAATATTACCATTTAATAAACTGTAGAAATAATGCATTTGTATCATGAGGACAACAAATTACAGAGACCATTTTGCTTTTTCCAATTTTGAATAGCGTATTTCAATCAATATATTATGTTATTTATATCGTAATTGTATTTATATTTAAACACCACATTAATACACTAAATCTTAAGCTGCAGAAGGTGCAAAGCCCCCACTAGTCCTAAATTTCACCACTGTTTATTAGTTGTTTATTTTTAAGGGTTAAGTCTGTTGAAATTAAACAAATTTGTATGATTATATGTCTGTGTGTACCAGTGTAATTTTAATAAATAACAACAACATATATAAATATAGGTTAGTACAACGCACTAACTATACATATTCACAAAGAATTTGTGTTAAACTGTAATAATAAATACAAGTATAGTTTTTAGTTATTTGATCATAATATACTTAATAGTTAACATATATAGCAATTTGGGTTTAAATAACATCAGTAAACTGTACTTACCTATAGATACCTACTTATAAGATTTTAGATTCTGAGTGGAACGATGAATGTATTGATTTTACAATGATGTGTGTTTTTTTATTTTTTTTTTATTTTTGTGTCTGTCATCACCTTTTAGGACAGTAAAAGTGCTTGGATTTTCTTCAACAGTACCTTTTCTGATAGAAAAGTGAATCTAGTTGGTACTTTGGGGGATCAAAAGTAACATTTTTCCAATAGTTTTCAAAAGCGCCGTGAAAAACAAAAGAAAAATTAAGGAAAAACGGGAATTTTTACGCAAAATCTGTTTTCGAGAAAATTGATTTTGGTTTTTGGTGTAACATTAAAACGAATGACTGTAGATACATGAAATTTTCACTGGGTTGTTTATATTTCCATTTTCTATACATGATAAAATTTTCAAAATATTTTGATTTGTTTTGAGCTGTTTACGGACATTTTCAGTTTCCAATTTAATTAGTTTTTTTTTCTATGAATGTCAATAAAACTTTATTTGTTGAGTAAAAATACTTGAAAATTTAATACAAGGCTCCTAATATATTTG
>NC_042494.1:144032801-144047616 GCF_005508785.2 Acyrthosiphon pisum
TAATAATATAGATAAGTATACCTATAATATGTATGTCTAATATCTAGACTGACAAACCGTCTCCGCTCAGAATCGTTTTTCTTATACAGTGATATTATATCATTGAATTCAAATTTAATACTATCCATTATACAGTGACGCACCTGTAACCTACTGTACAGCAGAGCGACATCCACTTACCCACCTTTTCTTTATTCATTTGAAGTAAATTAAAGTTAACATATATATATCTAACGTATATACACACATAGATATTAATTGTTATATAATTTTATACAATACTACGACGACTACTTCTACGACTTGTAATAATTGATAAGACATTCCTATAGGTATAGCTATATTATGAACTATAAAGTACTTCTTATAGTTGGTCGACTATTCATTATAATCGTTACAATATACAGTAGGAATTATTGTTTATTATGTATCTACGCATAAGTATAATGTATATATTATGTGTATGTATACTCAAATATCACAAAACATTGTCGTACGTCAGTTTTATTCGCTTACCACGCGAAGCGTATTATTATACATAATTTTTAAAAGTAATAAATGTATAGCTAACTGTGATACATAAACGTTCGTGTTGTTATAAAATTATTACACTCATAATATTATGTGAAATGTTTAACTCGGGGGGGGGGGGGGGGGGGCAATTCTTGAAAACACACGAACGCGATATTGTATAATATTATATACATATTATAATATATATATGTTTTATGCGCGCGTACATGACGTGATATACTTGTATACATAAAATACCTTTACCTATATATAATGTGTAATATTATATTGTATGGATACGAGCTAAAAAAAAAATAAAAACCAAGTCTCGGTTCGTTCCGTTTAGCCTGGCGTATACCTACCTACGAAGTATATAATAATATATCGGACGTTTAGAACGAACTTTTTAATTTCCACGATAATATTATACGTTTTCTATAAATTACACAAAACGCGTTATGAATCAAAACGTCACGATTGTTATCGTCTATATTTACACACACACATAATATAGTATATTGGTACTTACATTGTACATGTATATATATTGCAGTTTTTGTACTGCTTCGGAGGCGGCGGCTGTTCGAGTGCACTGTACTCTATACATCGACTTGCTTTATACGTTGGATCGTAAATACTAAATACACACAGTATGTATATCTACGGCTGCAGAGTATATTATTATATATATGATATGTAAGCGCGTATATCCGTGTGGAGTGTACGACTGTATGTGTGTGGGCACATGGAAAGTTTTATAGTCTGCATGTCGTCTGTTGTTTTGCTAGATGGGTATAACTTTTAAACCGTGAATCACGACATATAGGTAGGTATATAGTTGAAAACATTATAAAAAGTCGTGTGTTTTCTTCCTGCAGCGCGGCGCCATCTTTTCATACGTATATTTTTATCAAAACGTATATTGACCCCGCAATTGAGAGCATGAAAATATATACAAGGTACATATCGCCGTTCACATCGATATCGTTTTGTAGGTAGGTAGGTACTATATACAAATAGCTATGTGATCGAGTTTATATAGGTAGGTATATTGTAGTATTTTCAGTTCAGAAAAATATATTATATTTTATTATGTATAGATACCTAGGTATTTCAGTATTATTCTATAATCCGTATCGTAAATATAGATAGTAAAATGCGCAAACGTGGGTGTATATAAAAAAGCGTTAGTTATTTTGATATGTAGGACGTAGGTACAGCCGTATTGGTACATAAAACTAGTAGTACTTATGCATAGGCTTACATTAAAATATAATATGAATATATGTGTATTGTGTAGGTACGACGAGAGTGTCTTTACTTTATAAGAGGTACCCAACCTGCATAATATATAGGTACCTAGGAGAGCGTGCGCCGCCTTATGACACTATATGCGTCCCGGCAAATTGTTTACGACGCGTCAACGTTATATACGTATAAAAGATATAAATGTGTAGAATACCATCCGAATTGGCCGACCCACCGTATACACATCTGAGTATAATATACATAGTCGTAGTATGGACATTGTATCTTACAGCAGGTATATACGAGGTTACTATATAATGTTATGGAGTATACCGTGCGTAGTGTATTATAGTGCAGGCAGTAAAAGCGATAATACGTCGTTCCGAGGAGAGTCCCGTCATAATAATACGATATATTGTTATTATGTATACCTACCTATAATAATATAGGACTAGGAATTTCGACCGTTCGTCGGGTGTAAATTTCTAATGAGGTTCGTTTTCCATCACAAGTTTAGACACTCGAGTGGGTATATACCTAGTTATATATAGAGAGAGAACCTTTGTCATATCATAGAATATTACACATTTTGTGTGTGGACGAGCTGCGGCGCTCTCAGCGCGGTATACGACGCGAGACGAGAGAAAAACAAGAAGATGCTATATGATTATATAATATAATATATAATACATAAATGTGTGTATATTGCAATAGTATGTGTGTTTTTCGCGTTATAGGAAAAATCGAGTAGTGTATAATATATTATATACACACGATAATAATATAAAAACGGAAGAAAACCATTCGCCCCGTCGTACCACCGTTCGCGCACGACCCCTCGCACTCCCACCACCGACGCCCAACAGCTCCACCCCGTATACATACACAGCAGTTCCGGTCTTCCGCGTGACCGAACGCCGCAGCTATATAATGCACACTTTGTACAATAGCTGCTTTGCAGAGCGCTGCGTACACCCACTTTATATAATATACGCACACGGCGAGAACCGAGCGGGTGCGCGGAATTCACGGACCATATAGTCCCCCGTCCCCCGGATTAATGTACGTCTTCGTCGTCCTTCCCCTATCCCGCGGGGGGTCGGTTCCGGACCGGAAAACGGAAACGGTCCCCGGGTTTTCCTTCCATCTCGACAGCAGCAGCGAGAGATTAACATTCTCCCGCCAAAAGCTCGCACCGACTTCCGCCAACTGCTGAAACACGCGCGCACGGCACACTGAACACCGCCGCACAAATGGCAGATTTCAATTAGAGACCAGGCCATACCCGACGTGAAAACATATGCTAGCTGTGGCGTATAATATGGCCGGTATACCTTCGTATATGTGCGCGTCTACATGTATAGGTAGTTGTATACGAAAAGAAAAATATAATAATAAAACCAACGGGGCCGATCTTCTTCGCACGAGTGCCATAAAAACGAATTTATCGCCCGTAGAATAATGATCGTTTTCCAGAAGAGGGTCGTAACGCTTCTGCAGCATCCATCATACCTATACATATATACGCAGTAGCATTGACCATAATATTATAACGTATATATATATAGGGGGTGACGCGCGCATCATAATATAATATAATCGTAAGACGGCAGCGGCGGCGGCATTCCTTTTTCATTTTTATCGCGTGTAAAAATTAGATCGAACGGTTTTTATTACGTGTGAGATAATAATATACTGCGCTGCTATATGATGCGTACAAGACAATAATAATAATGTGTTCGATCATATTATAATATAATATTATGTATATATATTATACTATTAGGTAGGTATATGAGGGATATTACCTATATTCTATAAAAACACCGCCGCGTTCGACCGCTACTGCCGTTTTTTCGGTCGTCCTCACATCGTGGATACAGGTTGTAAATAATTGGACACGTCGTTTAAAACATAGTTCTACCGGTATAATGTACGTTTTTAGAGAATATTGCGCGATAAAACGTATATTATTGCGGCGTATACGTCTTGTATAAATTATTCATCCTCGCGGGCCCGAGGGAGTCGAACCTACCTAAGCGTCGTATATACCTTACCAATATAATAATGTGTACCTATAGGTACAATAAAGTCGAGCATACGATGGTGTGTGCATGCGGCGGGGTGTGTTTCGGTGGATGAACTGCTGCAGAGTCGCTCCCGCGGCAGCTATATATATTATGTAGGTTTATTTATAATATATTTATATAATACGTATCATGTGTAATATATAATATTATATAGGTATAATATGATATGCGGGTCGTCTCGAGAGTTAGACGCCGTAAAACGGAATTATTAATGAAACGCGCACGCCAACGGGTTCGAAACGTGAATAAATATGTAATGCGCGACATCTGAAACAACAACAATAATAATATATAAAACGAGCCTCGCGCATACTCGAGACGTCTATAATTATTGTAAGCGTCTCATGTTTACCGATATGCGTCGAGAAGAGCGATCGGAATTGATGTGAAACTGCCGAGAGACGTTGAATCGGCGGCGGCGGCGGCGGCGGCGTCTGTTTCCTAGACGTCCCAAGATGAGCGGCGTACATCACATATATATATAATAATAATATAAAAAATAGATTTTTTTCTCCGCCGCTTGTCATTTTTTTCCCACCGCGCGTAGGGGATAAGTCACATAGATTAAATATATATTCGCTAATATTCCCACACGCTGCAAGCAGCAGTCACTATCTATAATAAATTATATCAATGCGCGCGATTTCATATACTTCACTGCCACAGTGCGCTACCTATCTATAATATCCATTATAATACGTCATATACGTGTAAGCTGTATGATATTATATGTACTTTTTTTTATTTATTTATTTTTTATTCGCTTTATTGATTTACCCGCGTGTTTCCAGCACATTCAACACGGGGCGCGCGCGTCCATATAAATTATATTATATTATAAATTATATTATATTATATATTATATTCGCTGGAACCTGCGCGCGTTAATAGACCCCCATGCATCGGGGAACGGTGGCGGCGAAAAGGCGAAAAAAAAATGAAATTCGACGGGGTACGTACGAAGGCTATTGTAGGTCCGGCGATATCATAATATAACGATGGCGATTGTGGGTTATTGCCGCCAACGCTGCGATAGTTCTTGCGAGAGAAATGGCGCGTAAACGCTGCAGTACCTATATAGGATATACCTCTATATATATATAACACATAAACGCTGCAGCGGCGGTCCCGGACGTGCAACCGACCGGAAGTCCGATGTAATAATGGCGCGCGTGGAACGCCGGCGTCGTCCGCACACCGTGCCACGACCCCCCTCCCCCCAGCGAATGTTAATTAAATTAAATATAAAATTTTCCGAGGCGAGTCCGATCGCTGTACATATTATGCCGATATAAAATTATGTGTTATAATATTATATTATTATCTTTCATTATATTATTATAATATGCGATGCCCGTATATTATTGTAAATATAATATGCTGTCCGTGCGGATGCTGTAGAGGGCGGCGGGCGCGGTGCGTAGTGCGTACACGTGTCTCGGGATTTCGGAAGCCACCGCGCCGTAAATCAAATTCCGCGAACACAATGGCCGGCGACAAACGGCCATGAAATTTAATGTACGTGCGACCATCTCCCCTGTCCCCCACCCTCCCGAGCGGATGACGGACGACCGCCGCGTCATTTTTCTACACTGCGCCCGCCATCGTCGACCGCCGCCGCTTCGTGCAATTTTATTCCGAATCTGCTAATACTTTCGTCGCGCCTACGATTATTATTGATATTATTATAATATAATATGTGCCTATATATTGGTAATTATATATTATGAATATGCCCAAATCCGAGGAAAACCCATAGATATTATATATACATATATGGGTATATGGGTTGATAACATGTGCTTTCAAATAGGTATAAATAAATAAAATATGTTACATTTTACACTGTTGTTAAGATTTTGATTGTATAAATGGTTTTATTTACTATATTTATTTATATTATATGTGTAACTTAAATTGTTCACGCACGTATTAGAAATTATATTAATCGATTAGAACTCTTAACTCCGCACAGCCATATTGGCTTGGAGGTGACCAACTTTTTTTAGCTGTGGGCAATGATTATAATTTTATTTTTGCGTATTATATTGTATTAGGCATAGTTGGAGTTTTATCCAATAAATAAGTAAATATTATAATATGCACTGTCTTTATATGCTGCAGGTTTGCAATGCGGCCAAAATTATATTTAACTTTAAACAGTTTAAACCAGGGCTGAAAACCGTTAAAAACCGTACATTTTGAGAACCCTAAACCGGTTATCTAATTTATCTGCAGTTTGGAAAGCGGATACCGGTAACCGATTAACAAAAGTTTATAAAGTCATATCCCAAAAACCAATTATCGACATTTCTGAAAATCGTTATTTTAGCGATACCCGGTAACCAGTACAATGAGGAAAAAAAAACTTTGTTCCAATTACCAATTATTTAATTTTATTATTTCAGTTTATAGTTTTTATGGTTAATTTAGTAGAAAAATATTCTCTTTACCAGTAATATTGAAATAATGAATTTATGATATAATTGTACATAAAATAGTAAATACGTAATGGTATACCGTTTATGCGTATTATAAAATAATATATAGGTGTATTATATTTTAAATTAAAAATTATATATTTATATCTGTATTCTGTACTGATTATTTAATATTACCGAAATTCCCTATGGCCGTTTCCCGTAATGCAGCTTACATGGATACATGGTTATATTTTATGACCTACAAAGTACTTATTGTATATAATATATATATATATATATATATCATACTATTTAGTATTTACTAACTACTTATCGTAGTATTACACTATTGTCTATTACCTGCTATTAATAATATTATTATTATTATTTGCTATTCAGTATTTCACTTTCAGTATTTTTGTATAGTACCCGTCACTACTTACTATATAGCCAACAGAACGGCCTCTTGTTGTATAGTTTACTTATGTTATTCGCGTGTACAGTTATAAGTTAAACGTCTTATATTTTGTTGTTGTTACTTTTTTTCTATTAAGTTTTAAATTAATTATAAAAAATCCAGTGCTAGAAATGTTTTTTACGTTTAACGTAAGTGAAAATACTTCTAAGTGTAATGTAAATAATTGTAATAAAATTATGACTGGTACCTAAGTATTCCTCCAATTTAGAAAAACACATTTTTTCACATCGTAAACAACAGTATAATGAACTTATAAAAAATAATTATAAATAATTCATAGTTGATAACAAAAATGAAAAAATGTGATGTGAAAAGCGGTATTTAAACCGCTTAAAATTGGTAAGCGGTTATTTAAATATTTTGGAAACCGTTAAAAATCGGTAACTGGTAATCACTCTTTTATTGTGGTGTAAGGTAACCGGTAACCGGTAAACGGCACTTCTCAGAACAAGATAACTGGTAACCAGTTCTTAAAAAAATTTCGAGCCGATTACCTATAATTTTGGAAACGGTTTTAAGCTCTGGTTTAAACCCTGCAAATACTACAGTCATGTCGTGATAACTCGATATATAACTAGATGAATATCGTATATTACCCGAGCTATAGCTATAGCTATACCTATAGGTATGTCAAATAATACATATCTTGTAGCAATTGTTTTATATCCCTTTAGTTTTGAGTTATCACGACTCGATTGACGATTGTATTATATATATGATTTCCTTTCAATTTTTTTATTTTATTTTTATATCACGATTAACTGCAGTTATACAAACAGGTGACAGCGTATAAAGTATATATAATATATAACCTACACCTACTATCTATGTCATAAAGTTGCAATTAATTATGTGTGAGCGCTACATTAAAAATGACATGCATAGTAGATTAAATAATAATGTATATTATGCTGTAATTACTTATATACTTTTAGCAATTATAACTAAATGAATAAATGATATTACACTATAGATACAGTTATTATACTTAAATAATGTATAGGTACCAATATATTATATATATATATATATATATTAACTAAAATTACAATAGTATATATAGTCGCAGCCAAAATCAATAAACAAATTCCATTACCGCTCGCGGTCCACGATACAACTTGCCATCGCCGCGCGTTTAATAATATGATATTGTAGTACACATTTTACACACATGAATATACACATATATGAACCGCAGCAGCAGCGTTATTACTTACTTTATTATATATTATATAGGAATTAGGTGTTTTGTCATTTGAGAAGAGTATATGTAGTTGATTATAAGTGTTATTTTCCCGAAAAATTTAGCGCGTTGCACACGTTTCAATGCAATATGTAATATTCAAACGTTAGGATTATATAGTAGGTAAATAATATAATACATTAGTGTAATATAATACAGGTACCTACCGATAGTACTTATAGCTCATAATATATTTACCTATATGCTGTATACCTACACATTTAATCCTCTGGGCATTATATTATACGGGTATATATTATATAGACGTCTTACCTATTGAATATTATATTACTTTATTATTACCTATTACAATATATTTAACCTTAAGGTTAAAAATCAAACATGTAGATATTTATTATTTCTATACATACAATATAGAGTTACGCATTATATGTATATTGTATATGTGTAAAATATGTTTGCTAATTTAAATACTCTTGTAAATCGTTCGTGTATATAAGTATATGGTATATTGTCCCTACCCCTATACTATTGTGGTTTATATATTATTTTATACCTAATCAAGTTTAATAAAATGTACTAATAATATGTATAAAATATAATATATTAATAGATATGCAAATATTTGTCTTCAAACGAATGTTTAACGGTCTATATAACACATAACACATGCGGCAACCAAATACTATATATTGTGTTGATACTATCGTATACCTATAGGTCCAAGATACATCATAATATATTTTACTAATCTACGCGGGATGTTTTGTGTTGACCCCGACGGTTATAACGTCGATAATCGATATCGTATAATAAACTATACTCGACCAAATTGTAATGTACCTATAGGTTTTGTGCTGTAAATCTGAAATACGTGTATTTACTATATGTTACGACAAAGGCTCTTTAAAATAAATAAATCATATAATATGGGTATAGGTACACTATACTATTGCCCGTATATAGCTTTGTAGGCGTATAATACACTGCAAACTATAAATTATATAGCTATTCGATAGTTTTCAATTTTTTATCGTTCAGCCATAATATATAATATTGTACTATTATGTTACAGTCTCCCGTTTTATATATTTTAAATGTGACCATAGTAAATAATAATGCAGCAGTGTATAGCGTTATAGGATGTATTATAGTCGATAAGCGCGGGAAAGTACTCGTGGAGGGTGACATAAAACCCTTTTATACATGACGTGTATATATACGTATGGCGTGTGCGTATGTATATGACATATAGAGGTATATGTGTAATCTCTATAGCGTGACACCTTAGGAGAAAAAAAAATAAAAAAATATATATTAGGGCAAGCACGAGGTTTTTTCGCGCGGTCACAGGCCAGTGTAAAATATCTGCTGGCCTGCAGCTGTAGGTCGTTTACCTACTATTCGTATAGTTATATAATGATATTATATTATATTACATCTTATGGTATTGAATACAACAATAAAATATATTGTAAATGATTTAACGATAAATTCAGACATTTTTGGAAGAATGTAATCGGCTACTTACATTATTCAATAGGTTAGGTATACGCGTAGTATAATAATATGGACCTCTATAATATATACGAACAATGAATATATTATTATATAGGACATACCTATGTCCTATATACCTATATTGTATACATAATTGGAATAATATTACATACATACACAGAAACGTAAATGCTCACGTCCAACTAGAAGGGCGTGCGTGAGGGTTGCTTGCGAGGGACATATTTAATGCCTTAATAAATTCAGACTTCTGTAAAATAGATTTTCTTTTTAATTGTAAATGTTATTCTGCGATTAGCTGTCGTGTTTATTGTGTATACATTATATGAACACGAATATATTATATAATATTAATTATTAATTTATTTTTGCTCAACGCTATGGCCTATGACATTTCTTACTCTGGCTTGAAAAATGGTTTATAATAATAATAATTTCATTGTGATAATTGAGCATAGTATTAATACATATATATATATATAAGAACTTAACTTTTTACTAGTTAATATAATCTAGATATCACATCAACCAATATAGTATAGTGAAATACTGAAATCATATAATATTATTATAATATAAGGTAACTATTATCGCTAAATGCTAATTATATAATATATTTTTACAAATATTATTGGTACGTATGATATAAATTATAATTTATTCTGTTTATCATTTCTGTTAAATTTAAAAAATGAAGTAGTTAAAAATTATAGTTTATATCATACGTACCTATAATATTGGTAAACATAAATTTGTCATATTATAATATAACATGTTTAAATTTGGCCCACTGTATCTTATTCAACTGTAATTTTTAATTTGTTTTCTACTTTTACATCAAGTTCTGTAGATGCTCCTGAGCTCTTCACGGGTCGTATTCTCAATAATAATAAATAATAATATGTCTGTGTATAGTATGTGAAATAACATAATAGGTACATTTAAACACTGCAAGTACAATTTTCTCATATATCTGTTGACCACTGATGCAGCTATCCACAATTATTCGTACCCACAGTCACTATTTTTAATGATCAAACAGTGTACCTATGTTAAAAAAAGAAATCAGCTACCTCCGAGCCCTCACCACCAAGACAAAATCTTTTGACCACCGCTGCGAGTGTGCGGGGTGTTTAAAATGTTGTCTTGATACATACTTCATAATCCTCGCGGTACATACACCTATTTATATTTTTAAAGATTTTACGGTTGTGTCTTCCGCCAGAGTCACTATAATATATATATAAAATAATAATATGCTTAATACGACACACCGCTACCTACGCGTATATAGTGGCGGCGATGCGACAAATGGTGGGTTCGCGTGGCCCGCAGGATAATAATATACGTAGAAATATGTATTGCCCATACATATTCCACTGAGCTGTACGCCTGCAAGAGTTGCAGTGCAGTGCTCGTATTATATATTTTATTTCCCTTTATAATAAAAACGATAAATTTACGGTTTACCGCATTTTTTCTGCGATGGGTGTCGCACACGGCCGTTTATTTATACGCGATGATATAATGTACGTATATTATAATATACTACAATAATATTATACGAATATTGTGTATACGCGCGTAGGTATGAATTTATGACGTCTACAGTCCGTATCTACTATATTATATATTATATTATGTGTGTGTGTGTACTTACACATAATATATTTAGAAATGCGGTGCGGTGGTGGATTAGTTTTGGTGAAAAACGGATTGGTATTTTATTATTATTTTTTTTTCTCGTGCGTTTCTCGATTATTTATCACGTAATTTTTATTTTTTCATTCCAGCGCTACTGCGACAGGTTCCACCATATCTCATCCACATATATACATATTATAATGTTATATTATACATATTATATTATACATATTATGTATGTTGCACTGCCCGGTGGCAGATTCCTGGCAACGCGGATGACCGGGGAAAAAATATGATTAATACAGTTTCGTAGGTATATATACACGTGTATATTTGTAAAGGAAACGCGCGAGGATTATGAACATTATACATTTTGTTTTATCGGATATACCTACACACAACACAACACACTGCTATAGCATGTTCATATTATTAAGTATATCAGGTGCCAGGTGGACGCTCGGTTTTCTTTTGCGATATGATATGATAATATGACATCATATTATACACGACATTATTTTTTTTCTTTGGTTAAAGGCTTAAACTATACAAATGTTTTTAGCCTACAGGCAAACTTAATAACTAAATATATATATATATAGGTGGAATGATAATATTCCTGGGAAGAGTATACAGTTTATTTTATGGAAAATGTATCTACAGATTGCTTCAGTATTATCTTCGTTGAGAGGGCTTGGTGCAGGATAGTGACACCTTTCGTTAAGGAACTCGCAGGGTATTTTAGTTAGTTTTAAGCCGACTAAAAGCGTTTTCGTAATGCTGCACACTGATTATAATACACTAGAAACTAAAAACGGGTTTCCACGACAATTAAAAACTGATCCCGTGTACATATCAATATATGCGCGTGAGATGTTTAAATTAAATCCAAAATTCCAGTTGCAGCGTTGAACTTCATAGTTTATGCTGCAGTTTCACGTGAACCGACTCAATTTAATGGCTGTTTTAGATTTATAGTATACTCATTGCAGAAGATTTAATATTACCTATATATATTAAAATAAAAGCATCGTGCGCGGTCACCTTAAGGTTTTCCACAAAATACGTTTTTTTTTTAAAATTATGCACCATATAATATTATATAATATGTACGTATATAATGCGGCCCAATCTGGTATTCATCACTAAATTCCATGTTATATACCTAAATAGCCATAAAGGTAGGATACGCCTGCGTTTTTCGAATTGATTCTTAAATTCTATAGACATATTGTGTATATTATACAAAATAATCGTGTAGCTGGCTTATATTACACGTCATGCATATAATATTCCCCCAGATCATCTTATTAGATATATATACATACGTTCTTCAATATAATAGGGTGTTAGAAGCTCGATATATTACGTGTTGAACTACCAGGTTACAGCCACCTATATGATTACCAAGATATAATTTAGTTACTAAGGTATAGATAGGTATATAAGAAAAACACTATACATTATACTTTTAATATTGCAGTATGGCATATCTTAAGGTAATACTATAACATAGTATAATTTAAATTATTAAATTTAGTCTTCGATACCACAGGTTATTGGCCTAGAGTTTATTTGAAAAATATAAATAATTATAAATAGGAAGTTACTATTCATGTTACAAATATTATCCTATTATCCTAGTTATTATAATAACTAGGATAATAGATTTTTACAATGTTAGAAATTATTCGTAAGTTTAGTCTTTGATAGGAATTTCATGGTTTTTGTGGTGTTGTTTTCACTGAGAGCTTATTCCATGTTCAGTGGTATATTATAATGTATTAATACAACTAAATTATATAATTATATGCACATAATATATAAAACTAAAAACTTTATAAGAACATAAAATAATACCTATAAATTCAATACATTTGTGTACTTGTATTATACACACTGCACATTTATATACCGGTATGTTTTGTTATACAATCGTATATAACGATTAATAACGTGACCCGACGAATACACGATGTTCGGAATTAAGCCGTTTTTTTTTTATTCTTGTTGTCGTGATAATATATATAAATACACGGAAAACGCTTTAAGTATACACGAGCGTTATATTTAAAAAAAAAAAAAAAAAAAAAAATAGAAGTAAGAAAATACGTCGGATTGTATAATTATTTACACTACGACATTAACTCGGTACTGCCGACATATTTGTTCGACGTACGCAAGTATAATACCTATATAATATATATATATATTATATATTTATATCTTTATACTTGGCAATGGCCAATAATATATCGTAGGTACCAACACGCATACGTCTTTCACCGCTGCCACTGTCTCTTTCTCGCGGCGGTCTCTCGTGCGCGATTTAAACGATTATTGTGACAATACTTTTTCTCGGTCGATATAATGTAAATATATAACAGCTCCGTCGACGAGGAGTAAGAAATTATCAGCCTCAAAAGTGAACAAAAAAATGTTAGTTTCGTAATATATTATATATGTCATCGAGAGTATCTTACGCATATATATTATTATGTGTACATACATATATATATATATAAGTACTATAACAGTCCCACGAAGATTTACAGTTTATTTTTTTCTAAAGTGGTGGGTGTAGTTAATATATTATCGTGTACACTGCCATTAGGTACCACACATACCACTCTAAAACCGTAAATCCTCGTGAGACACCCTTCGTATATGATATATAATATATTATTTATTATACAGAATATAATCTAAGAAAAATATATGTCGATGTCTATAGAAAATTCGATTCCTTCGAATTATTTAAGCAACGACGACGTACGTATATATGCTGTGTGTATTTACATTTTGTCTATACACAAAATATAATAATATGAATTATAATAATATTATATTATATTATATTATATTTAGGATATATGTGTATATACCTACTAATGTCTAATATTACAAATGTGAAAACAACTCTATTTGTTACATTTTCACGGTTAAATCATTAAACTAATTTTGATAAAATTTGGTATGGAGATTAATACTGCAGCTTAAACACTGAGAAATGGCATAGACCTTCTTAATTTAAATCAATCCATAAAGGGGGTGAAACCAAATAAAAACTCTGATATGATTAAAAGTCAACTGCGTGGATAGACCTTTTAAATTTGGAGTGGATGTTCCTTTTCAAGAAGAACAATTCAACCAGTAAGCAGGGCGCTGGGCTTGGAAGGGAGTGTGCAAAGTTTGTATGATAAATAATATTTGTATGGTAAAATTTACTTGAAATTTGGTATTATGAATGCTTTTCGACAGAATTAATGAAACACGTTTAGCTTAAACTAGCTTCCGCTTTCTCATCATCACTCATCATAACGAAACTACTGATATGCGAGCGATACCCCTATAGAGATATAAATATAGTTTTATATACCGGGTGATTTTTTTATCATTGAACACTCATTATTTCAAAAAGTGTAAATTTTTTTGAAAATATTTTTTTACATAGTTTCCAGTCACTTATAAAACAACGTTTTTCTTAAAAAATTATATTTTTAAATATTTTTTATCCTTATAATTTTTAAGTTTTTACTTTTTTGAATGATACCATAGGGTTTTAATTTTATATTCCAAAGCAGAATATTTTTCTTTGTATTTTGATACATGAAAATCGAATTTGGGGCGAGTAGTTTATGAGTTATAAATATTCAAAGTTTAGATGAGCGGAGTGGAGTGGTACGGGGTTACCCCG
>NC_042494.1:144047666-144103232 GCF_005508785.2 Acyrthosiphon pisum
ATAAAATTAAAACCCTATGTTATCATTCAAAAAAATAAAAAAACTTAAAAAATTATAAGGATAAAAAATATTTAAAAATATAATTTTTTAAGAAAAACCTTGTTTTATAAGTGACTTGAAACTATGTAAAAAAATATTTTCAAAAAAATGTACACTTTTTGAAATAATGAGTGTTCAATGATAAAAAAATCACCCGGTATATGTACAAATCAATTAAGTGCTATTATATACAGCTGGAAGCAGTCAAGTATTTTTTCTTTAGAAAAATCTAAAAACCATAAATAATTAAATAGACCGGACGTGAGCTCATACGTAAAGCACGGGGACGACATGATAAAATATTTCGAAAGTAAAAATACCTTTATTCGTCTCCTAGAAAACTATTTTTAATCAAAACCATATATGGTGTAATCATATGTTTAGGTCTCTCGAACCGTCCCTTTATAAATCCCCACGTAATAAACATTAATTAAAACGTATACGTATAAATAATAATATTATATATGCATAATATACTATATCTGCATACCACGCCGTGACCACCCCCCATACTCCCGAGATAATTGTTAACCTAACCCTAACGGGGTCGATAATACTGCCCTCGTGTCCGGCAATTTAATCCCGCGAACTGACCGTCGTCGAGTATTATACGAGTATGTATATGGTATACTCAACACCCCGTTTACAACTAGAAATATTTTACGCGCGTTCATATGGGTACAGTGGGTATCTACAATATATACGGTCAACGATGTTTGCTCTCCCCTCTGATCACGCCATTTCGCCCTTTCGAAACGACTTTGACCTCCTACCCTCCGCTGCAGTTCTCCGTATAACGCGTCACTCCGACCCTCTTGTGTGTATAGGTTAGGTATACATACATAATATATATTATAACAACGTCTGAGAGTGTCGAAACGACGTCCGGACACGTCGCTAGAACGCTGTACATACTACGCAAATCGCGAAAAGTAAGTATGCACGCACAACCGGGCGATGACCGGTGTCGCAGGGATCGGACCCGACACCGAATTGTTCAAACAGACCACAAACTTATCGGAGGAAATGCGCCACGTCGTATAAAACGTTCTTGCACCAGCCGCGCGCGTGTTCTAGACCGTATACTAATATATTATCGTTTGCGCAGAGTCGCACGTTTTGCAGGTTTCGCCCGTCTGCAATGTGTGTTTGTTTTGCACACAATTTGTTTGCATATAATATAATATAATATATAATATTTATGCCTGCGAGAACCTGCGAAAAGTCAAAAAGGTTTTTCGTTCTTTGGATTTTTGCGGACGTTTCTTTTTTTTTGAATGCGTTTGCGGTAAAGCGCGTTTCCGCGAAAGTACCTCTGTATAAGAATCTATATATAGGCAGAGTTTTTAAATTTTGTGTGACTATAATTTCGGAGATTGTGTTAGAACTCTAACAAAATCTCCACTATTTTTGTCAAACAAAATTTGGAAGACCTCGTGTACGTGTAGGTATGGATGCGTGTTAGTTGATTTGTTATGGGGGT
Source organism: Acyrthosiphon pisum (assembly GCF_005508785.2). NCBI lineage: Eukaryota > Metazoa > Arthropoda > Insecta > Hemiptera > Aphididae > Acyrthosiphon > Acyrthosiphon pisum. The sequence goes on from NC_042494.1 coordinate 144,049,189, forward strand.
GCAGATTAGTTAAACCACCTCCGGTAATTGTTTCAAAATCCTATTTTTATATACAAACATTTAATTAACATTTACTTAACTCTGTATTACCAACATGTATCCGTGTACCCATATACATTTAATTTTAATTAGTTAAAAATATATAAGGTGGGAATTTTTCAGTTATATATTTAAAACTAAAGATTAGTTTAGTACTTAAATATGAATTTTTGTACACAATTTATAATAATTAACCTAACCATAAAATTTTTCAACGAGGCCAAAAAAAGGTTCAATATTAAAAAGTAGTCTATCTGTTTGATTGAAAATTTGTTTTTTTTAACAGTGAATTTTATTATTTTCCCAGTAGTAGTTAAACAGAAAATTACAAAAAGTTGTTGAAAAGCCACTATTACATTTTTACATCACTATAGGTACAAACCAGAATTAATCGTTTTAGATTCTTTTAATATATCTTACCTCTGTATTTTTAAATGTTTAACTATTTACTTATGTCCGATATCAGATAATTGTGCAGATAATTGTTTTAGGGTAGAATGAGTGATCAAATTACCTCATCATTATAATATACTGTTTCCAGCTATAGTAATTTGGTTATATGGTCACAATAGTACTTTGAAGAACTTAATAAATAATACAATTATTTTAACTCCGTAATTGATATATCGACTTATCATCGTAACTTTTCACTATTCGTCATAATATATAGGTAGTACTATATAATATACCCACCCATGGAGGTAAATCAATTTAGGTATACACTACCGCTGAAATATATGTAATAAACATTTTGTACACTGTTCGGACGGACGGACCCATTAAAAATACACGTCTTAGTTTTCGCAAAATGTGGGGATATCCCGAGTGCGTCCCATTTTTTATTTTTACCTTTTTCATAGCCTGAGTGCGTCCTCGGTCTACAGCTACTATTAGGATTTAGGTACCTATTTAAGATAAACTTACTAATCGAATAAAAACTTTTAAGATACCTACGTCCTACATGTTTGACGATTGAATATGGTGGTTCAAATGTACAACTATAATATACTATCATTTGTACATTTATTACAGTAAAATACTGGAAACGGTGGGGAAATTAATTTTAACCCCGATGTTATTGAAGATATTACATTATCTATAATGCCGAAACATGAAAAACTCGACGAATTTATGGATTAATTAATAGAAAATTCAAAATTATATCGATTCTGGAGCAAAATTTACTATTTCTATGTGGGCTGAAAAGAGTAGTAGTTCTGAAAGGACAACAAATGCTTGTGAAACCATTTATTCCAAGTACAACTCATTATTTTATAAACATCACCCAGATATATATATCTACATTTTTGGAAATATTAAAAAAAATCAAATCAACACTAAAATAGCAATCCGAACGGCCAGACAAACAACAAGAAAACCAAAAGGAAGCACGTGCAAGAAAATTACATACATAGAAGACAATATAATTCAATTTAAAAATATATAAAATATCCGGATTAGATTTTGTCAAAAGAATGGCATTTAAACACAAGCCTATATAGATATATTAATAATAACAACATTTTTTTTAATAAATTGTATGCTCACCCAAACTTAACGGTGTAAGCTAAAATAAATAATAATAAAAAAAAATTTTGGGGTGTACACCTCCTCGCGGTGCACCCTGGGTAATTCTAAATGAACTGGGACGCATTCGGTCTATGTAAAATCATTGATCTTTTTTGCTTGGGACGCAGTCGGTTGATACCTTATTTTGGACGCACTAAGAACATTAAAAAAGGGTCATTCGGGACGCACTCAGGAAACTTCCTAAAATGTAACCGTGATCTGGCAGAGTTACCGTGTCTGGCAGAGTATCACTGTATACACTATACGGTTATAATATTATTTACTATGTTCTACGTACCTAACTCGAGTGAAGGTTACACTCATACAACTGAGACGGGCGTCTCTTATGATTATGAAAAACCACGTCGATATTGATTCGCGGAGGAGACGACCACGTGAAAATCGATTCGTAGAAAAAAGTCGACTGGCCGTATCATCGACGCTGATTACGGGCGGCCTGATGTCATGATATTATTATACATTCCGAGACGAGAGTATTAAAATAATAATTTATCATATTTTTCATATTACAATGAAAGACATACATATTATACAATATAGTAGACCTACATATTATTATTATAATATAATAATGTTTAAACTCGTATATTACCGTATATCATAATATATCGTATTATTATTTTAAGATAAGAATATACACGGCACCGGTCGATGCCGTATAATATTGTTATATACCTAACAACGTACGTGCATATAATATCGTATATTGAGAAACAAAGAGAGACAAAGAGAGTGAGAGATAGGGAGACACTGAGAAAGAGATAGGGTGAAAGAAATAAAGAAGCAGTGAGCCAGTGAGAGAGAGGTCCCTGGAGCCACGATTCCTCGCCGAGTTAATGCGCGCGCGTCCCCGTCGCGGCCGTTATCTTTATCCGAAAATTTTCCATCGAATAAATCAGATGCGATAATAATATAATACAAGTGCCTATATTTACGTACATATTATGGGAATAATAATAATAATATAGTGGAAGCCACAGCGGAATGACTTTCGCGGCACTTCTAAACACGTGATATTATATTATATTATTATGTACACATACAATACGGTATAATAATATGATTGCGTACATCGACGAGCTACGGTTGTACAATGGAGGTCCGGACGTAGCGCGTCCTTTGTCGAGACATCGATTTCCGATAAGCTTTTCCCGCGACCGTATCCGTATAATATATACGCCGTATTATATTATAATATTATCGCCGTTCTTCGAGAGCTAACCACCCGCGTTTTTTCTATATACCTATATAGGTACGGGTACCTACATTATGTGCATTGTACTGCAATGTATAATATTATATATATTACCTTCAATGTATTGTTAAATCGGCGTCCCCCAACGTAGGTATTATAATATATACCTACTAGGCATCTATATGCATTATACATGTGAAACAATATATTACAAGACAATTTCTAAAATATGGTAGATGAGAGAAATGGAAATAATGTCCGGCAACCTTTCATAATCTCTCAACCCGGACGAACAAAATAGCAATATCCACAAAATTCTAGATTCAAAATAAAAATAAACCTTCTCAGTCAAATACATTGTATATCCCTAATGTATATACTTATGCAATTTAAACTTTACTACGACTATGTCTATAGGCTATACTAGTTTTAAATGTAGTCATACACTTTTCGAAAAAAATTATAATATTTATGTATTACCTAGTACTTACAGTATATACCTTTATCTATGTATGAAGTGTTGCGGGGCGCCGATGGTCAACTATGTTCTCATTTAGTGCCACAAATCAAAACATCTCTCCTCAACACCAATATTAGAGAAATTATCATTTTTATTAATAATATTTTTTAAAAAGTTTTGCCCTATATAACTATAGGGTATATAGCTAAATTAATATATTTATAGAATAAATATATGTAATACTTTTAGGTACCTAAATTATCTTTCACCCTTGCAAGGGGTAGATGGAAATGTTGGATAAATGTTAATTCCATTGATAGCATCCAGACCTGCAGGAAAATAATTGTAGAATTCTATGATAAATCTATTAAACACTAAGAAGGTCTATATAGTTTTAAAATCCCAAAACTAGAACCATATACAGTCTTTTAGCGTTCTATAACTGAACAGGACTATACATATATAGTAACAGTAATGGTGTTACTATACTCATCATGATTATCCAAATTGATAAAATTGACGTATTTGTATACCTATTACTGTGTACTGTATAGTGTACACTTAGTTTACTGTATAGTATAATGTGTACCTAATTTTATACCACCCAACTAAACTATAAACAACTGAAGAACACGCATAGTTGATAATTCATTATTAAGTAAGTCAAATAAATAGGTAAAATACTTTTGTATATTATTTTATTTATATTTAATTTGTACCAGAAAAAAAAATATATATCATAAAATAAATCTCACTTGCTGCAGTTTTCGCGCTAAGTGCCGCCACCTTGAGGTAATTTCTGGTCTAATCGTTTCAGATGCTGTATGCAGTGTTTTAATAATAATAATAAAAAATATATAATAAAGTAGTATATTATTATAATTGTATTATACAAGAACGCGAGACCATGGCAAACGCGTTTATCACGCGAAAAACGACTTCATCTATAGCCTGATCGACGGGTTTATGTAGGTATAGATTAAATTATACGAGAACGGAAATAAAAAAGCAGTTGTTTTTTATGATTTTATGGAATATTAATCAATTTGATGTTAAAAAATATAATATTAGACATATTGTTGAATAATGGCTGAAACAACAAACGATGTATCAACTTTGAATATTGACCTTTAGGAATTTAAAATAAATCAATAATATTTTAATATTCAACATTTTTTCCGGACTAGTACTTACATAATATTTATGTACAATAACGTGAAATAAATTTCCTGTAAAGTCTCATTGGGACCCATAAAATATTTTTTTTTGAATCACAACTAATAATATAACCCATATAAATACGGGTATGCCATAAACAATTCACTCATTCATAATTTTTTTTTGTCTAGCAATCGCTAAGAAGTTTTTCTTATAACGTTCGGAAGAACTATTTGGAAATCAATAACAAATAGCCGACAATACCATTCGTAGGTCTCAAATTAAAGTTTCGTTGTAAAAATGTGAGTACAAATCGTGTAGCTAATGCTGAAGACGAAGAAACAAAACACATATAAGCCCATTTGCTCTGAATCTAAATTGTTCTCGTGTATACACACAGAAGCTGTGTAATAAAACATAATATATAATACATATATAATAATGGTGAACCGAATTTAAGTTTCGTCTATTCCAGATTTATATACATATATTATACACGCGTGGTATACTGTATAACATATATTATACATTTAAGTTTTGTTCGACAAACGTTCACTGAAATTATTGAAAAAGTCGATGACGTATATTATATTGTTTGTTCCGACGACTCTTCTGTCGTTTTGGGATTGTATTTTCCAACAAAGTATAGGTAGTATGTACCTACCTATGTTATAAAAAAACTTGAATATAATAATATGCTATATTATATAATTTGCATGGAACTGCAAACATTGCGTGTATGGACCATAACGTCTTAAAAGCGTTGCTTTTAGTAAATTATATGTTATGTATATTATATAAACGTTCGTTTAAAGTTTAACATTATTTCGGCGTATATTATTGGTTTATATGTTATTATTATTATTATTATATTATTATATAAAACGTAGCAAATTACCGACGTGAAAAACTTTCGACTATTTGAATGGAAAACGCATGATATCGTTATAGTGACTATATAATATGCGGAAACAAATGCGGCAATGTGTAAAATTGTGAAAAATCGTTCTCGCGTGGACGAAAACTCCGTGTAATAGTTTTTCGTAATAGATTAAATTGTTTTGTGATGCTAGAAATAGCACCGACATAGCGAAAAAAGTTAAAAACATAAAAACACGTAGATACACGTTGGAACGCGATTTAAAAGTATTTCGACTCTAAAATATAAGCGACTGAATATCATGTATAGGCACATAGGTACATAAATATATATACCTACGTACTTAGGGCGTTTGAAACCAAAAACATAAAAACAATTATTCGTGTTTTAAAGTAATAATATATTCATTCGTCTGACGTCTGAAAATTGAAAAACACGTGTCGCGCACGAATTCTAGTGGAAAATCGGTAAGTAAGCGATATCATAACATGATTATATTATTATATTATTTACACTGCAGCACACGCGTATTATCTCGTTTGAACGATCGTTATTCGCAAGCCATTTGATTTCAACGCGATTTTTTAAAACTGCACGATGAGCACTGCCGACGTTTAGCGTTAAGGTTATTATGCAAACAGTCGTTATGGAAATTAATTTTTATTTCTACGTAGTCGAATACGTCGGTTTATTTATTATATTATACGCTTGAGAATATTGCACCCGCCGCTCCGGAGGGGTTGCTGCTTGAAACGCGTTCTATACGTCATCGCTGTCGTTGTGACGAAAAACTCGAGTGCTTCTTGAACACATGACTCGACTTTTTGATGCCTTTGAGTACAAAAAATTAGAAACACAATTCAAACTAACCGTACACGTAGGTACTACGAGATTCCTGTAGGATAGTTTGGGGGCACCGGACGCGAGGCAGTTAAATTCGGTGACTCGTTTATATTTTATTATAATATATCAGGCACACAATACAAATACGATTTGTCGCACGACGGCCGGGTGTCAAAGGTCGTAAAAGTCTTTGGACCTCTGCACTGCCGTGTAATAAATCTGAACGAGTCCGGCAGCGGTGGCTGCGGCGACGGATTTACGACGCGATTTCGTACAAATCCGAGCTCCGGGACGATTTTTATCACCGTTTAAGTGGCGCTTTACCATATATATATATATATATATATATAGACGTGCCTTAGTGCCCATCTATACACCTACCAAAACTACGTTTATCGTCCGAACAACGGTATACACCTATATAAGCTTATATTAGACGTGTATTTTGCAGTATTATACGCTAATAATATTATATTATATACTTTTGCGGTTACTGCCGAAACGGTTCTGGCAATCGAGGTCTTCTCCACAAGTGTTACTTTTATGGACCCGAAGGAAAACAAACACACGGATATACCGACTACCGAGTATGTGTTTGTGTGTGTGTGTGTGTGTGTGTGTGTGTGTGTGTGTGTCGCGACCGAAGGGGACCCGACGACTCGATGTATATTGCAGTTATGTGGGCGAATAGGGGCACTGCTCGTTTTATTGCCGATTCCATGACCTGCATGCCCCGTCAACCCGCGTCGACATTTTCCGCAGACGATTTACTCCCGATCGTTACCATTATTTTCTTCTTGTTTTTAGCAAAAACCGGCCCGTCATGCATTATATATCAACGATATCGTACATGGGAGACTGGACGCGAAGGAGTTTTTTTTTTAAAGAGAATTAATGTTTCAATCTGAATCGGACCAATATGGTCACTGATGAAAATCCGTAACAATGCTTTGAAATAAAATTAATTTTTTGCTCTGCTATTACTCAGTCAGGACGTATCGATAAAATTCGTTACGTCGAGCTTACACAAAACTCTCGCTGGGTCCCCGCGGGTGGACTGCAGCAACAATATTATATACTATGCATTAAAATAAAATACAAAACGAAGTAATACAAACATATAAATCGCCGCGGGATTACGCGATTTATAATGACGATATTATGCTTCGTTATTTTTTTTTATTTTTTTAATACAAACCAAATATCATTGGAGAGTATAAATATCTACATAAACAACGCATATATAATTGGTTTTTTTTTTTATTGGTTAATGCTCCTCCGATCGAGCTTTTTATTTATATAGTGTATATAATACGACCGCCGTACTGGACGGGAATGCGCATAAATCGGAACGACTACGCACACTATTATAATATTATACACAATATCGTATCGTCTGCAGTGGCGCACACGGGGAGGTTCAGGGAATATAATATAAATATAAATGCGGATTTTCATGTCATGCCGTAGGCTTCGTGGGGATTTTAATAATAATAATAATCGTCGGTTTTTTTCCGCAACTCTAATAACGGAATGCAGCGCGCGAACACCGCGCCGACTATATTTGTGTATACAATGAATTCATACCGCCGCCGATTTATTTCGACCTCCGTCCGCTCGTGAATATGCAAATAGTAATAAAATACACAATGCAGTTAACCTATAGGTACACGAAGCAAACTAACCGATCAATCGCCCGAGGCTTGCGGTGTGTTTACTATATTATTATTATGGCTATATTTTACACGTATACCGACGCAATGAGTGCAATATTGTCTGAAAAATAATAACTATAATATTATATGAATCGCAATCACGTATCTTCCGTATGCACATAATAAAATGTATTAATAATATTATTGTAATACCGCGTGGGCAGGGCTTATGTCGTCGTATTCGTACATACTCGCGCCGATGAGGATTCTGTCGTCGCCAACGGGTGTTTTCAGTTTTCACTACGTGCGTACGGCGGGGGCGTTGAAATAATAGTAAGTACAGCTGTAAAACTATCGTCGGCGGCGGGGTCCGTCGGATTTATGGGAACCTTACGTTTATACAGTGCACACCACGTATACTATTATATCGAGTATGATGCAATTGTATATTATCGAGAGACGAGGGAAAAACGAGTGTGTTTGTTCAAGCGCGTTTTTATCGCATACCGTTTTTCGTCGCCGGGCCTAAGTCGCATGCAGAGTCTCATCGAGCGCTGCACCGACCCACACCGCTACGGTCTTATAATAATACTATTTGATAATATATGTACTATATAAGTCGTGTAACGTGTCCATTTTGAACTCGTGTAATAAACTACACGTTTATAATGCGCATATATATATATATATATATATATTTATACGTACGTCACACGAATGGCGGTGACAAAACGTGCATCTCGTTCAATGTTTTCCTTTCGAAAACACGTCCTTCAAAGACTATATACTATATATAATATACATTTATGTATTCAGACGAAATAAAAGGTTTCTATCCAAATCTATGCACGCACTCGTCGTCTTCGTAGTTTCTATTTTTACGTCTCGTTGAACTCACTTACACATAGGTATGCGCCACTCTTGGAATAAACGAATTTCAGCAAATACCAGTACCGCTATTATCATGATACCATGCCAAATCTTACGTGTCAACCCTAGTTCGACTGTCACAGTCGACAAGTAAATTTTATTTCGTGCACCTCCCCGTTTACGGTTTTCCGAGCCTTACCGCCAACTGTTGCGAACTATTTATTAAACACACAAATTATTCTGTCGTGTTAAGCGTGAATAGGGTATCTCCACTTTAATATTAAAGTCAATACAAAGTCATATTTAAATATTATTATGTTTTAAATTATACTTAGGTAAGAAAAACGCATATTGTCCGTATTATAGGCCTCGGTATAAGAAAAAGTCCTATTTGCGGCAGTGACTCTGACGTTATATATTATATTATAATTATCGGCTGCCGGCTACATCAGATGTAAACGCGTAGTTGTGAAATATTTATGGGAAATGTAAATACCATCATTATGTTATTATCGAACATTGATAACCGTTTTAATAACTTTTATTTCCGCCAGTCATTATAATTCAAATCACATTGGTCGTTAAAAATGATTTTTTATCGCTTGTTGTACAACCTAAGTAAATTTCAGCGCATTGTGTGCCGGTTAGATGTGGCTCATGGGCTCCTGAAATACCTTTTGTGAAATCCATTTTGGACTATGTCGTGAACGTATACGGAATCGAAATACCTATATATACCTACCTACTATATTATCTTTAACAAACATTATTTATGTTTATGGTATTTATATAGTAATATGAAACCAACTACTTATTAATTATATATTTTCATTAACTATTAAGGAATTGGATCAATTGAACAAAATATCATTATTTAGTATTTATTACTACTTATATACATTATAATATACAGGTTAGGTTAGAAACAATTTTAAAATTTTTTAGAGAGTGTTATTGTAATGTAAGTATACAAACTTTTTTCTAATGATAACCAACTTTTTTTTACTGAAAATTGATGAGTAGGTATTATTTTAAAATGCTGATGCATGCATATATATGTATATGTATATTATTATATAAGTTGATAATCATTATCGATAATATATTATACACATATTATTTTTTAATCATATAGTTTATTATAAATCCATTATTAAATATATGGGGTAATCCATTGAAAGTAAGACTATTATTTCATAAAATACTACCGTTTTTGAAAATATTCCTTTTTTCACGATTTAAGTCGTTACAAAACAACATTTTTTGATGTAATTTTAATTAATCAAAAATTAATAGATAATGTAAATGAAGATCAGAAGATTCAATTATTATTAAAAATATTTCTCATAAAAATAGACCTGATGGACTAAAGATTAAATATATTATATTATTATAAATTCGTAAACTGCAGTAACCTCTTTCGGTAATCCAACAACTTACTATATTTTATATTAATAAATCAAAGTCTAGATCACAGCTTATGGACATTATATATTTGTATTATTATTTTTAATAGTATACCTATTCATTTCATGTTATATTAAAATGATTATCGTATAATCAAGTATTTTTAATATTTTCAAAATTAAGTTGTTGTAATTGTCTACATTATTAAATAAATATCAAGCCAAAAACTGGTTTTGTTTTTATATCAATATCTAGAAACTTTAAAAAAAATTGATTTAAGTATCTTATAACAAATTTGAATTCTGCACCAAATGTATATCATTCACAATATTATTACAATAGATATTGTACTGTTATAACTATAATCTTAATTATTATTAATAATAAAATATATTGTTCTGAATTATTAGAATGTATATATTTTAATGCATGACATTTTTAACATTAGAAACAACTTAATTTCATTATTACTCACCACCACAAAAACTTACAGCCGTTTTTGGCCTTTTAACAAATTGTTAATAAATTGTAATAATATTAAATATTTTGATTTTTTTTACTTTATGAACGACATAAATCATCAAAAATCAATTATATAAAGTAATTTTATTGTTTATTTCTGTATTTTGTAATAGTGCCTATTTAAGTATTGTCTATTATTTTAATACTGTATTCACTGTACTATTTGCTCTTCGGGGAGTCAAATAATAAAAATTATTATTATATAATAATAGCTATTTGGCTTTGGAGGTGATCCAACAGTAATTTGTTTTATTATAATTACACTTTGTAGATAATGCTTGTTGGAAAATTAATAAATTATTACTATTATTATTATTATTATTATATTAGGTATTCCATGCAGTCCAACATTTTTATTGTATTAATATATTATATAATATGAAGTTCGCGGTAACACATCATTGACTCATCGTTTATAGGATATCCACCATATCTTAAAATTTAGTAGGTACTATTGTGTATGATATATCATAAACCACAAACATGGTAGACCGCCACAAACGTTTTCATGATTCCGTTCAGCGTCACAGGCTTGTTTCAATATAACATTTTTTTTTTTATTGAATACATACTACACAATTTTAAATGAAATATTAAAAACTGAAATTAAATGTGGTCAATAGAATATTACCTTCTATTATCTATTAGTTAAAAAAATTATCAAATTTGGTTGATTCTACAAAACAGAATCATTATTCCCATATAGCGTATTTTTGTGGACAAAAACCAACGCTTTAATAGTATAACTGAATAGTGAGTATTAAAGACGTTTATTATTTTAACATTTTTTTTTTTTTTTAATTGCTTGAGTTGACATTCTGATTAACATTTTTAACCTGCAAATAATATTATATTATGTTCGGAAATTCACTACTGCGGTACACTATATCACATATTTTATAGTCGGACTCTTTTTACAATCTTAACAATACATACAACTACTTGGTGGTATCCCTTCCCTTGTATAAACACAATATATAAATACAAATAACAATCGCAAGTGTACGCGCGCGTGCCTATATGTGTTATATACTATTTCAGTTTATATTATTACCATAAAACGTTTAATATCTAAGCGCGAATTACGCGATAAACGTCGTCGTATTACCATTTACCACCGCCACCACCGCGGGCACCACATCGTGTATAACAATATAACAAGTTTAATGTATATTATACAGTCATTATTATTATGACAACGGAACGACGGTCGTAAAACAGACTCGGGTAAAGTGTGTTTTACGATTCGCGTTATGTATATTATAAACGATTGTACGCGACACACACACCCACACAAATACATAACCGTCAGTTGCTTTTTGAAATAATAATAGCGACGCGCGCATGCGTGCTTTTCCCTCGCACCCGTGACCCGCCGTAAATCGGTCGTTCTGAAATGGCGGCCTCAAGAGATGGGATGAAAAGAAGAAAGAGATAACAGCAAAAAAAATTGTTTATGTATAGGTCCGAGTGGAATTTCATTTTTTATTCGCGTGGGCCGTCGAGACGTTCGGAACGCAACAAAAGACCGAAGCGGGGGTAGTGGCCATGAGGTTGGGTATTGCGGGGAGGGTTGCCTCTCCAGGAAGAAAATAATCGGCAAACGTACCTATCTATATATATATTGTGTGTATGTGTATACAGTCGACGGCGGTCGAGCGATAAGTTTTCGGAGCCGCCGCGAAGTTTCGGCGTTTGTTTTGAATATTTTATCGGTTGTTTGGGCCGGGGGCGCGGATAAGAAAACGCTCCAAACTCAAGTCCCGCGAGGTATTATACATATATATAATGCGGAATAGACGTATCCCCTTCCGCCCAACCTTTCTGGACGCACGACCCCTGCGTATTTCTTCCCCGGCCGGCGACGTCTTGGAGGTTATATTATTATTATGTTATAATATGCGCAGCGTGGGGAAGGAAGGGTGGGGGCGCCGGTTTAATTTCGAGAACTCGAGGCGAGCGGGCCTCAGTGCACCGGAAGAGGACGCGTACACACAGACACACACACTCACACACACTCGTGTAGACTTTGGATTATTAAACTTCCCATAAAGGCGGATATATACCTACAACAGCAGCAGCCGCCACTGGTATATCTTTTTCCGACCGGGTTCGCTTTATTTTAATTCCCCTGCCGCATCCGCACCGACCGCCGCTCCTCTTCAAAGGTTAGCCCATCAAGACGTTTTCCGTTTTTATTTTTAATCCGACTTTTGGCCCTCAAAATACGTCGTTTATTTTTTCAACCGCCTCCGCTCCCCCACACAGATCCCGTCACCCCGCCAGCACGCGATACATTTTTAATTAAGATATATATATATACCACTTGTATATGTATGCAGTAAACTCGGCAGTAGACGTCGGTTTTACATTATTTCCTCTCCGCGTCCGCTATTTTTCCCTTCCGCCGTCTTTTAATCCGCATAAACGGTAAATTGCCCGTGGACCCGAGTGGGTTGATTATTATCATCGTTATTATTATTATTTTTTATCATCATCATTATTATTATTATTATTATTATTGTATAGTGCGCCGCGCTCGCACGTAGGTATATAACACTGTATACGGGGGACCGCGCCGGATTTAATTCGTGAAACTTTTTTCCCCGTTTTTTTTTCTCATATCATTTGCATTCGGTCGTAAATCTCGGGTTTTTTTTCCTTTTTTTTGGCGGCACCGGTAGGCGGGTCTCGTCCCGAGATCGGAGATGTTCCGCAAACATGCGTATATAGTATATACCTACCTATATATACTGCACACGGACGCACACAGCGACCTATCTATATATGTATATATACCTGCAGCAGCAGTACCACTCCCGCGCTTTATATCACGCACATATATATATATATACATAATATCACTCATACTATATACATATATACATATATATACACACGTGACTATATCCCGTGTGTACTCACCGCTCCTGCAATCCGTTCCGCTCCACGCGAGCACAAAATCCGATTGTCCGGCAGCAGCCGCCGTAAATCACGGACGACGCGAGGTGGTCGCCCGATGAGCTGGATGTCCAGTATAATCGTATATTATTATACAGGTATATGGAGCCGCGTACACATTCATGCACACACACACGGTGTGTTTAATGTTTTCGTTGGCACGACGGTAGGTAGGTATATTGTTATTATTATTATTATTGTTGTGCGGAGCACCTACGTATGCGTACACATATTTTAATCGCTGCGACACATGTAGAGTATAATATAATATATTGTTATATTATTATACCATTATAATGCGCGTGATGTACACGTCGAGCGCGTATTATATGTATATAGACACGGTGGATATGGATATACGACGAAAAAAGGGTAACAATAAGAGGCGTATACCGGAAAAAAATAAATAACCGTCACACGTATAAAGTATATAGGTCCTTTTTACATAGGTACCTGGGTTCCTACGGTTTTACTAATAATAAATATTTTTACAGTATACGACTGTCCGCGCATACTTGGGTGGGTTTTATGCGGACGAAATACACCTAGCACTCACATGTACTTCACCTGTGTGTTGTATATAGGTAAAAACCTTTTTAAAACGATAGAGCTGCAGTTACGTTTGTATATAACCGCACTAGGTACTGCAACAGTCAGATATAAAATCGACATAGAATATTTTAAAGGTATAATATTTAGTAACAACTATTTGAAAAACGTCATATAGGTAGGTACTGGAATCACTGCAGGACATTGAAAGATTTCTAAACCACAGCTGTAAGAAAATGATATTATTGAAAATACTTAGATATTTATTTAACTATTGTCTATTTTGATTGAAAAAAATATATTCATTATATTATATAATATAACACCATCGTAATGTATAATATACATTAATTATAGTCTTGTATAAATTTAAAAAAAGATTCAGATGCTCATTTTCAATATTTTAAAATAATAAAAAGTTGTCTTTTGATAAATCCGGTCTTCGCTTCATTCGTGACAGTGCATTTAATGCAATAGCGCAGTTGTGATGATAGTCATATCATAATATTATATTAATATTACAATATTATATAATTTCGTCTAAAACGTTTTGCGTCTTTGCCCGTCGCCGTCGTATATATTAATAATATATTATATTGTATCGCAGTTCCGAATCGAATGGGGTATATTTTTTTAATACACCGAGTAATATAGGAAATGGACGGAAAATACGAGAGGGACTGAGCGTGAGTATATGATATACATTATATTATATACATAGATATATTTACCCAGACGTCCAGACAAATTACGACACGATAAACGTTGTGCATATATATATTGCGACCGCCTAGCTGTCGGTCTCGTATGCGTATATACTATATACCTACATATATATTTATTTATTATTATTATCACAAAGGATATAATAATATTACATACACTGCAGGGTCAACGGCGGCGAAATGGTCGAGACACTGCACAATGCTCTCGCATATTATATATTTTTTATTAAAACTAATTATCGAAATGCTCTTCTATCGCGTGGGCCATAATAACATATTATATAGCTGTCACCGTCTCTGCGCCAATTCCGTGCGTATAACACTATATACGGTCGCACTGCAATAACCGTTACACTAAATTATATATCATATATTATTGTCGTTGTCCGTACATAATATTATTATGGTGAGTGTGAAAATATTATACGAGGTCAAGCTGCAGTCGTATTATAGGTTCCCGCTACAGTGATGTATACTATTCGTATATTTTACGTTCTTGAAATAATGAAATCGTTAATTTTAGAACTGATGATAATATACTTGCGGCATGCATAATATTAATTCCGTATTATTTCCGTAGCTGTTTAATGTGTATACGAATCGTTTGGCATGCTGATTTACAGACAACAAGTTAGTAAAATGTTTTTAAACGGACAATTTCCCGTGTGTTCGTGGGTAATTTAACATTACCTAGCCATTAGCATATTTTTCTCCCGACGATCGGCATATATAACTCGCCAATAAATGAAATTATTTAACTGCAGCTTACTGCAGTGTTAATACCTACGTATTAACACGTGCATCGAGTGATTTCGGCACGACAACGAAAACATTCGGTTAAGACCGATACATGTTTACAGGATATTGTAATAATATTATATAATATACGTTTCGTTCTTTATTCGAAGATAAACATAGGACACTTCCGAAAAATGAATTATTATAATATTTTCAATGAAAACCTAAAATATCTGATTCAACTGTTTTCATCTGGTTCTAAAAAAAATTAATATACATATATTTATGCAAATGCAATTATAAAGCCATCCTCTCTGGCAGTCATTTTAAAGCTGAACGTTTACATGGGAGGCGACTGGTAAACGAATATTTATTTTTCACTTCAGCTGTTTTTCATTTGAACACAAACCATTACATGCCTCAGCCAAAAACAGGCCGACCATTACATAAAATAATTAAAAAATATTGGTTGTTCTTTCGGAATAAATTATCACTCGGTATATAATAACATACACTGTTCAAAGTTAATGAAAATTACATCCCAAAACCTGTGTATATATACCTACTATTCATTATATACATTATATGAGTACACACGTAGGTATATGATGTGTAATGGATGTATATTTCCTAAATTATATACGGATAAGATCGTAGAAGCAGATCTCTGAAATGACTGGATAGATTATAGAATACCGGAGTTTAACAACCATAATATAATATGTACACGTATAATAGGACCCGGTGAATAGGGAAATGCGATTAAAACAAAGCGACTAATGATCATTTTCGACGTAGGTCAACGAATCTGATGTGCAGTGAGTACTTCGGTAGGTGGATAATATTATTTTAATGGAATCTTATAGTGTTGGACGAGTATTGTCTTTTAATTTCGAGTCGAGTCGAGTTTCAATTATTTCGAGTCGAGTCGAGTTCAAAATTCGAGTACTCGACAAATGCCGAGTATAAAAAAAAACTCAAGTACTCGACAAATACCGAGTATTGAAAGGATGCGAGTACTCGACAAAATGGTTCGACTCACAGCGAGTACTCGATTCAAAGCGAGTACTCGTATTGACAAGCCCAAAAAAAATTTAGTCGAGTTGAGTCGAGTACTCGAACTCGACTCGAAAATTTTTCCAAAGTCGAGTACTCGACCAACACTAGAATCTTATCACTATTATTATTTCTAAGTTTCTAACAGTTTAATATAATATTATTATGGTACGCGTACTGTTGATTGATTTATCGGTGGACTGCGTAAACATAAAATAATAATACATAAAATAAGACTAAACAACTCTGTCAACAAAGTGTATAAAAACATTGTAAATAAACTGTTACTATTAGATATGTATATAATGTATTATTATAATAATTATATAATTAATTTACTATATATTATTAAGATTACATAAATTGCTATATCTTCTTATTAATGTTAAGTTCTTAATGTATTGTAAATTATCGTAAGGATTGGATGACCAGTTAGGAAAACATCGAAATAAATAATATTATTATTGTTTATTATATGATTTATCTAGAGTTTATATTATCTCTGTTTCATTTCATGTTCGATTAGCAACTATATCATAATGCAATGACTTAAAATAATCAATAATTTTTTATTAAAATACGTGTCAAAAATAAATTACTCTCGAACGAACAGTCGCAATTTTTAATGCTTTCCGATACGAAAAAAAGCGAAATAAAATGTTCGAACCTTTGAGTATCGCATTTCGATCACATCTTAAATTTCGATTAAACACAAAAAATAAATATCATTCAAATCGTATTACTTGAACTAAAGTTGATTTAAACTTAACAATGACTGAACTGTAGTTTTGGCATTGGGCTAATGAACGCATTTTGGAAAAGACACGATAAAAATAGAGTTTAAAGTTAGTACTTTATAAAATATATCTCAGACATGAGTGGTAGAAAAATTGTTATTCATTGACTTAATAGTACAGGTTCACTGCCTTGTGAATATTTTGTAAGGGGTAGGTATCTATTAAAATTACGTATAAATAAAATATTAGAAAACAATGCTTCTAACAATTTACGAGCATAATTTACAAACCTCGTTTGTAAGGTTTAAGTCCATAGTTACTCGTTACTCTTAACGATTTGACGGTTCGAAAAAATAAGTCGATAAAAACTACAAAACATAAGAAGTAGATATGTATCATCGTGTTGTAAGACAAACATTAAAAATCAACTTATAGCTATCATGTATACTTATGTATTAACTTTAAATATAATATAATATAATGTACATTACAGCACGTGCTGCAGTGACATCACTAAATACGGGAAACTCTCATTCACTAAAATGTTGTCCGCTATTCAGAGGGTTCCGTTAGTAGGAAGTTTGAAATTCCCCCCCCCTCCCACCAAAAAAAAAATGTCCGCTATTTGGAGGTGTGTGTTATTGGAGATTTTACTGTACATATACCTATATAAAATAGGTGCAGTGTATGTGTTTGTACGCTGAAACCGTATAAAAAGGGGAAAATCAAAAGCGTCGTTACCGCACGTTTTATGGTCGTTCGGGAGCGGCAACAACCGGTTAAGAAGAGCACTTACCTAACGTTATGCGTACATTTATGTATACATATATAGGTACTTGGACGTCGATCGGGCGGGCTAGAGCGCTTTCGAAAATCGCCGGTATATAGCTTTTAAATGGGTCCTTCCGGGGGCTTTTGAGAGAGCGGTTATAACCGCCGGATCGACGGCAAAACGAGCCCATCGAATGGCAGTCCAAATGAATTTTTAACGGCCGGCGGCGGCGGTGTATGGGCGAGAGGGGCGGTGGTGTAATCGACCGGTCCCGTCGATGACGATGATGATGGCCGCCATCAAGACGGTAATATAAGCGCCCCGTTTCGCGTTCGGCGCGAGCCGAGAGGGTTTCGTTTTCGTACACCCGACGGGGCGCACCGTGGAAAATAGAATAAAACAATAATGACATAATATATAATATAGATATATTAATATTACGAGACATTTGTAGACATATTTTGTCTGGTCGTTTTGATGTATATTATAGTGTGAAATCAATCGGAAAGACCGTCCGACAAAAACGTTTTCTCGTGATGTTCGTCCCGTGTGACATTTATATTAAATAAACACCTTATTTTCGGGGAAAATAGGGCTCTCAGTTAAAAAAAAAGAGGCAGAATGAGGAAATAAAAATACGATTGGTCCGTTAATAGACTTTAGAGAGCCGTTTTATTCGATCTCATTGAAAAACAATCGTTTTCCCCTCTCGTAAGCCCGAAACGATTCGTATGAAATTTAAATGACGATCGCCACCAAGAATGTCGTTACTACAGCGAATATATAGGTATATAATACGCCCGTACCTATTATACTTCTTATATATCAATACACCTAGCGTGAACGATTCTCTGGCTAGGTTATAGATATGAATACATTATATTAATATATATATTATATATAAATATATGATGTCGAGTTGTACCTGCGGCTATACCTTTATAAATATAAAATTCATCCAGTAGACTTGAAGACGAATTTTTTACTCTCGAGTATCTATATATATTTAAATTTTCATTACGAAATATATTAGTAATTCAAATATTTAATAACATCGCTTTGAACATCTAGAACCGTTCATATTACAATTACTTTTAAATATACAGATTACCGTATTGATTTATGCATAATATATAGATACTCTACCAAGCACTAAAAAAATTCTACGGATTTGACATGATACATATCATATAGTATATAATATGACCACAGTTTAAATCCTATATAGGTACATATATAGTAAACGCATAAACTAATTTAAAATGTAATCTAATACGTAGCTATGTATTTACAAACAGCTATGATAATAATGTAGTGTCTCTACAAACAAGTTAAAAAAGAAGGTTAATAATATATTATTACGTATTAATGTAAATATATTTCATCTTTGTAAGTACACGAATGTAATCGCATCACGTACATTAACACATTATACTAATATGACTTATGAGATTAGGCACTAAGATTACTACCATCATATTTTACTTTAAATTAAACCCAACGCATAACATTATATTATATGCGTAACTTTGTTCTCTATACCAATGAGTTATTTTATACATACTATTATTATATTGGTACACAGATAAAAATGAATTAATATCATAGCGATATTGAAACACAATACAAAAAAAAAGTTCCTACAGTTATAATATATTATATATTTTATCCATTATGAGAAATTTGGTTTATGAACGTGGTATCATTTTTTCGGCTTAGACTCATATATATATAGGGGAAGTTTGAAATTTATGCTCGGTTTCGTAAAAAAAAAAACTGTTCACAGCGCACAAAGATCGGACGCGTCCGCCCATCATACCTTTTTAACATTATAATAAACAGATTTAATAAATTTCGATTCCCAACTGAGAACTATATGTGTACACTGTACAGGGGTAAAAGGGGTTTCTTTCGGGACGTATACTGATGCAGTAATAAAGCAAAACGTAATAACCCCCTCCGGCCACCGTGTCCATTATCTTTTCGCTTCTTCCCGGTCACATCGCTCAGCCAGGACCCCTTCCAAATGATAATGTTATATATATTTTTTTAGATATAAATAGGGTGGATTCGTATCATTTATTGACAAACTTTTGGGGTGCACTCGAAATGTTAGTTTTGTAGTCTAAGACGTACGTGTTTCTTCCCTACAACATAATATGTATAGCATTAGATCTTTATGCAGCGAAATTTTAAATATAATATATAATTGTATTATTTATATTTGTAGGTACCACTAAATGAAAATACATATGTGCATAGTTAGGTACATAATATACATAATTCATTTTTTTTTTATGCAAATAATTAATAATATGTATTATTTAGATTGTTGGTAAATTAGGTATTTTATAAATATATTATACTATACTTACACGCATTGGCAAGAACATATTTTGTATAGTTAAAACTTAAAATGAATACCTATTATATTTTATATATTATAGAAACATCTGTACATTCATGTTATTCCTATATATATATATATATATACAAAACATATTATGGACAAATTGACAATGGACATTAATTAACTTCACACGAATATGGAAACCAGACACGATATATAATAGACTACCACTGATATATAATACGCGGACCAGCTATAAAGGGACATATTGAAAATATATAATTTGCCTTATACGGTCCTAAAAAATACCTAGTAGAATTCACGTTTGAATTTTGAAAACTAACGTGTGTTATCGAATGTTTTATTTCAGACTATCCATTAAACGTCGTGAAACCTTGATTATTTCTTGTGTGATAATATCTAAAATATATGTACATCAATAATATTGCCATAATAAATAAGTTTTCACGGAGGTACCGATAGGTTTTATAAAAATTGTTTTGGCGATAATTTTATCTCAGAATTGTTTACTGTTAACTAAAACGTTTGCTCCTATCATTAACCGTATTTTTCAACGTTTTAGTGTTTCTAGTTCGCTTGATAATACGTTTTCGTTTTGTAGGCAAACAAACGTCTTATATGCCGTTTCAGAGTAAACGTAGACAGGAAGCCATTTGCTCTCGTTACCTCCGCCAAAAACACGCCTTGTACGCTTAATTTTTTTTCAACGTCTTTTCGAGCTAAAGACTCACGCCGTGTCACCGTTGCAGGTGTCGCGTGTATACCTCCAAATATTCGTAAATAGGTGAACACCACGATAAATCGTAAATCTAACCTGCAATGTCGAATGGCAGATACACGTGAACCGATTGCCGATTTGGGTTTGTTTATATTGTAATATGTAATATGCCTCCCGCGCGGAGGCGCTTTCGAGGTGACAACAAATACGATAATTGCAGATCGCTTTAAAACTCACATAACAGAATGACGCGAGGACTGGGTACTCATATATGGGGTAGGTATAAATGCCCTCTAAAATATAAGCACACATCCGCGTTTATCGTAGCTGATGCTGCTGCCACTGCAGCAGTATCGCGCATTACAACACGACGCGAAGTATATACAAAGTTTTTAATTAGGTTTTTATCGCGGCGCGGCGGGTTTGTTTGAATTCTGTAGCGCGTCCGAATTTATAATAATATTACGCACCGCCGCCGTCGTCCGGATTTCGAATATAATTATAATATATTATGTTATTATACGAACGCGCGCGCGGCTCCGTGCGAAGAAGCGGATATAATACAATATAATAGGGTTGGCGGGCCGGAGGAGATAAAGATGGCGGCGGCGGAAAGGTTTTAACTTTAATCCGAAAAGCTGATATTTCACCGGCGCGGCGGCGTTAATGGTCGGAAAAGCCGGGCGCTCTACACACACACACACACACGCACACTCGCGCACCCGCCGCCGTCGCCGTTTCGGATTCATCCCGTATTCGCGCCCGGATGTGTTAACACCCCCACCCGTGATTTACAGACGCCATTTACCCGGGGATTTCGCGAAAACCGTATACGCGTATATATATATATGCGAGCGAGCATAAATCTTCGTAATCTTTTCCCGCCTATATATAGTACCCACACACACATATTTATATATATTATATGGAACTCGTTCGTACTGTGTATATATTATTCGTATATACGCAATACGCATATTATAGTATATATATAGATATTGTATGTATATGCATAACCGCCCTGCGAACGAGACACTCATATACAACTACGCACGCCACGACGAAGCGGCGTCTATTTTCAAGACCTTCAGCTATTATACTACGCCTATGCGCGATCGAAACTGTTCAAAATCCAGCTCGTTCGCAATGTTATTCAATATATATTATAATTTATATAGGAGTAACGGTAAATTCGCAGACAATGATTTTATTTTAACATTAAATAATATTTATAATTATGTCGCACAACTTTAAGATTCATTCCCTCCATCCCGGAGGCTTAAATACCGGGTTGGCAAGGTATGCAAACGACACAGGCCCACAGCTGATGAGAGCCCCAACCTAACCAATAATACCCTATTTTTTCATAATAGATTACAAATTTCAGGATATATTTTGGTATTTGAAAGAAATTCAACGAATTACGGACAAATTACAAACTATTAGAGCTATCCTTTGTTTATTTAAACACTTTAGGGGCCCCAGAAAATTGTATGCCACGGGGTCCTAAAATCCTAGTTACGCCACTGTTCACCCTGTATAATAAGATTTAGGTATCATCACCGGTTTAAAGTTCAAATTAAATCCATACATACGAGGAAAATGTAGGTTGTTTCAAAACTATATATCCACAACTTACTATATAATTACATTTTAAAAACTGTCATGCATGATATATATCGTAATATTACAACAAAACAAACAATTTCAAACATGTACAACGCATATACAATGATTTTAAATGTTCATAAACTCGAAAAGTAGTAAAAACCCTCGATGATAATAGTGTATATCTATAAGCATATGAATTCGGAGTTTTTTAAGTGGTGTCCATTGTACCACCCCTTCCATCAAATGCCAACATGTCACTGCACACTTATAATTGAATAACTTTTAGTAATACATAGTATAGAATATATATTGTATAGAATACAAGTATTTTATTAAACAATTAAAACAAATACTCGATGAAGTAATTTATATACTTAAAATGTAATTTATGCACATAATTACGCATAGTGTATTTTGAAATCGCAAAAAACGAATTTAAGTATTGTAACAATTATATTACACGATACATTGATATCTATAGCCTATTGGTATATATTATGTGTATTATAATATTACATAGATTATATAGATACGATACTATCAACTGCGTACCGGTAAAACCGTTTTTCCGCATACGATCAACTAAAACGTCCGGGTTATTTAAATATATTTAAGATCTTATTGTATAATATATATCTGCCCCTGGAAACAGTAATTATATCTAAACAGAGACCTACGACTCTACCAGTTATCTCATATCTAACTTATCACCCCTTGACCACGTTATACAGTGTCAAATTGTTTATTCCTCATTGTGAATTTCATTTATTTATTTAATTTCTCTTGGTTATGACATTATTATTATAGTGTGTCACAGTGTGCCAACTATACGTTGTATAATATACCTATAATATATTATCTATCGACTATTATAATAATTGTTACACTACACAAAGTCGTCATAAGGAAAATCTAAGGAAATTAAAGAACTAAATGCGTGGCGCGGTGACGACGATAAAGACGATGATAAAAATAATAATAATAATAATATAAAAATATTATGCCATATTATGTTATATTATGCTCCTGGGCCCTGGCGCTAACGTTTCAACAAGCGTATTCGTGTATATTATGCGCACTGTCATATTGTTTGCTCATGTGATAATATCGTCGTGTACATAATATTTTGTAATAGCCGTCTGGACGCGATTTTCCGCGTCGCACATTCTAATCGCTCGTTTCATTCGGCCAGAAAACGGTTATACGACCGTCGAAAATACGTAGAAATTATATTTTCGCGACACCGCCAGACCGGATCGTAATAATAATGTCCGGTCTATTATTATTATTATTATTATTATTACTCGTTTAGTATGTGCTTCTGCTGTTGCACACACTCACACAAAATACGTAATATAATATAATTTTGAAAATAGAAATGTTAACGACGGCCTGGTTGGTTTTATACGCACTCCGAAGTCCGAACACACACACATGTCACACATTTTTTTGTATATACAGTATACACAAATGATGATTTATTTTTAAGTAATACACTCGTTACTCCATAAACTATATATGTACCTACGATATTGAATATTTCTTTTTTACATAATTTTAAGTCATTACAAAATAACATTTTCGAAAAAAATTGTGTTATTATGTTCACTATTTTTATCGTTTTTAGTTATTAAGTTTTACTTTTTTGTACGATTATAATACACATTTTTAGTTGCATATAGGTACTAGGCATATTTTTTGGTGATAACCTCAAATTCAGGAGTAAAACAGAGTCGATCTAAACATTAATCACGAAGTGTCAGCTCTTACCGAAAAGTGATGACGATATGCACAAATCCACTTTTACCGTCCACGAATATACGTAAAATATTATATGATGTAATTTATTTTACTTGCCTAAATCTAATGATCTTTCAGCTTACCGAATATTTATTGCAGTTTATATATATTATATATAATATAGTTAAGCTTGGCTGATTGAAAATTCCTATAGCCTATATAGGGGATACCTATATATGCATTTTGGATTCACTAATAAGCTGGCTGTTGTTGAAAGTATATATTTTCTTCATTCCTACTCAAATGAGTCAAACTTACCCGTATCGAATTATATACCTATACTCACATCGCACTGCAATGCGTCGATAATGGGAAAAATTTGAATGGCTAGTACTTTGTCACTAAATATAATAAAAATAATCTGCAGCATGAAATAATACCATGCTTGATACTAGATTCAACGCGAGTACTTAATGTATAGACACACACATTTTCAGCATACAAACAGCCACTGATGAGTGTTATAATTTAAAAGTGTTAAGATACTGTAATTACAGTATCTTAAGGTACTTACTGTATAAGGTTATATACCTTCTTATATTATACATGAACAAACCAAGAGGCATTGTCGAAAAAACTGCCAGTCGGTAAAAGCCCTCATGAAACGTCCATTTAGTGAATCTAACAGTATATTATGAATTATGATATACCATATACCTAATAAATAATAACAATATAATATAGAGACAACTAAGTATATTATAGTATCTTTGCCAGCGAATTCGGGTCAAAACTTGAATAAAATATTTTATATAAATAAATAACCATACTAACCGCCGTCATCGCTTAATCTCGTTATGCGAACGTATTTTTAATATTTAAATATTACTTCTCCTTTGTCGCGTCTTTGTGTCGGTACACAAACTATTTATACCGACATATATGCTAACATATTATATTACTATATATTATTATAACATATTGCTGCGCCTGTAGATAAAAACACCTCTCAGTATATTACATCGAAATGTTATAATATCACGCCGAAATAATTCGTGTAAAGCTTTAAAATATCGTAACAATACTGCTGTAGGTTTTAATTTTAGATACGATATTATGGCGATAATATTACAAAAGCTTATTTTACTAACGTGTCACCATAGTGGTTGGTTATGTTAGGTTCATTCCTCAAAAAGAAACAAAAATGAGCGTAGTGTATAGATTTAAAAAAACAATTGTGATATTATGTCAGTATTTTTAATAACAATTAATGGGATTGACTCAAGAAAAAAACACGCTTGCTTAGAAATAGGTGATACGTCCACTTAAAGGATATTATAGATTAACATACTTGCCTAATTTATATTTTTACATGGCGAGGGATGCATTAACAAAGAAAACAAAACCAAAATCCTTAAATATCACGGAAAACGTAATAAGTATCTATGTATAATTATAGCCGTATAGGTTACATTATCTTAACTATATAGGTTTATTCCCAACCCATTAATTTCGACCATCAAGATAATAATAAAAACCAGACTAATTAATTATTATTTCGTATGATTTTTCGATTTTGGAGTGTGTTGTCTCACAGTGGATATATTATATTTTATCTTACAGCGTAGGCTACTCATATGTGTCGTATAACCCCAAATAAAGTAGAGAATGTAATAATATCAAGATGGTAATAATATGATAATATGACTTATTATTTATTTTAAATTAGTCATGCAAAGAACTAAAAGATTGATACAATGTAATATTGTATTTGTGTGTGTTGTAAATTCCGACAGTGACAACCTTACAGTAATTATTTATCACAATATACTATATAGGAACATAATTCATACTAATTAATAATTATATAATAATGTTACGACTTAGATATTGTGATGATATAATATTACGTAGCTTCGTCTGATGTGTAAATGGTTATAATGTCTGTTTGACATTTATTAGTTGTTAGGTAGGTATTATTATATTATTATTCAGTTGTTACAACTTAAAGTGGAAAACAGAAATTAAAATATTGATTACATATTTGATCGTTTAACAGTTAAAATCGTTATTACATTTTGCTTTATTTTTTGTTTTACCATCTAAGCGAAGTGAAAAAAATGAAAATGATAATATTTAATTTGACGAAAACATGTTTGTATAATACAGTTCTGAAAACCGGTTACTATACACAGCATTATAAGCGTAATAATAGGTAACCAAAAAATATATAGATAATAATATTATTTTGATAACTATCTTTACTTGAGAGCAAAAACGGTATGATTAAATTAAAAACACATCGTGGTTCCACGATTTTGACCTTATATTTCTCACATGTAATCATTCAAATCTGACGTCGGTAATCATATTTTAACAATATAATAAAATATGTAATAATAAATTAACGTTATTAGTGTAATGTTATTCAAAAAGTTAACAGTTATTTTTGGGCGTGATTGTTTGAAGCGTTTTCTTTAAAAAAAATATTTATACCTAACAAAATAAAAATTTTTATTTTTTCCGAAATTATAATAATATATAGTCGGTGATTTTTTAACCATCACGGCGATCCTCCATGGACAATGTTTTATAAGAAATTACCACGTGTTAAATCATAAAATCCAGAAACGAGCATAATATTACCTTTAATATCTCTACCACACTTGAATAACGTTTAATAACTATTTTCTAAAATAAATAAAAAATTATACCAAGTCTATAGGTACTCGCAATAAGAACATCATTGTATAATATAGGTACCTATATATAATAATAACATTATATAACCAATTTATTTTACAAAAAAGTCTGCAAGAATAAATAATAATAATACATACCTGTTTTAAAACAAATGAGTAGAAAAACACAGTAGGCATACAATATTATTATTATTTTGTTCATTTGAAAGTAATAACAGTTTTAGCGACGCACTTTTAAAACATATAATAATACTATAAATTTAAATACAAGTATAATACAGTATTATATAATAATAAAAATACAAAATGAATATTATAATAATGTTGATATTATACTCGTGGTATTTAATTTAATATTATGATGGCTTGCGCCCTCTTTTTCAAAGATCACCATTATACGGATCCAAAAACTTTTTCCAGCCCCCTTATACAGCACAATGTTGTGTATACTGCAGAGATACTTTATTTAAATAATAACAACTGACGCCAAAACATTATTATTTTTTTCATGACTTTATTGCAGACGATATTTAACTTTTCATAACTAAACTCGAAAAGAAAACAAAGGGGATAAAGCACTTGTACTTTTTTTCCTTACATAATAATTATTATTTTAATGTACACTGGTTCAAGTCATTTGGTTATGAGTCACGATAAAAATAATTTATTTACTCGTTTTTAGAATTCAAACAACATAATTATTATTAATTATTATACTATATGCGCGGTTTCTTAAACGAACACCGAAATATGGTTTACTTCCCTCTTTGTTTTATTTGTTTTGTTTGTTGATTTTACAATGCGATTCGATTTCCTGATACTTGTGAAAGCGAGTAGGTATGTTATACAATATATATTGTTATTAGGTATACGTGTATAGGTTTGTTGATATATAATTAAAAAATTAACATATTATACAAATTTCAGCCGTTGTCTTAAGTTTTAAAATGTATTATTTATATTTCATATGATATTATTGTAATTTCCGATCGCTATTTATTTTACAATAAAATTTATTTTTATTTTTTTGTCACATTTATGCCATGAATTTGTCATATTTAATTTTTACAATCTGTATAAAAAATATTTCAATAATAGCACATCATGCTTGACAATAAAGTATAAAATTAAAATAATACATATTTTTGCGGAATAAATATATCCAATCAGCTTATAACATTTTAATAACAGCTTTAACGACTGGAGAACTGGAAAATGGTTAGTATGCATGACGTATAGTTGTCAATGTATTTATTTTGTACAATCACACATATAGTTGACTAACGACTATAATAATTATATTGATTTAACTTTAATTTATTATAGAAATGTTGAATAGAAGCAGTTATTTTAAGCTGCATTCTAAAATTTAAAAAAAAAAAAAACTATTATATATTATACAATAATAGGTGAATTACTACTTTACTAGTCTTATTTAGGTTTAAAAACATTAGGTTGAGTTAAGATAAATCGGCAGTTGACGAATCAAGACCAGTTCATAATTTTATTCATCATCGAATAAAAAATTAACTTATTACGCCTATTTATATATTGTTAAATTATTTAAAATAAACAGTATGCACAATAAGATAAAAAAAATCTTAAATTTAAGGGAGAGCGGGTAAAGTAAGGTCAATGTAAGAAATCTCTAGTCATATAATATTATGTAGCAAATTATTATACCCATTGTATAAGGTTTTAATTATCTAGGTACCAATGTTTTGGTGTATCTATAGTCTATACCTATAGTAAGTTGTAGTCAACAATTCTACATGTGCTCGTCTAACGCATCTCAATTGCGATACAATATTAATCATTGGTCGACGCACTGGCAAGCTCATTCCCGAGAAATATGTTTAGTTATTCATTTTTATTTCCAGGGGACGTTTTTCACACACGTCCGGCCGCACGTCACACTGAAGGGCTGATGGTCGTCCATTTCGTAATAATATGTAATTGGATTAGGTGCGCAATCGATGTTTTTACTACGAACGATTTGTCACCACAATTTATCTGCTATTAGGTGTGTTTAGAGTAATTATTGTTGTCAACTTCTCGAGTTTAATATCAACAACAATAATAATATTATAATGGGAGTGGTCTTGTAGCGAGGGAGCACACGCGACTGTTCATCTCGTTTTTAGTGAAATGAACGACCGTGGAGCACGATATTTTCTATTTCGCGTTCTACGTTTATATAATATACATGTATAAACGTGTGTGTGTGTGTGTGTGTGTGTGTGTGTGTGTGTGTGTGTGTGTGTGTGTGAGAGTTAAAGTATTATTATTTTATTTTATTTTTTGTTTGTTTGTTTTGTACCGACCGGCAAAACCTTAATTAAGTTATAATGTAGCCGAGGCAGACGATAGGGTGGATCGGAGTGTGGGCGTATATTGGGGCCAACGTGATTTATGCTTCAATTCCGTTGGATATAGTCCCCCCTGGGCAAAAAAAAAAAACTAAACTAAACTAAAATAGAGAGAGAACGCAAAAAATAATCTCCGACGAAACTTTTACATCAACTTAATGCTCCGGGGACCGTGACCGAGAACGAAAATTGGATGTGTACACATACACAACGTTTAATTGATAATATAAATTCAAAACCCGTTTGTAGAAAAACTGAAATATACAAATTAAAAAACGTAAATATTCTCTATATTTAATTTGTTTTTAGGTTGTACAAACTTTGTACAAGTGGAACGGAATTTGGTATGCAACGGATAAAGTATAATACGCGCGCACTATATAATATATGGTTGCAGGTGTGTATTTATCATCAGAGTTCGGGTCCCTCGGCAATTAGCATTTTGCTAATTGTTATTAAATACTGCATAAATAGCGGTGTAACTTACGACTTGAAAGGTACAAGCTTAGTATATGTTTTACGACCTGCTTTGTCACCGTTGATTTCGTGGATTTCAATAACATGACAATACAATTTATTACCTAAACTTGTCGTTTCTACAAATATGTATTTTTATTTAAAACTAATTAATATAAATTATACTTTTATTTTTCTTTCTATTTAGTGCATATACTAATAAATAATGACATTTCATAATATTTAAAGTAGGTATAGGTATTATTATGTCGTATGTATATTTTTTATTTTTTATAAAGGTATTTATTATAATGACTTTATGAGCATAATTTAATAATATTATATTATGAATGAATCAAGAAGGTATGCGTGTGTTTCAAAATATTTATATTACTCTTCTATATGCGTTCTGATATCTTAGGTTTTCATATCTTATATTTTTTTTTTGAAACGAACAGAATAATATAGAACATATAGTATATACTATATAGGTACTAAATACAAGGGTGACTGTAGGGGGGGAGGCAGTAAAGGCAGTTTCCATCACCACACTTAGCTTTATCATAATCATTATTAGAGCTGGGATTTTAATGTGCTAAAAAACTCAAAAAATGCACTTAGAAAAAATACTTTTATGCCCTAAAAATTCTGAATAATGCACTAAATTATTTTTGTTTTTAATAATTTCGAAATAAATTCTAATATAATTTTGATTTAAATGATACTATATATTATTTTAAAGGATTGTAAATAACTTTTACAGACAGAATTTATCGTTATGGACACAATTATTTCCATAGGTATGGCCGTATGGGTACATTGTTCTTACTTTTTTTATTAGTTTATATCATATATTTATTTGCCTATACCTAGTTTGTTAAACGTATATAAAAAAATCATGTAAAAACATGTAAAAATATTAAAATAAAATTTCAAATTCAACTTTTGGATTCAAAAACTTATAAAATGATCTAAATAATAAAAATAAATTACCATGAAACTAAAATACCTCATATAAAATATTACAAAAAAATAATTTTTCACACAGTGGTTTTATTAAACTCCATATTATATATTTTAGAACTAATAGTTGCTTTCATTGGTTCATGGCATGTAGTGTTCAGGCCAATGCAGCATTACATTATCAACCAAGTTTTTAATTTAATTTTTTTTTTTTTTTTCTATATTTGTTCATTGTAACGACCTCAAGGTCTTTGACAATGCTTATCACAAGTGGGTAGTAGGGAGATCATGTGATCTATTTATCTATGTATATATCACTATATGCATGATACTACCCCCCTTCTCCAAGAGGAGACATGTGCGGTCTTCACTCCCAGTGGAGTAGGACCTAGTTGGAAACCGGATGACGCAATCGGACGACAGCACGGGAAAATGGTGACTGCGTAGAATCACACACATTTTTTTTTGCACTTTGCTATGAATCGAACCGATGACTGTGTGAGTCGTAAGTCAACTGTGTGACCACTGCGCCACTCCGGCCCCTTTAATTTAATGATGAAAAAATTAAATGTTCATAGATTGCCTACAATAGTTTCAAGTTTGTGATATCAATGGCTGAATAAGCTAGAAAAATATTTTAATGTTATAAATTATCTAAAATTATCTAATCAATGGTGACATTTTATTTAATTAAAAAAAAATGCATTTGATGATTAAAAATTATAGTATTAGTATATATAAATCTCTGACACACGTCGCATTAGTCTTTCAGCGTCGAAAACAACAGAAAATCGTGCCAAAAATAATGTCCATAATATTATATATTATATTATGTGTATTATTATTATCAACTACTTGTTCTTATTGGCGTATTTAGGGGGATGCTTGGGAACTGATCATCTGAAGTACTCACCGTTTGGAATTTTGAACTTTTTTCTTACTTCTAATATTACATAGATACCTATCAGGTATCACAGTATCACATAGAACTAAACGCACCTATCTATCGCAACTACTACCAAAATATAGGTTAAATTTGTTTCCACCCCATAAAAAAATATCCTAGACCCACCACTGCATGTAGGTACTCGGGAGTCGTCGTACTCGCATGTATATTATCGTATATATTTTATATATATAATATTTATAGTTGTTTCATGTACAGTCTGTTGATCGCGTGGTGGTACTTTGTCGAAACATATACATACATCTCGCATAACGTTGTTGCATCTCGTGGGTATTTATCTCGTGTACACGTATACGTATATACAATATATATATACGCAAGCACGAATTCGAAAAGACGGAAAATGCACGCGATCAAGGAAACAAGATATTGTATACAATATAAGTATTGTAATGGCTGAGTATTATAGACGATGGTACAACGACCAAAGACTATCGGACTTGCGCACGGGGAGGAGACGACCTAACTATATACAGCTGCTGCATGAGAGGGCGCACAAAGGACATTCGTGTGCAGTATACCATATTATTATTATCATGTATTGTCATTACGGCGACTTATTCGGTATTAAATCGCTCGTGTACGTACGGGGGTGTACGTGCAAACGTATAGGTACTATACGTAGGTAATATTGCCAGTGTAGTTGTCGCTGCAGTTCTCAGAATAATGCTTCAGGATACCGCAAAATCGTTTTGTTCGCGAACATCGCTCGAACCGAATGGCGATAATATATACATGGCGGAAAACGAGGAGATATTCGTAGAATATATTATTATAATATAATATTATACTGTATAATAATATAATATATATAAAAAAAAACGAGACAATATTCGTGCAATTCATATGGCGCGTGTGTGTATGTCGATTTATTTTTATTTTTTCAAATATACGTTATACACACATAATATACGAGTGACTGTAATATGTATATATATATAGATGCATTTGGAGGGGGTTGCGGGTTTAGTGATAAACGTGGTGTATAATAGTACCATCATATAATATAACCTATATATTATAATATAGTAAAGGGCAAAATGCGCTTACGGAGATTAGATGTATATAGCGAACGGCTCTCCCCCCCTGCACCATTTATGTATATATATATTATATATTATAATATTATCAAGCAAACACACGTATTTATTTACGCACGTATTATTTATATGCGGTGTAGGTGACATTTAATCCTTTGAAATATTATTATACGCATTTTTAACATTGGCCGGATTTCACTGATTGAACCATCTATATTGTATACGTATAGTTTTTTACTCGATCTATATATAGGCACCTCTGAGTCTCTACGTTATGCGTCTCTGCGTCTCTCCAATACGGGTATCATCATCCGCGTGCGTGCGTATACGATCGTTTTGTAATGTAAGACGGCATTCGTTCATTCATAAAAAACAAAAGGGATCTCAATCATTATCGGTGTACACTGTACAGTACACAGTGCGATATCCATCATATCAACACCGTAGTTCAGTGCGAGTAGATACTTAATACGTATATATTATACACACATTATCCGTATAGAATACGTCTACGTTTTACTACGTCACTATATTATATGTAAAAGTGTGTTAATTCCCCTTAAATGTTTTTATGTACACGTGATTTAACTACTGCCGTTTCGTCGTATGTAATGATAATAATGATAATACACAATGGTTCATGTACTGCGGCGGCGCGCCATCCACGCGGAGTGTTTATTATTATACGGTATTTTATTATTTTTTTCCCACCTTTGACGACTATATACCATCGGTTCCTTTCACAAATCTGTTCGAATAAAAAACAGATAAACACGATTCGTTTGTAATATTATCATTATTATGATTATTATTAGTATTATTATTGGGTACCTATATTGACTGAGCGAGCGCGCGCGCGGCGTATTAAAGCGATGTTCACACGTTTATATCCACATAAAAATCTCGATAAAAAACCTGCGGAATAATAACACTGCGTTCCTCCACCACCGATGTGTGTGTGTGTGTGTGTGTGTGTGTGTACGGCTTTTTAAGCGGTCAAAAATATTCATTACCCCATTTCGTATATTATAATATGTTGTACTTATATAGGGTGTGTGCGCGCGTCTTTAACGGACGAG
The DNA here is from genome assembly GCF_005508785.2 of Acyrthosiphon pisum. Lineage (NCBI taxonomy): Eukaryota > Metazoa > Arthropoda > Insecta > Hemiptera > Aphididae > Acyrthosiphon > Acyrthosiphon pisum. The sequence goes on from NC_042494.1 coordinate 144,083,362, forward strand.
AGGCTGCTGCCGCAAAGGCGCGGAGGCGAATAACTTTGAACATTACATGCACCGGCTTAATTAAAGTTTTAAGACGCCACCGCCGCTTCGCCCTCGGCAAAACTTAATAACACTCGCGCGGCTGCTTGTATATAATAAAATATATATATGTGTGTGTGTGTGTATAAACTCTAACCCGAGGAGTCTTCCCTCGCCACAGAGACTTTGCTCGTGATCGTATATATATAGGAACCCCATTCGTGTGGTATATACTACCTACTTATATATATATATGTGTGTACTACACGGCGGGCTGCTGCAGGTCCATTAAGTTTAATACAATAACGTTGCGGTTTGGAATTTTTTCCTCTCCCTCTCACATACACTCACTCTCGCGCATTCTCTCTAAAGATATTTCTCGCACCGCGCTATCCGAACGCGTTTTCAAATAATACGATAATAAACCAAATTACAAGACGCGTGACCGAACTCTGTGTTCTGCTGCTGCGAGCGGTTTCTACGGAAAATTTATTTAGAAATCCCGCGCGGAACGACGTACGAACGCAACCTCGGGCAGTATTATACATAATATATTGTATTTAGGTATATATTGTGATAAGGGGGAAGAGCCCGCATTAATACGGCCACAGTCGCCATTCCCTTAAGCATAAATATATATATGTATAATATATTATGTGTGTGTGTGTGTGTGTGTGCGAGAGAGAGAGTGTGATGATTATAACGCGGCAAAGTCAAGTCGTCGACAAGAGTGCTGCTGCTGTAAAGTCGTTGCTGCGAGCCAACACAAACACGCGGCGGTGGCCCACCCGTCGGGGGCGACGGCCGTGCCCCGACTGTTGCAGTGCAGTCGCTACGACGGGAGGAGCGACGGCGGAACATTTTTATGGAAGTTGTTCGTTTTTGTTTACTCGAGATTAAATCTGTTCCGAGACTATATCATACGATATATATATTGTATACGGTCGTCGTAACTGTTATTGCTTTTGTTTGTTATTATTACTATTTTTCCCCCTTTTTTTTCGTTTTCTTTTTGTGACTCGAGAGAAATATAATTTAGTATTTACTATGTTATTATTATTTTTTTTTTTTTTGACAAGAGCTTTTTCGATTGCAATGATGTCGTGTATTTCAACTATGCGCAATTTATTGCATATAATATATACAGTGCTAAAAAACAACACATCGACGGAGTTAAGAATTTTAAGCATGTGCATACGCGAGTTGAAAGAGAGAAGCTGTGGCAGTTTGTTGATATCATTTTATTACATTTTTGTTAAATTAATATATTATATACTCGCTGAATGGATTTCAAACGAATTTTGAGGACTAACTGCCCAACCAAATAATTTGACGTAGTTTTATACGTATACTGCTAAATCGATACCAATATAAGCATTACCTACGTTGAGAACAATAATTATAAATAACGCCTGAAGTTGTGGTAGGTATAGGAAGTATTATAATTTAGGAAACATGTTTTTAACACGATCTTAATTGAGTTTAAATAATTCCAGGATTAAACATCATATTTAATCAGTTCGAACCCTCACTTGCTATTATATTATGTTTAAAACGAAATTAAATTTGGACGATATATTTATTTTTTTTATTACATAACACAATATTTTAATACGAAACAATTATAAATTACTCGAGAGAAAAATAATTCATCTCTCCGGTCTATTAAACTTAAAATGATTACAATAAAACGGTTGTACAAAATAATATAACACGTACTATACGACAAAGCTGTAAACACAGTTTTTTTAATACTTAAATTGGACATAAATATAATGTTCAATTAATAAAATCACGGTGAAAATCATTGACCTTTTTCAAGTTCAATTAATAGTATCTATTATGTAATAAGTATCTATACTCTATAAGCGAATCCGTTTCATTTATATTTAAACATATAACAATCGGAAAACATTTAACTCGATTGAGAAATCGAGGTTGACACAATAATATTATGTAGTGGTATAATACCGTGACGGTGTGTGACATAATTGTCAATCGTGTCGGACAAAGAAATTTATTTTTTCTCTTCTTAATTTTATACACGTTAAAAACCTATAAAAACTATCAGATTACAGTCTGTTTATATGCGATGAATCACGTTTGCTATGATATCTGATGAAATTTTATTGATCGTTATATAGAAATAAAAGTAACCGCAACCGAAAACAAAATACGACGCATAATAATATATAATATATAGAACCCGTTTAATTCATATAAGAAAATCAATTTACATAATAAGTGAATTACAATGTTAAACGATCAAATCCGAGTGTGAGATTCCCGCGGTGATTCCAAATGTACGTCATAAACAAATTATTATGAGTATAGATTGATCAGAAACATAATATTATTATACCTATAAGTATATAATCATTAACAACTTAAAGAAAATAATAAATTTACTTTGTTTTCGGAGGTCGTTTATACCGGTATAATATGATATTATGTACCTATAGGTATACTTAGAGACTTATGGATTCCAAAATTATCTAAATTCTAAATATATTTTCATTATAAACTATATGATGTACGTGTATGGTTAATTTTTTGAATGGATACTTTTTAAATGAATTTTCAAATGTACTCAAAGAAGATATTTCCAAATTCTTGAAATTGTTTGTACTACTTAGGTTAGGTATGTGGAAATACAACATCCTGTTTTTAAATTATCAACCAATTTTCTTTAGAAAACTATTTATCAGATACTTTATCTGAACAATTTGACGCATCAAAAACAAAATTCGAATTAGTAGTTTTTAAGTTATTTAACTTTGCGTACAAAGGATAATAGGTCCATGATAATGGGTTTGGAAGATATGTGAACTATTATAATACGAGAATTTTAGTAATAATTTATATTAACCTATCAATCATAATTTATAACAATGGTACAGAATATTAAATACTAGATCTAATATTACATAATATGTTTTATTTGTTAATTCCATTTCTAAGGACTATTATCCTTAGTATAAATATTTTTATAACTTATAAACGGCTCATTTGAATTTTGAATTAAGTACTTAAACCAGCATTTTCAAAAAAAATAATCCAATAAATAATTAACAGTAAAAAATTTCTGATTTAAAAAAACAGAATCACGGGACACTCCCAAGTAGTACAAAAAATCTCAAGAACTTGAAAATATATGGTCTTAAGTTGATTTGAAAAACGAAAAAAATCACAATTTGAATAAATTCATTATTAAATAAAAATAGGCGTCACTCTGAGTAAATGTATGCTTTTATTTATTATTTAAATATAATTATACAATATTTATATATTTTTAAAATAAGTACTAATTATGTTTACAAAGTTAATATATGGATAAAGTGTATCTAATATACCTAATAAAATAAAATTGCAAAATTTTATAAAAAAAACTGCAATTTATATAGGACCAAGTATACTTGGGTGAAATCCATTGATGGGACTTCATGACGTGGAGCAGTCGTAGTTACTGGAGAATCAGTAGGTCACGGCACCATGTTAGGATATAGAGATAATTTGATGTATTAATTTCGGTTTTTATGAAGCTCGAAAGAACAGTGGTGAGGAGGGATATGAAGGATTTAAAATCGATTAAAATTCATCGAGGAATTTTAAAAGTAAAATTGCATTGTTGCTTATAGGAGTAGAATTTCCAAATTTAACAAGTCGTATTTAATGACTATATTTAAGATGAGCTTTTTCAAAAAATTGTTTTTATTGTTGTAGCGTGAAACTGAAACTATCTCCAGAACACCGCCGGTTACTCTCACACTGGAAATGCATTATGGCAAAACTGAATCGTTTAGAGATTATTTTTTAAATTTATATTTTTGTGATGTATTGATATACCTAGTTTAAATTCTATTCAACGTTAAAAACGTCAAATTACTTAAATATTTAAATGCAAGAAAATTATGATAACGTATAAGTCATAATAATCCTGACCACTTATTACCTGCAGGCCGAGGTAATAGCGAAAATGGGTTATTAGATATAATAACCGTTCCTATTATTTTCGGTAGGTCCTATCATTTTTTAAAACATCTGCTGGTACTTACGTTACAAAAATAACTGATCTAAAGTGATACTTAAATATTAACGAGAGTTAGATATTTATGAGTAAAACTCACTTATTAATTATTCATATTATCTTATTAAAACGACAGAATAACGTTAAACACTAAGAAATTATTACGAATATACAATTGACTTTATAGTTTCACCGATATAGTATATGCAAAATGTATTACATTATTTAATTATTTAAACATTGTGTGTAATTTATTTTCATGAAAATGAAAATATTTTTTATTTAGAAGATATTTACGAACTACAACACATCAATTTAATAATTTTTAAATGTAGGCGGTTCGTGTGTTTAATATTACCTATACTTTTCAATAAGTAAATGACTATAGGTACTAGGCAGTACTATATTATGAGCTGATGCCTGATAATGATGAAAAATATGATTTTTAATGAATTAGCCAACAGATATTTCGTGGTTGATCTAGTTTGAAAAAATTCTAAATACTTCATTTTTCTTTTTTTTATGACATGTTGGGTAAACATTTAGTGAGTGCTAGGTTCATTATTTAAAATTATTACGAAATAATTACGGTCGAAAAATGACAACAATCTTATAATTTTATTTAGCTTCATGATGTTGGAGCTTAAAAATAATAGACTTGTTATTTTATTATTTTTACTATTTACACTACATTTTCACTATAGTAAATAAAGTAAAAGCTTTTATATTATATGTATTAATTATAATATGATAATGACGTTGATTTTACAATATCAAAATAATCGAATACAACGCCCCATCATAATATTATTACAATTAATATAATTTGTTTTAATAATTAACTACCTTTTAAAAGTTAAAACACACAGTACAACGCACGATGCGTTTTTTCCAAGTACACGTATTTGAAAACTGATAGTTAATGTATCGAAACTTTTGTATAAGATCCAGATGGCGTTTGACGATGGTTAATTCAATCGCCTATTTCATAAATAATAAATGTACCATTTACACTTTCAAACGGCTTTTATAAGTGCTTTTATACGAAATTTCACGTCTTAAATGATTTGACAGATAAACTCGAAAATAATAGTAGGTACCCGGTTTAAGCGCGTAGGGTAGAGTGTTGAATATTTAAATTTCAACCGTCTGTTCGTTATATACTGTAACTTGTTCTCGCATTCTATTTCCACAATTTGAATACATGCGAGGACTGGAAATTTGCACTTGTCGTGAATATTGCGCAACGACGAAAACTAGAATTGAAAATTTTGTATCATCGATTGTACGTTTTACAGATTTCAAAAGCCGGATAATATAAATAACATATTAAATGGGACTAAGGCACAAAATCAGAAGCAAAAGAACAAACGCTGCAAATGCGCGAAATAATATGAGAAAAGTACAAAATTAACAGCGAGCATAGCGAAAACATATTATATAAAGAGCAAAAAGTTAAATAAAAAATATAATTAAAATTTAATATCGAATTGATTTCATTTAGGTATACAACTTATAAGTAATAAAACTTTTTACAAATTGTTTTAATTAGGCACATGAAAATTTAATTTTAATTGAATATAATACTTATTAATATTTCACTGCGCAGTTTCATATACCTAACACAATAACGTTGCTGACACGAAAAAACCTCTTATGCCAAATTTATGACTTTGAAGTTTCGGTAAAACTAGATTAAAAAAAAAATAAGCCATTTATGGATTAAATCTACCATGTGCTATCTGCATAAAAATAATAAATAAATTCTCCCAAGTGTTATACCTATACAATAACATACAATACATATTTTATGAAATACCTCCGATGACGTAGTTACTATCTCCATAGTATAAAATATCTTATGTGATACCGTTACCAACTATAAATCGTTTATGCAATATCTCCTATGTGATTTTTTTGTTTAAAACGTTTTTTGGTCTCTTGAAAATTAATATTTTTGCAAATGGGATGTATTTTGTGTCAATGAAGATATTATATAGTATTATCACACAGCTCTTACCTAGAAAATATTTAAAAGACAAAAACGTAAATGATGGATTTTCGTTCAATCATATTTTTATTAGCTCATACTTTGTTATTCTCTCTTTTTTTCGCTCTTTTTCGCGAAGGCATACACTATATTAAATATATTCGCGGCGATCGATGGACGCGGTATTATTATTGTTCTGCTGAGTATTCAGCAGTCTATGGGGCGGTTTTCACTAGCTATTCGACAAAATAAAAACTTGGCGTTTATTGTACGTTACGACAATATTTATGCTCAGCTGCTACTGCTCCAGTGACAACTGTATCATACGTATTAATATGACGTACACATAGATACCTATTTATATATAGCTAGTACCTATATATGTGCGCACGTGAAAGTTAAAAATTTAGATTTTCATTTCTCGTGGGCATAATATACGTATGTATATATTGTAAAATATAACACGAACACACGTCGTGCGCATAGCAATATGATGCCTTTTTCGGATTTTTTCTACAGCGAAAAAAAAAGCTTATATATTCAAAAGGCGGATTTTATGTATGGCGATAACAATATCAATATCTTATATCGTGAGTATACACTCCGGTATCCGGTTTATTGCGCAGGTTGAACCCCATAAAAACGGAGGGAAAATACCGATAAACTCTACCTCTACATATCATATATATATCGACTCGTGAGCGTGTGTGTATGTGTGTATGTGTGTGTGTGTGTGTGTGTGGGGTGGGGGGGGGGGGGGGTATTCCCGGCCGGTTTATCTGTGCGACATCCCTATCCGAATCGCCGATCAGGGGAGGTTCGAAAAAATATACAATAATAATAATAATAATAATAATAATAATAATGATACGAGTATAAAATATATATATATCATAGTATATCTGTATATACATTCGAGAGACGACGCGATAACTCCCTAATATAGTATACCTTCGAGATGGTACCTATATGTTATAATATGATAGTGGTGTGATATTTTTTTCGCCATTAAAAATCCAATTCTTGTGATATATAATATAGGTATATTTCTATATAGGTGTGTTATAATATATTATACCCACGATAGGCGTACTATATACCCAAATAAATTAAAATAATATGCAGCTACCGATCACACGCGCACGGACATGCTCTACAATATATTATTATGTAGACCGGACCGACGATACCGCGGTCGTGGTACTTGCAGGTCGACGGGTAGTTGATAATGAACCCCGGTCGACCCTTTTTTCGGACGGCCGCCGTTATTAGATTATAATACTATTATGTAATGAGTGCGCGTTGGGCGCGGTCCGCCGTTAATTCGACAATAATCAACGATTTTTATCGTCGCGTCCAGATTAAAACATAATAATATTGTAATATTGTAAAGCAATATTATCCAATTATAAAAAAACAGCAATAAAACAACCCGAATACAGCTGTGTATTTATATTATAATAATAAGAACATGCTATGATATTATGCCACGTAAAAACTACCACAAAGACGTGCGCATATACCTACAACAAAGCGAGTATATACTAAGACGAACAGGTGATCATATTTTTTTCGATCAGAAATTAAAATAATTTTGTACTCTCCCATTGTTACATACCTAATATTATATACTGATACATGTAACTTGCTTTCGCCTAGACAAACGATGTGTTTTTAAAATTGCATATTGCAGTGCACACACAAAATAGCACTTGTATAATATTTTCTAATGATTTTTTTAACCAAAAGAGAGAAAAAAACGTTGGGTTAACGTCATAGCGTTTTCAAAATACTTAGATACGTATTATTCATCTGCGCTGCATGCCAAAGCATTATATTCAGAAAACGTGGTATATTAATATAACATTTGAATATTTAAATTATTGTACAGATTCGCAGAAACTTGTCAGACAAACGAGTAATAAAATTCCTGCTAAAAATTACAGCCATATTTATTATACGCGCCATTCTTAATAAATCATAAATTAAACTGCAGTATTTTTTGATATAATATATAAGTAACATAATAACAGCAATATTTAAATTATTTAGAAACCGCAATAATCCAGGACGCTGGTAATATAATATGTTTGTTCATAATTTGTCCAATCTTAAGTTCAAAATGGTTCTTTCTAACGTAATTTGTATCTAAAATAAAATCACGAGACGCCAAACAATGTTTCGGAAAAAAGGTGTTACCAAATGTAACCCAAAGTTGAATTGTTTTGAATTCTGATTTAGATTTTAATTTTAAAATAGAATTTTTTGAATATTACTTATATTTAACTGTTTAAGTGCAATGTGCTATATACAACTTAAGATATATACCTATAACATAAGCATAAAATACAAGTTGTATGATTTGCAGACGAAGCAACTTCAAAAATTGATTTTCTTTTAGGATCCCTGGCTCCCGTTCAAAGCGATCGGACGACAATACTTTTGTGTTTTTAAACTCTTAAGAATATATTTTTTAAACGCAAAAAACTTACACGTCGTGCAATCTAGTAACGCTAGGTCGAACTACAATCCGAAGCACCGCGCCACAGCTGCATCAGTTTTCGTAATAATTCTCGTGCCGGCGAGTACATAAGTACACGTCTTATATAACATTATATCGTAAAATACTATATAATATTATAATATGTTATTAAAATAACGATAGAGATCGTAGTCCATGTCGTATCGTATTTCTCCTCGGACGATCAAAATGTAGATTGTAAATTATAATAAATTGGACGACGTTTCGGGACACGGATAGTGTGTATACAAACTATTTTTCGTACACTGTCGGTAAACTGTATAACATGACATTATATACCATGGTAATATGTTATTCTGTAACTACAGATGACGAGCGAAGATCTGTGTGTCTATATACGTTACAAACGATTCGTATCGCCGAACGCATCCGCCGTCTGAAATGTTTCTATGATTGTTTGCGCTTTCGTTGGAACGTTTCGTTTATACCAACCTCAAGACCTGCATCGGTATGTATCCGCATTAAATGTTTGTCCTATAATAGTTTACTAGATGATATAATATTATAACAGTAATATTCGAATGGCGAAAAGCGATTACTTTATTGCCATGATATCCACAATTTTGCCGTCGTAAGTATGTATATAACCTAACCTATAGGTATTATAACATTACCTATTATACTGCAATTTTTTTTAGTGCAGTTGTTTTGGTGCTTGGTAGAGATTAGAATTGTTAGGACCGACCGAAGACGGAAGTAGATATATATTAGGTATCAACCTTATTCAATGCTAAAACCTATGGGAATCATACGCATTTGACGATCGACACTTATAAGCTGTCCAGTTAATATTGGCACTTAAGTGACGTCACAATCCATTTGAAAATCAGTGTATAATATTCTATACAGTATACCTCCTTAAATTTTTTTCATTAATTTTGGTAAAATAGTTTTTTTCTAGGTCAAAAACTTGATAACGTAATTTGAGGTTATTCTTAATAAGTTTTTCATATAGAAATTAAAAATAATCATTAATACATATTATAGCCACAATTTATTTGGTAAGCACTCATATAACATAGTTTAAGTTGTTGACAAATATTATAGGATATTATATTTAAACGAAATTAACAATTTTGTTGTTGTTAAGTTGAAATTAAAAAAAAAAATATTAATTGTGAGGTCTTGAAACTTTTTACCATTACATATTATGTTATTATTATATTATCCTGCACAATTAAATATCAAAATATTTGGACTTCCTAATTTTAAACTATTTATATCACAGTCTACGAACCTTTTCGCTGACTTCTGTGTTAATAACAATTATTATATATTATAATATAGTAAAATATACGATGTACTCTGAAAAAAAAGTTCAATTTAAGGAAATTAAATTAAATTAAATAATTTTAGAAATATAGACAACTATACATTTTACGTTCTGAATCGTTTTTCGTGTGCAATAATTTATCATTGAATTCAATTTTAACACATCTATTACAGTGACCTACTCAATGACGAGGTACACTCAAAACGTACATTACATCAGAGCTATTATAAATCTCTGGGTTTTTTAAAAATATTTTCGTCAGTGGTTGTATAGGTAATTGTTATTAAATCACAAAAAAAGACATGTAGGTACACGCAATTTATCAAGACCAATCCCCTTTAGGAAAATAGTAATTATTACAATACAATAATAATATGATAACTATTTTTTAAATCATATTATTTATTTATTTTAAATTTTTCTTTAGTTATTATGATTTAGTTGAGTATAAAGTCTTTACATGGATCAATGTATACACAATAAAACGCAGGAATAGATACATAACTTAAGGATTTGAGTGATATTAAATAAATACAGTGCAGATACTTAAGCGTCTTGTAACGATTGTTCCTATGAATAAAAATAAAAGTATTTTAAGAATTAGAAATTGAAAACATTATATTTACCTATGCAATGTGTATTGAATCTCTATTAGTGATACCTATAAGTACCTACTTATATAGACGGAAAGATCTAGAACTTTTTACAAAAATAGCAGTGCACTTCATTATATGTACAATAAAACCAACCAATAGCTACTTGACTATCTGCACTCAGATGTCAGTACATATAAAGTCAATTTCAGAGGGGTGACGATCTCCTCCATTACCCACTAGTAAACGCGACCCTCAAACATATTCTAACTTAAATATATATATACGAAAATATAGGTATACCTATACTCAGTGAGTATACTCACCGTATATTATTCTTCATTTTTTATCATTCTTCGTTCTTCGGTTTCCAATGTGATTCGCCGTGTGTAGGTAATGATAATATAATTGTTTCTTCTAATTTCTCGGTCTGGAAACAAAAAACAACAACAAAAAACTTATGAATGTGTTTGTTCGGTAAATAAATAATAAGTCAGATAGTGTATTCGAACATGAAATAAATTAAATATTGTTTTTTTTGGTTAGTGCGTGTCTTATATCGCATAACAAAATATAATTATGTATAATATTTTATATACAGAAACATACGACGCCGCAAATACATAGAGGTATGGCTGGAATCATATTATATATATTATATTATGATCGGTGCACCGAGAAAATCTACACGGACAACGAATGTTTGTAATATTTTACCACGCTATCAAACACGACTGTGTCAGTGCTAGTCCAATTCCGAGAACATCGACGTATATGAAATAAATAATAATATCCATATTTCACGCGTGGGAACAATTTACGAAAATATCTGTTCAGCAGAAAAATTCGTGCATATTTTTACGTATATTACGCGATATCGAATATTATAATATATAAATTATGGTTGACTTGTCTCGTTCAGTATAATATTTCTATATGGACGGATTTGGATTCAAATTCGGTGAGCAGAGAACATATTTTCATACTATCACCGAATTTATATTTTGAGAATATACATTTATTATGGTTTTTATAGTTTATGGCCTACCTATGAATTTACAAAATATACATTAAATAAACGCACACCAAACATATTATAAGGATTAACAATTTTCAATTATTTTTTTGTAGGTATCTTCTATATTTTTATAATGAAATATTGAAGCCAATCAGTGGAATAATTTTTAATCGATTTTGCCCAGTTGTAGAAGGTATAATAAATTAATATGAATATTTTAAATTATCGATTGCAGTATATTTTGTTGAAAATTCGATGATTTATCGACGGATCAAACGAGTTTCCTGACCAAAATAATTATTTAACTCCAACCTTATAATGGCTATAAGACTTTCATATTCATCTTTACTATCCGTGTTTATTCCACGCGTATATTACATATTATTTTAGAAAATCACGTGCCCGTAATATTCTGAGCCACAACTAACCAGCCACATTTGGTTTTATAGGTGATAGATTCCTATCATAATGTATCAAAACAAAAGCCATATTATTATCTGACATATTTGTCCAATATTACTAATTGACGTACAAAACTTTTTAGAAATTAACAATGTTTCAAGTTAAGTATTGACCGTTTCAAGTTACATTAGGTACCTATCGGCAATGGTATTAAAATAGCGCGTTGACAACTAGACAATATCTGCACTAATGAACACCGTTTTCGTTAATTTTTATACCAAGTCTGCGGGAACCGAATTTTAAAGATATATTATTAGTATTTTACACACACACACATACTGCAGATGCGCTTATATCCTGTAGACTTCGACAAGTAGTTTCGTGTGCATTAATAATATTGTGACCAGCAACCAGTCCTCTCAACTATTTCCCTATATTTCTGGCGAGTGCAATGATACCTATATTGTTACATTACGATGATAAAAAAATAGTACGTTATAGGTTTTAGTATATTGTACAAAAGGTCAAATGGTCGACGGATGTATATGATGCATTAAATAGACGCTTTCAGCTGTATAACTGACGCAGTTCACTGTGTCTCAGCAGAGGGTGAAGAATTTCTTGTACTCTGATATTATATAATCAAAATATATAATTATATACGACTCTCGATACCTAACTATATATAGGTACAACCGGGGTACCTAACGCGTTGGTCATTCGCATCAAAACTTCGCTCCACACGGTTAAGTCAGCGAACATAATTTATACGCAACAGCGCTCGCGTATATAATACTCTACTCGTGTACCGAGTACTGCACCGCGGTATATATGTCGGTATACGATAATTTAATATATATGATGTAGTCGCGCGAACTAAGTATAATGTGTAATCGTATAGGTACATAAAATACGATGGGAAATGGAAGTACTTACGAAAACTTTTGAGCACTACCGTCGCCAACGCCATACGTCGTACCTATCTACCCATATATATGTATGTACGCGGCGGCGAGAGTTGGAAAGACGAGGCGCATAATATAGAGTCTGATTAGCGTCTTAAGCGACCTTATCGCACGGATGCGTGTATTATATTGCATATAGGTAAAAATACACATTTCCGGCAAAGTTGTAGCAGCAGCAGCAGTCATAATAACGTAACTACAACAGTACCTATATATATATATATTCCTACCCCGTTTCGCCGTACGTGCGTATACTGCACCTATTTACGTGCGGATATACATACATCGCAGCACGCTTTATTACATATATTACATAATACGATCTATACAGACACACACACACACACACACACACACACACACAAGTGAACCTGTATAGGTAAGTATTATATCCGCACGTGTCTGTGTACGCGTACACGCAAGACGACGGTGATAAAAACAGACGATTCGCGCGGGGGAAAGTATACATATAATACGTACCTATATAATAATATTATGTGTGTACAGATAGTAATATTACGGCGGGTTATGCGCCTCCGCCGCCGAGTGTATAATATGTACGACGACCGTGTCGACACGTCGTCGGAATGTCTGTTGGGAGTTTTCATTAAGGACCCGGCGGAATATAAAAGGGCGACACGATATCATATATATATATTATATACACACGACGACGGACCCGTTACAACGTCGTTGGCCAATTTTCGTAAACGTTTTGTGTTTCGCCGTGCCCGTTACGCTCACTCGGTATTACTATACGACTGCCGTACACTGCTACTACTACTTTTATATACTACTATAACACTATACTAATACTATATACTGTGATGCTATAATATAGTATATATATATATATACACATGGTTGCAGCCTGGTATAAAGTCGGCGAAATTGCGCGGCGCCACCGAGTGAGTGGGGCGCACGTGTCCGTAACAACGTTTATTGCGATTATTAAATCGACCACCGCCAAAAATATAGAAGCTTTGGACGTACGAGAGAATACCATTTATAAAATATTTACTATATGGGTGTGTGTTAGTGGCAAAAATAGGAAAAATGTCGTGTAGGGGGGGGGGGGGGGTCTCAAGCCCCAAAACATTTTTTTTTTCAAATTATAATATATAGGTATTATATATTTTTTTTTTTTTTGAGGGGGCTAAGCCCCTGCAAGCCCCCCGTCCCGTGACAAAGTCTTGTCGAAAGTGACCATGAGTGCATCATATTCCAAAAATTGAATTCAAAAGGTTATAATAATCAACAATATATTATACTATCGCGATATAATATACATTATAGGAAACGCTAGTTGGTTGGCGCTGAGCATTGAACAAACTAAAATAATGGTTAGAACTGGTACTTCATATAGAAAGGTATATTTTAAAATTTTATTTTTTTACAAATTTTCACAATGCCTACAATAAACGGGTAATTCGCATCAATTCCTGTACTTTAATATATATTATTACAAACTGTCAAATACTATATCTATAAATAGGTACGTAAATAATATTCGAACACAATTTTTCGACGACTTCAATATTTAAGATTTTCCCGTATCTCTGCATAATACTATGGTGTGGGTGATGTGTAGGTATGTTAGTGATTTACGGTCGACAGCTGTGTTTTACGAGATACATATTTTGCACGCTGACAAAAAATTGTGAGTGTATAATATTATAGACTAACGCCGCAACTGACCCATCTCGGAATAAACGGACCAATCGCGATCGCACTAATGCCGACGGATGAAAATATAATTTTCCAAAGTGGCTATCTCGTCAGATTTTTTTTTCATAAACTCGTGGTGGAGTCCGTATACGAAAGTTGAAAACAAAACAAACCTCATTAAATAAATATACCTAACGACCACACGAGTAACTATATACAGCTGTATATAATATATATGTGTAGAGTTGCGTTCAAAAATACTAAGAGAAAATATGGAATAATTAAATTTTATTTCAATCTCAAAACCCATATATGTCTTTCCCTGTTGTAGGTCCCGTGTGTATAAGAAACAACTGAGATGTAATAAACGATTAGTAAAATGTTTTTTCGATAGAAAAAACAACGTCTTAATGTATTTAAATAAAATGTATTCTTATATACTGCACGCGGGCGCAGAAGGTTTCTTTTTTTTATATAAATTGTTGCCGACACAATCTATTTTAACTTGGCGTATTCAATGTTAATTGACTTTTATAATGTTATTTCGTGTCACTCTTTACGACTAAAACAGGTTTCAAATAGAGTTTTGATAAAATCGTCCATGTTTAAGTACGATTTATTAAGTCATTTCTTATGTTTGTAATAAAAAATAATTACTTTTGTAAGCCAATGTATTTTGGACTTGAAAATACCATTAAAATATAATTGTACACAGGTATCAAACAATTTCCCTTAAACTCATTAAACATTTCTTATAAAAACTTAACTCTGTTCGTATATTTTACACCATATTAAATTCGTTTATAATTGACACGTCGCTTTTTATCATCGTTCTCTTCAGATTTAATTAGTTTTTGTTGCATTGCCAAGTGGACGCTTGTGGTTAGATCGTCTAAAATCGCCACAGCGCTTTAGTGATGACAGTAAAACTCCCGTTGAAATAATATAAATAATATTTCTTCTAGAAGATCCCATCGACGCGAATATTATACAATATTATATCGAGGGAGGAGAATGTTCGCGAATTAATAATATATATCATTCGCGTGGTCGTAATGGCTGTAGCGATTCTTTATGCTAGGGCGGCGGCAATCACGTGATAATAATATATCGATACAACCGGCGACGGCGACATAACCAGTCGAAAACATTGGTCATTGGCGTATATATAATATTGTATAGACGACCATAATATAACATATACCGAGCGTATATAAACAGTATGTTATATACTTATATATACACCAAAACCGAACTATATAAACGCAGAACGGTTGTTTTTATTTCTCCCTCTCTCTCTCTATAAAATTGGTTACACACACACACACACACACACTCATACACACCCACACATAAACTCACAAAGTGGAAGTGTGCAGAGGGGGTGTGTGTATAACGTCTACTCGCCCATCGCACACGCAGCAACAGCCGGCATTGTATGCGCGATACGGTCCGGGCGAAAGGTTCGCTTATCGATTTTTGCGAGCATTATATATACACAATTCTGAGAGGCGGTGGTGGTGGTGGTATGAACCGGGCACGTGGTTCTCTTCGGGCCAGTTGCGGTAGGTGAGGTATCCCCCCACAGTGGGTGAGAGGGGTCGAAGAGCGGGGTTGCGTTCTTCTTCTTATATATACAATAATGTTTACGTATATATATTATGCGCGCCAGCGTACGCGGGTCGTCTAAGATCCGCGTGCGCTCAAAACTTTGGTCGCCGGATACTGTACGTGTGGAGGAGAGGAAGGAGAGAGACAGAGAAAGACAGAGTGAGAGAGAGAGAGAGAGAGAGAGAGAGAGAGAGTGAGAGGGTTCGAGAGAACAGTAGCGAGGACTTCATCTCGGTTGTGTACAGCCGTGGTGGGTTGGCGGGCGGGCGGGCGGGAGTCTCGGCCGACTCCCGGGCACGACGCCGTATCACACATCATTGCGCACCCGAGGGATTTAGGTGGTGCACGGCCCGCTGCTATCTTAATGCTTTTCCGAAAAGCTTTTCGCCCCATTCCCACTGCGGCAGCAACTCGCCGACGACCCGCGGAGGGACGTAATTGCAGCTAGCGCTCGCGATCCTCTCTCACTCGCACTCTCCCTCTCTTTCTCTCCACCCGCCGAGTCTCATCTAGCGAAACAACAACAGTAATAATAATAATAATAATAATAGTAATAATATACAGTTACATATAATATTATATATGTATACAATATTATATCTATACATACGACGACGCCTCGTGCAGTCGTGCGCCTATGGCCCAAACTCGAGAGATTACTATTACCGTGTATATATATATATGATCGACCCCACGTGAGCTATGCGACACGTGTACCTATATATATACACAGTATACATACGCTCGAGTTTGGCTGTATTCTTACGTATACATAGATATGTATAATAATAAGATTGTACTGCAGCAGCTGCGACTTCTGCTGGTAGTGTGCTGCAATACCTTATATTGTTATATAGTATTGTCACGGACATCGCACTGAATAGCAGCTTTAGTATAAAATATATAGTGGACTTCGACTGTGTCTGCGGTATGCATAAGCGTAGTGGCGGCGAGTCGTGTACGACGTATACTTAAGACGGATAATTTTAACAACGTATAAATGTGTGTTGATGTGTGTGTCATATGCGACAAATTGAAATATCGTTATACATTGTCTTATAATAATATTGTATATTTACACGAATTCTAAAGTAATTAAGTGAGATGTTTCACCGTTCCACCAACCATATTATTTTACGCACATTCTCATATGATACCTATACTTAATAATGTTTTTTTAATATTAAAGTTTATTCGTGTACATAATTCACAAATTGTAATAATTACAATATTCAAAATAAATATTTAATGCTTGCGTTATTGGGCCAAGCCAAATGCCAACGCATTATCATGATAAGCAATTTTCATCGGTTTTTTTATCTATTAGTTTTTAAAAATAGTTATACCTATTGTTAACTAGTTGTTATAGTTATAGTTGTTATACTAAAAGGTATATAAATGAATAAACATTCGCTTTATGAAACAGATGAGTTTCACACATCATGCTGATACAAATAAAAAAAGATTAAGATCCAATATTAAGACTCATTTATGAAGATTTTGGTTCTCAAGGGGTCAACGTTTGGTCTCAACCTCAAGGTAACATCAGTAGGTAATAAAAATAACTATTTGGTGGATAACTCCGTAGACCGTACGGCCACTAGATTAATTTTGGGATGTCATTCTTCATTAATTAAAAAATATAATTCACAGCTAAGCTGTTCAAAACAAATATATGACATTTCAAATTACTTGAAATATTTTTTTTTTTCAAAAATGTTTAAAGTAAACTTTTAAAAAACCTCAGTCCTTATTGGTGAGTACAAAAACATGCGCGTGATATCCAAATTTGGATCACGCGGCGATCGGCTATCATGGCACATGTACTTATATATATATTAATGTGTGTTTCGATAATGAGGTGAATTTTTTTTAAGGGGCCAATATATGTAGTTTTAATGCTTAGTCACACATATTGTAGATCGAGTGATAGGTAAGTACATGTTACAATGTACTACCATTGAACCTTTATATAACAGGGGTATAAGTTTTTCGACGAAAAAATGCATTCCCACGAAAGACCTGCCGCGGAGGTCGGGAGGCATATTATAATATATATATTATGATGTTAAAGTTTTCTTCCTTTCGTTTCTTTAAACCAACGCCGTTAGTACCGTCTGATACCGCATTCCGAAAAATCTCCATATAAATGAGATTTCCCAAATGGCCGCGTCGTTTTCTAATGCGTCGTTTTTATAACGCGCGCAAAGTTAAACGATTCGTAAAATAAGCTCGCAAGACCGTCGCGCGCTCTTCTACGTCGACCTATATAATATACAATATAATATATTATATAGGTATACGTGCATACGCATAGTTTTAAAGTTATGTGTACTCTAAATATAGTGTATGCTTAAAAATAATAATAATAAAAATATATACTTGAATACAATATCTCGTTGGTTTTTTCTATTAGGCTAAATGTCGATTATTCTCGGATCAGATACCGCGCGCGGCGGAAGTCGATTCATATCACGTTAACCGTTCTTATTATTTTGTTTTATTTTTTTGTTCAAATAGTTTTAAACCAAACTTTCCAATGGCTTGTCGTACGCGATTCGAGCTGCGTATTATATAGCGTAGCACAATGCGTGATCATATACGTATATATAGCTGGTATATAATATATAATGTTCTAGGCGTGTATTATATATATATATATATATATATATAATAATATAATAAGTAATAACATTGTGAATGCGCAAAGCAATACAATACGATTTTTGTCTCGCAGTTTCCGTGCGATTTCACCAAACACAATTTATTGTTTTTCACGTAACCTGTGGTAGTATTATATGTATACAGCTGTATATAGAGTTAAACAACTCGATCTAAATCTGAGCGCTCAACACAATTTTATGCGTAGGAATTCATATTATATAGGTACAACAATAATATATTATAATATTATGTTACATATTATATTATATACCGATTATCAGACCAGACATTTAGATAATATTAAATATTATACCACTTCAGTTGTTGAACATCAATAATATTATTACTATTATCAACGTTATACAATATTGTTTTCAAACAATTGTCGAAAAACGCACATTTTTAAATTTAAATATTTTTAGGACAACCCGAAGACTTTTTTTCTATACACAGATGAATGTATTGAACACGTACACTTATAATAGGTACATCGGGTCACACGGATAGTGCGTCATAAGTGTTTACCTACTCACTTTTGAATATGAAACTATATCTATATATCATCGGATTATTAACCACGAAGGCACAACACCAATATATTATGATGGCATAAAAGTGTTGTACTCGACAGGCGACAAACAACGTATTATATTATGTATTAAACTATACAATTGAACGAAATTCCATCGGCTAATACGTAACGATTTGGGTCGAACGTGATGATTTATTGTCATCCAAGGCAACAAAATAGGAATCCCGTGACCACTTAAATTAGCCAAGCCGTGTCTAATATAAAACACATTTTGGGACAAATCTTTGTTCGAAACGGGTCCGAGTGATTTATATGTTCCAAATTTAAGTCAACCATGTTGGGACAAGATAATTTAGTGACTTTTCGATGATTTTACAATGATATATATAGTAACTAGCAGCATGTCACAAAAGTATAGAGTATTATACATTTTAAATCAAACGATAAGTAATCACATTTAAAAAAAACAATTTTCGGCAATTGTTGGTTTCATATTGTTTTTTTTATTATTATTATTATTTACGACTGCCATTCGTTCTATACTAAACGCATTCGAGTGACCCTACGA
>NC_042494.1:144103282-144124468 GCF_005508785.2 Acyrthosiphon pisum
TAAACAAGTCACAACAGTTAAAATTAAATACAGTACATAATAAAGTTTTTTTTTAGATATTTATACTGGCATGGGCAATAACACATCACAGTAAAATATTTTAAAAAGGATCGAGAAAATATTAAAGAAAAACAATTTGTTGAAAAATCAATATTCTGATGTGTTAGGCGTTAGCCAAATATTCCGAGTGCTGTATGAGTTAATGTGACAACTGACAGATAAACATACAATAAAAAAGAATGTACCTATATGAACAATAATAATTATTATCATTATATCAAAATACTGTTTGAATGTCTCTCATCGTGGGCCATTAAATTGAATAAAAAATTTGTATATACGAATACTTACAATTTTAAAAAATAATTTATATTTTATATAATTTTTTTAAAGTTATTTCTTTTAACAATATTCAAATTTTTAATAGATTCAATATAAACAAATTTGATTTAGTAATTGTATCGAGACGAACTTTCAATTAAGTATGTACTAACATTGTTTGTTGTATGCATATTGCATATCTAATATAAGTTATAATAATATAATATACATAATATAATTATTCTATTACCAAAATAATAAATAATTTAACCCATAATAATTATTATGATTTCGGTAGGTAGTCAATTTTAAGTGGTCTATATAACAACGATGTTTGAAAAAAACAAACAATAATTTTTTAATATTATATATACATATTGTCAATATGTATTATTGATAAATACATATTCAAAAATTAACTTACGCATGGAACACTTAAATAAAATAAATTGGTACCTATATTTTATACATAGTATATAAATTATTTTTTATTTTAAAGTAATAACATTGATTATTAATATACTGACTAGACAGTATTTTTTTTATTTATTTATTTTTTATCAATCTAACTGTCCGTGGCATCAATATTAGCCATTAGACATTTAGATACTAACTAATATTAATAATAATATTATAACCGCAATAATATTTCAATATGTACATTTGGCCAGAGAAAAAAAAAGACCTGATGTTCACATAATAGTTCACAAAATACCTATTGATATTACTTTACAAATGTGTAAATATATATGTTAAAGTGTATGACCGCATGGCAGTAAATGTTGACAGTCACCGGTGTATGTCAACATTCACTAATCATTTTGGCGAATGTTATCAATTAATTCAAATATTTCACAATTCTGACATTTACCAGTATTTGTTGACATGCGCAATAGTTATTTAGTGAATGTTGACATGTGTGACAACGACAACATATATAATCAAATAGATAGCTAATAAAGTCATAAATAAATATAGTTGAACAAGTTGATACCTTGATGATACGTCGTATTTTTCGCAAATTGGACAAATGGTAATGCTTCTGACCATTTTGTAGTGTCATTATCTTCCATCATAGCTCTCAGTATATTTTGGAAATCTTGGTTAGCCCTTTCGATAGATCCTTGTGTTTGGCTGGGCGTGGTTTACCATGCACAATTTTCACACCATCCCACATTGAACACAGCTCTGATATAACTTTATTTACGAACTCTCGTCCATTGTCGGAATGTTAAATATTTGGCGCACCGAAAATAAGAAATATATTTAATAAGTGATGTGCAACTTCTTCTGCAGTTTTAGATTTTAGATGTCTTCATTGAATAAATTTGGTTAGGTGCTATTATCTAGCAAACGATTGACAATCGGATTGTCTCATGCGATAACATTACTAACGTTCAAACGTCTCCAATGCATATTGTGGCTGGGCGATAACATCTTAATTTTACAAAATAATACAAAAATACTTTTTACATACATTGTGCTTCAAGTGTGGTCAACTTTTACCAAACACTGACTGTAAATGTCAACAATCACCGATGTATGAACGCATTAAGAAGATTTCGTCAACATTTACTACGGTTTTGGTTATAATATGTCAACCTACACCGGTGACTGTCAACATTCGCCTACTGCGGCCATACACCTTAACATATATAAGTGATAATAAATTTCTATGACGTATAAATGTATAGTACCTAAACTTACAAATAAAAAATGTATAGCAGCATTATGAGCTGAGATATTGATATTGAATTAAATGAACACGTGTAATAACCAGTAATAATAAAATTATAATGAATTAGTGATATTTGCTACAATCAACGAACTGAAATACGTTGCCATTTATTAGTATTTTATATTTTTTTATTTTAATATAATATATATTACATAATATTATTATGTTATAATATGTAGGTAATAAACTCATAATGAAAATAAAAACTAAATTATACCTACATATTATCAATTGTATTGGTTGTAAACACTGTACCGAGCATTTATAATAAAAGGTCATTGCCAATCACTATTTAATATGGTAGGTACACTCGAATGATATTTTATTTAGATTTGTTTATTCATAGCATAAGTATTTCAAACGTAAGCAAATATAGTTGTAATAATTGATAGGTAATAATAAAGAGATATCAGAGATATGAAGACTATTATAAGTTGTACTTTTTAATTACTATCCACTCGAATACGCTTAGTGAATATGAAGAACGATTTATTCCAAACTATATCGTAGTAGGTACGTGCGTTAATTAATAATACCACTCTTCAACACTAATTACTTAATACACTTAGGTACTGATTATACTGCTTACTACAAACTTTTTGTCCCTCAGAAATCGGCATTAAACCGTAGCATAAAAACCGTTTTTGTCTCGTTTGAGCTCGGCAGCCCGCTTAGTTTTATATTATACTGCTTATTAAAACACTGGGATGTTGACCTTTAAAAGCGTCACAATCAATAAGAACTTTTTTTTGGCTCACCTCGTTTTAAACGAAATTTCAACTTGACCTCCATTCACACGCACCCCATACGCACCCCCGTAGAATTATACACAATTACATATTTTAACACGTCGTATAACTTCCGTGCACACACAAGCACAGCCTGATCTACTTTATCACTCCATACTCGGGTAACAAATAACAAAAATATACTACTATATGATTGTATTATATTATATAATATATCAAATTGTATGCACATATAATATGTGTATACAATTTGTTTATTTAAGACATAGACACAACGACGAATTTCCATCTGTCTAATTATAAAAATGAGATTAGAAATATATTATGTATAATAGTTGTACCTGTATAAAATTATTCTATGAAAACAATAATAAAGTTAGGAAAGCTCAGTCCGCGAGATTGCTATATTCCCGGTTTCCAGACGTATTTTAATACAAAGCAATCTAAGCTATAATTTCAAATAGAATTTAAAAATAATTTGGTAACCTTAATATTTTGTACAGTTTGAATCCATGTAAAATACTTTTACGATATAAGTATAATTATATTCGTAAATCAACAATCGAAATTAAATAATATATTTTAATACAAACAATCGTAACTATATGTAAAGTAACTACGAACAATAATGAATGTATTATAAATGTCACAATATCAACAATCGCATAACCATATTGTGGTACTGGGAACTAACGGCTGGACGGACACAACGGAAATATAATACTATACGACTAGACTTACGTTTAAAAACCTAAAAACCGAATTCAATTCTTATCCCTTTGGGAAAACGTCAAAATCCTGTGATATTAATTTAATCGGATAGTTTACGTTATATAATATAATATGTAAAAATAAAAAACCATGCCGTGATGTATTCAAAAGAGACCGACTCGTGTGTATCGCTTGACGATCATCTTGTACACGATAATATACAACGATTTATTTTCAGCTCGCGTATTGCATCATGCACGTCATATATAATATCATATTATATACTATTTATACTCGCGTACTACCGATATAATAATAGTAATAATAATAATAATATATACTAACGTTTTACTCATAAATAAGCGCAAGAAAATATTATTATATATATTGTATAATATTATATTCAAAAGAAAACTCCCGAAACAAAGGGATGAACCTTTTTATTATACCCTCGCTCGCACGTATATATAATATAATACGTATATACATATTATACGCGAGCGTTTTATACATTTTTTCTCTACGCGTGTTGTGTGTCTAAAAGAACTCATGCGCTATTTCCCCGCCGCGTCTCCACACCACCTCCACAGCCACCGCTACAGCCGTACCTCCATCGCGGCGCAGTATCTGTGTACACATAATAATATATACGTATATATATATAATATGTAGGATACGCGAACCGTCACTATTATAACTTACTGTCGTGCCCTGTAGGAAAAATAAGTTATTCTGGCAATACCAAACGGCAGTTTGTTTTAACGGCCTCAGTTTTCCCGGGTTTATCCCCGTCTGAATACAAATGGCCAAGGATGTATATATATATTATATATCTATATATATATATATATATATATATATATATATACGCGCCGGGCGTTTCCTCCTTTCTTTTTTTCCACGCCGCTCTTCACCCCCCTCCCTCCCACCCCCATCACCGGTCAAAGGTCCCGCAGCTCGTTCGCTTCCGCTGCCCGGAGGGTTATTTCCTCTCTCGGGTTCTTTTTCCTTCTTTTTTTTTTTAACTCTTATATATATTTCTTTCCGAATTTCCCGCCGGGTCCGCCGAGCTGTTCCGTTACTCTTACGCGCCGCCGCCGCTGCCGGGTACCGTTTTTTCTCTTATTTTCCCGTTCGCCCGCCGCGTGCCACTACAGTGGGCAGAGTCGGCAGCCGCGCGCGTTTCATTCCTGCCACGTAACGCTTTTAAATCGCCCTGCGGAATCCAATTCCTGAACCGGGGAGAATAAAAAGGGGCGAGGACGGACGGACGGACGTACGGCGTGTAACGGGTACGGTGAGAGAGGGAAAGTGGTCTAGTATAGGGTTTGACGGGGGTGGAAAAAAACACCAGGAAACGGACCTACGAGGAGAGAAAAAGCGATAAAAATAATTCACGTATTTCTTAGCGGGCTTGTTTTTGCCGCCGCCCAGATAAACCTATGTTATATTATTATAGGTACAATGTACATGTATATATGAATGTACCAGTGTGGAAATTGCCTTCCCCGCGCCGCACACGCCTCGTCGGTTTACCGATAGCTACTCGTGCACCAACACGGGGCCGCCGTCACGGATACTCTCCGGGTGCAGAAGAAGCAAAAGAGAAAAAAAAAACTGGCTTTTTCGCAATTATTTTCGTTATATTTTTCTTCTTTTTTTTCCCCGTTGAAAAACCATTTCGATCAAATGGTCCGATCGGTGAAATGGCCGACTAGAGACGTTTCGCTCGATTTACAATAATATATATTATATCGGATACGATCGAGCGCCGCCGAAAATAAAATTCGACATCGTCTATCTACAACGCACTGTATGTATATATATAGGTAGTATACGGATCGTTCGATAAGTTTTATTTTTTAACGTTTCGATTAAAACTACCTACGCCCTCTGCATAAAGTTTTTTTTTATAGGTATTTCTACCTCGGTTCGTGAATCACTGTATACACACAGTACAGATTTGCGTATAGATAACGTGCAGCCATGTGTATTATATACACACGTAGGTGTTAGATTTACAATGGCGTTTAAAAATATTTTATTTCTAGCCTCGAACGTTCGGCAAGATGACAAAATGAGATTATGAAATATTACTATATAAGCCGCAAAATGTACATAGTGTGTCGTCATTCGGCGTTTGCAACTGAGTCACATTGAGTATTTTTAATTCAGTTTCAAAGACCTACAAACGATTTTCATTATTTATTTATTTTGTCGTTAAGTGCTGCAAGATTTTAGTCGACAATGTTTTGGTTTAAAATTATATGCATTTATATTCTTATCACTTTATTATTTCGCCGAGTCCAGCTTCGATGATAAATCGGACGAGCTTTATACTAGTTTATTCGGTTGTCGGGGGTAGAATATTGACATATTTCCTATATTGAGTGATTCTTTTCTAGCAGATAGTTCGTATATATTAAGGATAAAGCACATAAAAAGTATAAATCTGCAGAGTAAAGTGGGTGCAATTATTACTATTTATACTATTTTGTTGCATTTTCAGTCTGCAGCAGCTACATTACACATTAGATATCTGATATTCATTGACAGAGAATGTTTGATTTGATCTATAGTTATTTCATTATTATTGAATAATTTTCAAATAACACAAAATAGTTCATAAAACGATAGCAAATCGTATATGAATATTGTTTATATTAGTATTTTGTTTATATTTCACCTACTCGATATGACATTTAAAAGAATAACGAAGTTGACAAAAATCATATATTATTTTAGTTCATCTAATTAGGTACTGTCTATTCAAATTATAGTTTTATAGTTTTTATAGTAATAACGAGACAATAATGAACTGACATCATAATAATTGTATTAGATAAGTAAACCAACTCTTATGCAGTGCTTATTATATTATAGTTGTTAATATAAAACGATCAAATAATACTAAATTAAAAGCAGTCTCGACTATATAGTTTTAACTTATAATATAATATGATATTGTGGATAAAATGAAAATAATATTATACTATATACGAATTGAAAACTGTAATAATTTTTAATGAAATGAAACGGATTATGTATATATTTTATACCTACTATATAATAGGTAGTTTATTTGTTGTGGCAAGTCGATATTATATAATATTTAGGTATTATACATTTGAGTATTGGTTAGAAGATTAAAAGGTATTATCGTTGGAGCGTGTCAACATTTTCGTCATGAATAATTTAACATAATATATAAGACTTTGCAAGTCTAAACGGTGATTGTTCGCTTTCAATCAAATAGGTAGATAAAATATCATATATTGCAGTGACAATACACTACACTGATGTCGGGCCGTAAACCGCTTAAAAACCGATCAAAAATGAAACGACTGCGCGCAATGCGTATACGCTGACATTATAATATGTTATATTATTATATTATTATACATGCACACGCGGGTCTATAAAATAAAGGATTACGAGTGCTAGCACGGTCATCATTGTGTGTGTGTGCAATAAAATATGGAAGTGCATATACAGGTTGGCGCGAGTGAACGTATGAAATTACTGAAATGATCGTAATTTTTTATCGCCGATAATAATATTAAAGCACCAATTTCGCGTTGTTTCGGATGATATATATAATACAATATACACGCACGCATATCTGAGGCCTCCGTCGTCGCCGCGCTGACAATTTTTTTCAAAGGGACGGCGTCGGCGGTGGCGGTGCAGTAATATTGTTAAAATAACAATAATAAAATATATAATAATATATTATCGTATACGGTTCTGTATAGGTAAGACATTGCAGCAGCGACAGTGATTGGCCAACCACCGACAGAGTCATCTTGGCTGCACACTCGTACCCATATATATATATATATATATATGTATAATATGATACGCTTCGGCCACGGCAGTGTGCAAAAACCGAAAGCACATTGTTCAAGCCGGCGCCTATACCTCACAGTCAAATAGTCGTTAAAAACACGTTACACGCACCGTACAGCATAATATACGAGGAGGGCTTTGACGTCATATAATTGTATAATAATATATATAACAGTCGTTCGGGGATCTATGCTTAATATATAATATAATATTTTATAATAAATCGTTTAATTTTTTTTTTCCGATCCTCCTCTCGGAGCGCATTTTTTTCGTATTTTAATCTCGCCCGCCGTCATATACGGTTTACTGCTGGCAGCGCGCGCGTAATTTATTCGGGTCGCACGGATGCCTTTTATCGGCGACGCCTTTTTCGTTTTTCTGTTTCGTCTTTTCCCTCGCGCGACCGTTCCTCTTCGCCGCCGCACCACACGCAGTACATTATATTTATATATGTATATAATATCGAAACCGAAACGGCGGCGGCGGCGGCGTGGCGTCTTATGACTTATATACGCGAGGCGACATGTATATTACAGTAGGTAGGTATATATTATGTACGAGGGGGAGAAAAAACAATAAGAAAAACAAGACATCGGCCATTATAAAAACCGATAAAGAAAACAATGAAAACGTTTTTATACTTGGCACGACGCGAGTATATATTATTATTATTATTATTTGTATTATTATTATTGTTATTATTGTATTATATATAATATTATGTAGGTAGATCCTCGGTGCTGCAGCACGTACTACATTACGCTGCAGTTTATACGCTGCACATAGGCAATCCCACTCATCCGCATATAATATATTGTGTATATACATGTGTGTGTGTGTGTGTGTGTGTGTGTGTGTGTGTGCGCTGCATTGCAGTAGTTTTTGTACGTTACCAATATTTACCTATTAGTTTTTATTTTTCCGTTATTATAGGATCGGCATAACTATTAATTTTTGTCGAAAATTTACATCTAATAATCACCCCACCCTTATGGCCTTACGATCTCCTCCACCTTACGGACGGCACCACAGTAGGCTTATAATTATATATATACATACAGCTATATTACCGTGATATAGTCGGTGTGGCAAACGAAAAGGCACTCATACTTAGGCATCATTATAATAAATCATTTAATTTTGTGTCGACGGCTGTATAGCGGACGTGTATATAGGAAATTATAGAAGAGGAAAAATGATTTTCTCAAAGCGGATGTCCTTTTAGTTTTTGGATTTGCTATACATCGTGTTATATCAATACAGAAAAATGATCCAGGACACGAAATATTAAATAATATATGAAAAACAAACCCCCCCCCCCCCCCCTTAGAGTGAATTAACCTATTATTAAATTTATAGGTAATAATATATGACCCAGGGCACACGTATTACGTTTTTGACACCTCAATTTTGAAGCAAGTTTTGTACATTTTTAATAAAATAAAAATAGGTTATGTAGAAACAATTCCAACATTTCTTAAAGTGAAATACGACTAGGCATTATATTTTAATCATGGACTATCGATTTGTATCTATGCAAACAATGTATAGATAATATTTAATCCCTCAAAATATAAAGCTATGCATGTCTTTTAAAAGTTTTTTAGCAAAAAATATCTACTTCTGTATGTTTAAAAATTATAATAATTGTCCCTTAAAACATAATATAGATATTTCTTAAATATTACAGTTTATGACGTGTTATAATCTACAATCACTGCCTCAGACTACCACAACTTAAAATTCATCAATTTTGAGTTATGACTACTTTCGAATAGGGGAAATATAGCTCTATAAAATGCAAGACTGCCACATTCAATATAATTTTTCGTATAGCCACTAAAAATATGTGTCAGTATATTGAATTATTTAATTTTTAGCTTATTTTCAAAACAAGAAAGCATTAAAGCAATATATATTTTATAGCAGAATAATTATTTTAATTTATCCAATTAATCACTGAAGTCAAAATTCAATACTGCCTTATTAGCTCTCAATAAAAATTAATTATCTTGTGATATTTTGAGTGCAAAACAGCAGTATTAAGAGTTGTATTAGAGGCGGTCTTGCATTTTATAATTTCAGATATTGCAGCACAATAATATGAAATTCAATACTGCCATATTTTAGTATACCTATATGACTGTCTTAAAATTAATTTCTGTATGCAATACAGTCTTATCTCAAAATAATATGTCAGTCTTACATTTACTTACGAATTGTAAAAGGCCACAAGTCTAACTTTTTGGTTTGAGAGTGTACTTCATAATATTCGAAAAAGTCATATTGTTAAGTATTAAAGTACGACGTGTGAAAGTATTTAAGTTTTTAGTTACAAATGCATATAGCTGGTAAAGAACTTTTTAAAATATCTTTGATTCAAACTTCAAATCGATTTTTTAAAAACTATACATTTTGAGTTGTGGTAGTCTTGTTCTAGAAGTGTGAGATTTGAAGTACAAAACTTGTCATAAAATAACTAAATATGCGATCAACGATTTGAGACGCTATTAGAAATAATAAACAAACGTATGAAAGTCCTTGATCAATTTATTAATAATTATTGAATATTATATAATAACTAATATGAGAGTATGTACCTACTTTGATCGAAAATGTGAATATTTCCCACAAATAAAAATGTTTCAGCAATCGTATAATGTTATTGCTATAAGTTTATAATATTAATATCATCTCCAAATTATCCCATTGATATAATAACCTAATCGACCACTGAATCATAAATGGCACCATTGCCCCACTACCATCTAATTTTCGGGTGTTAAATCATTGAACGGATTCTTCATGCAGCACATTAAAAAAAACATCATCACTTACTCCCTTGTTGTAAAAATTTTAGTTAAAGATAATAAAACATGCATAAAATATAAATTAAAAAAAAAGTACACCGTAATTCGTAATAGTCTAACCCGATACGAAATATAATATTTTGTTGTACATACTATACATTATAGTTTAATTTTCAGTCAGTGCACTTTACTGCGTATAAACTTTGGATGTAGTTCTAAGTTTTCTAAGACACAGATACCACTATTACCAAACAGCTGCACATTACCTAATTGTTTAATAAATCATATTATTTTTTTTTTGTAATTTTCTAAATGGTTACATCAATATATATTTAACATTTTCTATATATATATATTTATATTTGTATTCCAACCCTATATTATATGTAACACTCAACTAATTTATATTATTTGGCGTTCTTTAGTGCAAAAACTTGTAATATCAAATCCATAGTCCTTCCTTTCAACTAAATTACTTTTTACGATTTTAGCATTGAACTCTTGTGTATAGCATATACACGATACATTTATATATATATATATATATTTTCAGTTTATTGTAAGACCTCAAAATTATTACTATTCGATATTCGCATGTACGTATAATAATTGCAGTAGTACATCTACTTTCATCGGTTCTGGTCTTTGGTTGTCCTCGACGAATCGGATTGCGACTCGTTCGGGCTTGTTATCTGTATTAAGACATCAGTTGAACTTCCTGTAAACATTAATGGAAACGATTTGGTAAGACGCCAGTGAATTTTAAGTCTATACGACTATATATACATCTGTATATATTATAGTATATATATGTATGTATATATATTATATTGTATAGTGTACAAACAGTTATATACTTTATTGTGTTATACAATATACCATTATTTTAGTACTGCTCACTGCGTCGTACACATGCCATTGTATTATATTATTATTATCTGAGATAATTTATCTCACGTATCAATTGAAAACCTATTGAAGATTTGGTTTTAACCCTTTCGACGAATTAAATTGTGTTCATTAGAATTCATGTGAAAACGCGTCGTTAAAAAAATACACAGTTCCACAGCTGCCACTTGTATATGAGAATTTATCTTACATTAGAATAAGGTAAAAATAACAATATTCTTTAAAATGAACACACGGTACAAAAACAGTTGTTATAAACATATTATGGTCATAACTATATTATAATAGAACCTATTACCTATGTGAATTCAAATTAGTCTTAATTCATTTTTCTGTCGTAATAATAATTATTCCATGTCCGTGGAAAATGATCAACCAATTATACACTTAAATAATAATCAGTGGTTACACACGATTCCGATCAGAACATTGTGTGTTTAATTGTTGTATAATTTAATTTTTTTATTATTTATTTTACGGTAGTTTACAAGGAGTTGTTATTTTAACACAAACGTTTTTTTGTTATTGATCTAAACTTCATTACACATAAAATAAATAAAATAAAATAAAATATAAAATAATATAAAATATAATATAAAATCTTATTACAAAGCACTGCACGTTAGCACCTATAGGTAATTATATTATATTATTAGTACTTATAAGTGATAAAATTATATTTTCTAAATGTCTGTCAGTATACCTAACAATAACTTTGTAAGCTAGTAAAAAATTTAAGTAAACACAAGTAAACGGTATTTGTTTTGTACTTTGGTATTGTACCTGTATCGAGTTTTTATTGAATGTTTAATAATGAATATAATATTATGTATGCACATTTAGAGCGACAAAAAATTAAATATTTCAAATGTAAAAAGAAATTCGAATTTCGAATCGAGATTCTTAACTACAGACTATATTTAATCAATACCTATTATGTTACTTTTGAATTCTACGATATTAATGTTTTGTTTAGATGACTTTATTACTTTGTATTGCACATGATATATTCCATGTATCTCACGACAATGTGTTTATTAAGAAACATTGAAACAAAAACTGGTTTTTAAAGTTAGTATTATTGAGTCTTAGAAATTAGATTTGACACACCCTTTGCGAGTCTAAACCTATTGTAATCTGCGTATTCAGAATTTATTGTATACTATACAAAAGGTTACGTTATGATAATTCTACGTGGTATATGTAGTATGTATAGGCCACTATAAGGGGAAATGAGAATATAAAAACTGGTCAAAAATATTATTCAGAGAGGCCCACCGTGTTTTTTCGTTTTCTTATTTGAGTAACACGATAGGCCACACCCTATAGTATCTTATAATATATAGGTAGGAATAATATATAATACGTAAATAGGTAGTCAGTTAAGTTACCTTATTTTCTAAATTCTATAAATATTTACCTAGGTCTGTTTTTACAAATCAAATAATATATTGATACTTACCTATTATGGATTCTATAAATTTCCATAACATTTGTTTTAACAATATTTTATATCTGTTTTTTCACAATCTCAATAGGATTATTTATTGTCATCACATTTTAAAAATATGTAGGACGACAAATACATGTACCTACCTACACGTATTTGAGTGCCAGTCTTAGCTTAAAGATATTCATGGAATACCATGTTATACCATGTTACACGTATACGATTGGACAATAAATTATTTATTTAATATAATATTATATTATATTATTATAAGATGCTTCAATATGTGAAACATTTGTTTTGAATTTCTGTGTTATAATAATAAATACAAATATGATTAATATCTTACTGCAGCTTTACAAATTTTCAAGTACCTACAAGTGAAGACTGAAATGTTTTTAAGACCAAAACCGTCAAACGAGTTGAATTATATTAATTATGTAGAACGTTTATAATATAGCTACAATAATACAACGCAAATTCATAACGCGCCGAAGATTTTTGTTCAAAAAAAATAATATTATAGGTAATAATATAAAACTACTGCAGGACGTCGTGCGGTGGTGGCGCCGGGCGGTGAACCCGTCAACGGGGGTAAAAACGTATACGTTACATATCTATATTACCTATTAGTAGTCGCATTAAAATTTATAATAATGTATTTCTCGGGGGGAAAGGCGGCTCGTTGGACTACTGGAGAGCATAATATACACAATATGCATCACATACTTACATGACATACACTATTATCATTATCGTTATTATGATCGTCATTATTTTTATTATTATTATACGACGACGAATCAGTATTGAAATGTTATTTTTTTACGACCAGTAAACAGTCGGCCGCGCGGTCACCCCCCCCCCCCCTCCCGAGCTACGATCAAAAGAGAAAAGAAAGAAAAAACACAGTTTATCATTGCCCGGTGACTTAACGACGTAATCACGCGTTGTCGTTAACGAGATTTACGCGCGTATTTTCGTTACCGGTACATAAATAATAATAAGACAAACAACACGAACGCGCGCGCCACGACGACACGACAACAATATAATCGCTGAATTAATTAGCGTTAACGGCCCATTAAGGAGACGTACTTTACGACTTTACGACCTACATACACGATATGCGTTACATAATATTTTAACGCCCTGTGTATACTGCACCGGCGGGAAGGGCAGTTTACAACCCGTTGTGCACTTTCGCCGTCATTGTTCTAACTACAACTATATATCCCATAATAATAATATTATAATCGTATACGACTTTTTATAATATGTATAATGTTTCATGTGTATATGCGGACACGCAGGTAAGAGAGCGCGCGCTTGCCGTCTGTTTTAATGGGCTCATAATTATATGCGCATTGCAGCGCGATATACCTGCGGAGACTTTAACGACTCACTCGGCGGTTGCTGCTGCAGCACTGGACCGGGGGACGCGACTGACACTAACTCTACTGCTTCTGCTGCTGCAGACGTACACACACGTGTTGATTGCACCCATGACGAATACGATGAAATAATTTTAAATAAACAAAGCAGTAAGACGAAGACAGTAGGTACTCCCTTCCTGCTTCTGTGGAGGGGAGTACGTATTATAATGGAATGCATATTATACGCACCTATATTTATCTACATAATATATTATATTATTATTATCTACTCATTAGTCATTTGACAGTTCCATCAAAATTCCAACAAAATCCAACCAAAAGAAGCTTCTTCCTCCTTTCCTCATCTCAAACCGATTCTCTTTATCACCATATAAGATTGTGACTGACATTGCCAGTTTTCACGAAAATTATGTACATTATACACACCACAAATTAATATTTAAATTTAGCCTTTGGAGATGTTTTTATATATTGTGCAAAAAACAAATAAAACTAACCACGCGATTACATATTTGATTTCCACCACTGTGTTATAAATAAATTATACCTTATTTTTAAAATCAATTTGATGCGGGTAATCAGGGTGTTGCACAAAAATAAAGTTAATATAATAGATAGATCTATCTATTATATTAACTTTTTTTTTGTATCGACACGTATAATATAACAAATTCGATATTTATATTTTGCTTTTACCGAACGTTCCTGAATTGCTATACATATAATGCTGCCAGTCTCGTGCCGAATTTTAAAAGTTGTTTCGGTGCACCGCGGGAAAAGGTATTATTTTATTCGGTGGGAAAGTATATACAGTATCTATCCATATAATATTATATAGAAATACGTGGGGTATCGCATGCATATAAATATCTACCATGGGGTAATTATATTATAATGTAACGACGACGGGGCGCGCGAGAAGAAGAAAAAAACGTCTCGCGTACGTAGGCATACAATACAATATAGTAATAACAATAATATTATATTATATCCGAGAAACATGGCCGGCGTGATTAATGAATGCGACCGGTGTGTGATACAATGGCCTCCGGACGGCGAGCGTACGGTGCCCAACGTCTACCTGCTGCAACAGCAGAGAATATATTATAATATTATATTGAGACGTAACTCTGGCGACGCGTCCTCCGAGGGGTCGAGCGGAGACGTTATGATTTACTCGGATAGGGCCGCGACGAGTATCGTATATATAAGGTATATAATGCTATAATGTGTACGAGGCGCATTCTTCTCGCGTCCGAGCGGCCATTCGTCCTTATATGTACAATAAATTATAAGGATATAGGTAAATGTGATAATATATCATATTATACGCGGGCGATTTCTCGTATTTTGTTATAATAATATAACGATTTTGTTTCGCTGTCGATCTCGTATCGTATATACATATAATCTATTATATTATTATTATAATATATATACCTTCTCATGGCCGAGACGACAATTTAAAAGGGATTTATTCCGCGATAAATAAGACGACTATCCGCTGCTGCTGCATATGGGGCTGCCGCTTCGACGGCCGAGTTTGTTGTGCTTTAAATCACAATAACGCGCCGCGTGTACATACCTATATACTGCTGCAGCATCAGCACCCGTCGCTTGTATAATAATATACATTATAATGGCCTGCACCTATACGGCTGCATAGTTTATATGCTACACGTACATATTATATAATACGTATATGTGACCACCGATGATATACGCCTCTGAGCTCCTTTTTGATCTCTTTATAATGTAGGTAGGTACCTATACATATTATTATTGTTGTGCGCGCGTCCTTTTGATTTTTCTTTTTACAATTTCATTATATCATATATTTTTAATATAATACATTATGATAATGTCATTTCTTTCTCGGGATTCTTTTTTTTTTTTTTTAATCGAGTTCTAAATGGCTTGTGTTGACATGTTTATTGCGTTCGCATCGCCGTCGTCAGCTGTATACAATAATAATAATATATAACGCCGATACGCCGGTCGAATTAAAAATCGTTATACGCCGCCGCCCATCATGAGAACAAAAAAAAAAATAAATAAAACGCGAGAAGAGACTACGGCCCCGTCGGGGCGCGCGGATGGGGGAACGGGGTCGTTTGGTTTCGGCCCGCTGCTGTTGGCGCTGCAGCGATGCCGACGCCGCCTTTGCCGCCGCCGTCGCCGACGGGCTGCATATTATAATATTATATACCTACAAGGATCGTGTGACACGAACGCGTACAGGTTTCCTTGGCGTGTCTGTGTGTGTGCGTTTATATAATATAATATATATTATAAATATCACAGACGCATACACGCCGCGTTATATCCATACAATATACCTACGCCTATATATAATATGTCCTGCACATTATTCAGGACCCGTGTACAGCCGGAGTCGTTCCCAAGGGTCGTTTTCACCCCATAGATGGTATCGGAGTTTTTTTTCCTTAATTTTTTTTCTTTTTAACGAAATAATAATAATCCATCGATATCCCTTATAATATTGTGTACCTATATAGGTGTACACGTGTATTCGTGTTGTGTGCCGACACTGAAAGACGCGTACCTGCAGACATTGATGGCCCATAATAATAATATATTATTATAACACACACACACACTTAGGTATAAATCTCATAAAGGGGACTCGAATAGTTGCATCTACTGTGTGTGTGTGTGTGTGTGTGTGTGTGTGTGTGTGTGTGTGTGTGTGTGTGTGTCTATACGACGATGTATATTATTATAGGTACACTTCACAACACACTATATACTGCAACTATATACGCCGGCAGCTCGTGTAAATAGGGTACCTATATAGACGCAAATGGCTAATTTTAACACGATTTTATGTGTAGATTTAAAGCGTTTTTATAGGCAACATTATAATATAATAATTTTATGAGGCGGTCGTGTTTGCCTATACTACTTGTGCACATATAGTTGTAGTCACGCGACAACCGCCTATATATATCGGACAAATACAACACTTCGATATGATAATATGATATTTTAATAACTAGATCGACGCGTCCGCGAGGCAATATTGATTGCGATGTAGATGGTGCAAAGTATATATTTAATGGTGCATCCTGCAGGGTTACAATATATTACAATAATGATATAGAAAAAAATATAAAATGGAAAATTAAGTTATATATTAAGTGTTATGTTCTATAGGTACTTTGATATACATTATTTAAACTACACTATCTAGTATCTAATAATATTTATATTAAATATTGCATTAATTAGATTAAAAATTCAAATTTTAAAGTGCGCATCCAAAATATATTATATAAAGCCTATGCTCTTTCGGCTCAAGTGTGGACTACCATGATGTCCTTACTTAACAACAATAATTTAAAACAATTTTAAATGTTATAATATACCTATTAGAATTAGAGAACCTATTCTAGTAAATTTATATATTTTCAATAATTGTTAAATTTGCAAAAAAAAAAAAAAAGCCCAGGGCTTAATATAATGTATACCCTGGAAATTAATCTGTATATATAACATTGAATTTCAACAGTAAGTGTGACAATAATGTCAATACAAATTTCCTTTCACCAATTCAATCATCCATTTTACATCTCAATTTAAATTAATAATAACCGGGTTTTTATAGGTACATTTAGTAGGTATTCATATTATTCTGTGTTAGTGTAATATTATATTATAGTATACCTAAATGACAAAATATGTATAAATGTTACATTATTTATTATTAATTAGTAGAAGTGAACTAGATAAATGATTTCACATAGATAATTTATGATGTTATATAAAATTACCTTATTATAAGTAAAGTTATAACTACTATTATCCATAAGGTATGGAAAAGTTTGTTATATCTATTGGATAAAGTATGTGAATTTTCACAATATTTTTGTTAATTTATATTCAGAACTTTCGCTTTAAGATATTTTAAATAATTAGGAAAGTTATATAATTTATATACTTCTGTAGAATAAAAAATATTTTAACTGTAATTTTAAAATGATACACAAACAAAGTTAGTTCTTTCGTATTATTATGATCTTTTATCTTCAAATATACTATTAAATTACATATTTATTTTTGCTTGAATAAATTTATATGTACAAAATTAACATGCATTTGATACTAAAATAATGTAAACAAAACTCTACAATGTATCTTGACATAAAATATAATATAATATTATGGAAATAATGAGTTTTGATAACACGCATAACCAATTATTATTTAGACAGACAGATTTAATAATATTATATAATTTCGAAAATATAAAATGATTCTTTTCACATTTAAAGGAAAACACACATTTTCTCAAAAAATATTAATGTTGTTGAAATTTGTTTAGATTCTGAGTGGAATGATGAATGTATTGATTTTATAATGATCATTGATGTGTGTTTTCATCGATGTGTGTTTTTTTTAATTTTTTAATTTAATTTTTAATTGTTTGTGTCTGTGTACACGATAATAGTAGTCGAAATAATGTTTCGATTTTCAACTTCAGTATCTTGTTCGATGGGAAAGTGAATATTGTTGGTGCGTTGAGGAGGTCATAATTTAAAATTTACAATAGTTTTTAAAAGCGCCGGAAAAAACAACATAAAAATTAAGGGAAAACGGGAATTTTTACGCAAAATCGGTTTTCCACAAAATCGATTTTGGTTTTTGGCATAACTCTAAAACAAATGAACGTATATACATTAAAATATGTTCATTGGTCGTTTATATTTGCATTTTCTATACACGATAACATTTTCAAAATATTATAAAATTAATATTTTTATTTGTTTTAAACTGTTTAGGAACATTCTATGTTTCCAATCGTATTAGTCTTTTTTTCTATGAATGTCAATATAACTCGTTATTTGTTAGGTAAAAACTTTCTATGCATTCGAAAATAAATTTTTATACATAGAAATGTTTAAAAATATATTCTACATTGGAAAAAATGGAATTGAATACCAAAAAAAAAAATATATATATTATATATAAATTATATTAATAATTTTTCAAATCATATAAAACATAGAAAACATATTTTCAAAAAATATAATATTTTTTTTTTTCGAAAAACTTAGTACCAAAGTTTAAATACAACTCAGCACGATGCGTACCCAATAAATTACACTATAATAACTAATACGTGGAAGATAATATTGATATTATGACCAAATAATTATTTAATAATTTATTATTTTATTGTAT
Organism: Acyrthosiphon pisum; assembly: GCF_005508785.2. Taxonomy (NCBI): domain Eukaryota; kingdom Metazoa; phylum Arthropoda; class Insecta; order Hemiptera; family Aphididae; genus Acyrthosiphon; species Acyrthosiphon pisum. Next base: position 144,122,422 of record NC_042494.1, read on the forward strand.
CCATATAATTATGATATATGATTATTTCATGATGTGATACACATAACATTATAATATCGTGTTTATTTATGTTTGTGTTTGGCAGCGGTTTATGATTCCGCAATGCGACTACGCAATACCAGCGTGGTGTTTCTTAAAGATATTATTTAAAATATAAGCTCGATAACAATAATATAATATATTATATGGAATCGCGACGAAAACATTGCCGGCGTGTTTATGAAATTTTAATTTACGTTGCACGTGATTCCTGTAAATTTGCCAATGATGCCCACGCGCTTGCTGGGGAGAGCGTGAGCTTAATAGAAAATATAATTTTAATTTAAACAGTCTCGCCAAACACATAATATTAGAAGTGTTTACAGACAAGTTTATTAAGTACACTATAATAGATGGTTGCGGTTTTACAGTTTTTATTAATTCGTCTACTGCATTGTGCATATATATCTCGTCTACGGTCTACCCACTTATATACACAACTGGAATGCCATTCTAATCTAATGAATCTCTATTCTTATATTGTTCTTGTGCAAACATTCGTTTGGATTCTGAATGATCAATTTATAGGTTCATATTATTTATATTAGTTTAGATTATAATAAATAAGTATATAACTATTATTTTTATAAAAAAATTGATCGAACTTTATCTGCAGGGTTTTTTTTAATAACATCAACGGCCAACGGCAAGTACAATTCTATTACAATAACATAGACCTTAATAAAAATAATATAAAATAATATACGTTTAACATGTAATGTATTTTAATAATAAAATATAATATTATACACGGTCAATAATATCTTCTTGACTGACTGCAAAGTGTGACTCAAACGTGATATATTATTATTACTACATATTTGTGGCAAATACTATTTGTAATATTATATACTTATAATATTATATTATATTAAACACTGATATTTAAAGATTACATACAAAATATAGGAGTTGGTGCAAACTGCGAACTAATGTGCATATTAAAAAGTACAAGGCTCTTTTTTTCCTTATTTTTTTACTAAAAAACTACAATACGTACCTATACAATATAATATTATTATACCATATTATGGTATATTAATTATAATTACTTAAATATATTAGAAGTTTTAGAAATTTACAAAATCCTGAAATACATGAATAAAAATTCCATAATTCTGACAACTTCTAATTCAAGACCTATACATTTTTCTAACCCTCGCAGTATACAATTAATGGAAACATTAAAAGAGCCTATATTTAATTTGTGAGTGAGCCAAAGATGCAGAAAGTATATATATATTACAATAAACTATATATGGATGATTATAAGAGTTGCTAAATACTGTAACTAGTGAAACTTTAAACCCTGTGTATAGATAGTGGTGAAGAAGAAGAATGCATGGATAATGAAGAACTCTTTGACTAAATAACGAATGTAAGGTTGGAGGGCCTGTTTTAAATAGAGATTTGGCAGTAGCTAGATTGCCCTCAAGAAAAAAAAATGCATTTACGATACATTCAATAACAAAAAATAAATGTATGTAGAAAGAGGTTAAAACCTCTATGGCTTTTGAAGGGCAGTAAAAATTTGTAAATAAAATTAAAAAAGTATGTGTGACATTTTTTCATTTGATACATAAATTTAAAAAAATCAATTTCTTTTTTTAAAATTTAATTTTCGTAATATTATGTATCTACTTTTTGATATTTTAGATTCTGAGTGAAACGATGAATGTATTGACTTTACAATGATATGTGTATTTTATTATTCTTTTATTATTTATTATTTATGTTTTCACTTTTTAGAGGACAGTAAAAATGCTTGGATTTTCTTCGACAGTATCTTTTCTGATAGGAAGGGGAATATAGTTGGTACTTTGGAGGGACAAAAGTAAAAATGTCTTAGTAGTTTTCAAAAGCGCAGTGATAACAAAAGAAAAATTAAGAAAAAACGGGAAATGTTTTCGAGAAAATTGATTTTGGTTTTGGGTGCAACTCTTAAACAAATAACCGCAGGTACATTAAATTTTATTGAATGTTTATATAGCATTTTCTATACACCATA
>NC_042494.1:144124780-144131936 GCF_005508785.2 Acyrthosiphon pisum
TTTCAAAAAAAAAAAATGTCTACAAACAAGTAAAATTACATTTTTATGAGCGTTTGAAATTCATATTTTTACAACATTTGATATTCATTCGATTCTCATGCAACGATTTTCTTATTATGTTGTAATTAAAAAACGAATGACTGTAGATACTTGAAGTTTTCGCTGAATGTTTATATTAGCATTTTCTATACACGATAAAATTTTGAAAATAATTTGACTCTTTTTGACCTGTTTACGGACATTGTCAGTTTTCATTTATTTTTTGTTTTTTTTCTATAAATATCAATAAAGTTTTATCTGTTGGGCCAAAAAGTGTAAAAATTAAACACAAGGCTCCTGATATATTATTACCTTGCAGTTGAAAAATATTAAAAATACATAGGCACAATTTTTTTTTATAAGCACTTAAAGATCGAATTTTGACAAAATGTATCAAATTTAAAATTGAATAATCAGTTTGTGATAAAAAAGAAATTCGTTTTACCAAACCGATCACTTTGGTTACAAACTGGTGACACTTTTTTGGACCATCTCCAATGGACGGTTACAATTGATAATCCCCTCTCCCAATTAATGCACATGTTATCAACATTTATTTAACAAACAATGATAACATAATAAAAGATAATTATTTTGTTGTAGAAGGGGGATAGCTATTATCAAATGAATATCTGGTGGAAATATTTTACCACCGGTTATTTTTTTGTAGTAACCGTTCACTATTAATTTGTCACCGATTTAATCTAACGAATTTGTGAATAGATGCACGCGTGTAATATATTTATTATTTATGTACCTACACCTACTCGAAATATTTGCAAAGATTCGAAATGCAGCTTTTGCTGCACGCCACTAGCGCGTTTAAATTGAATTGATTTCAATATATTTTTCTGTACATATCTACATTACAATATTATATAACTATGGTAAGCGATGGGTGAGATTCACACTGTGAGTTATATTACAATAAATTAACTATATACGAATATGATCAGTGGGGCCCATTATCTTCTTGAAGAATAAATAAAAAATAAAATACAAATAGTGTTTCTGCGAAAACAAGGTTACATTGCACAATTAAATTACCCATATTACTCAGTAACCTAAACATATTTTTGAATTCCGTTTGCTGGTAATTTACTCATGTAACTTAGAATATTGGATCATCAATTTCCCGCTGACAGAATTCTAAATTAATAAATGTATAGGGTACTGAGTAATGTAGGTAACTGAGTTATAGAGTGTACCCACTATCCAGTTTTCGCGGACACACGATATGTATATAATATATGTAAAATAACTTGTCCTGACTGGCTGACTGACTGACTGACTGAGTCGTCATCGACTATAGTTGGAAGCTCTGAAGCTATGAGTATTACATATTTTGGTCAATAGTATCAAATTATGATGTATAGACCCACTGGCCACTAAGATTTTCTAAATTTGCATTTTAAAGAGTCCTCAAACAAGGATTTTGAGATTCACTGTAGAAATCGAAATAATAAATCATAGTACCTATTAAAAAAATAATGTAGATACTCTACCAATATATATGATTATTTATTATTTGAAGTTACAAGTATGTGCTGAAAAGAATAATTTAGGATTGGACTAGGATTTTATATGCGCAAATACCTATAGTAAGTGGTTTAAAATTTAAACTTTTAATTACCTATGTTCAAAGTATTTAGATATAAAATATAAAATTGTATTAATTTGTAAAAAATCTGACGCTCCGTGCAGAGAAATGTCGCTGGGCCATTTTTCACTTGGATCCCCCTCCCCCAAATTTGGTCCTTAATGTGTACTTATGTTATAATTTAGAGCTATACAACACAGGTTAATTGCGCCATCGGAGTATTGAATTACATTTTCTGATAGTTTAAAATAATATTTGATTACACAATATTGGACTTATAATATTATGTTTAGGATATCGAATAAAACCGACGACGAGCTGAAAATTACAATTACAATATTATTATATTATATATAACGTTGGCGAGAAAACAAATCGTAGGTATTATACATAAGGGTAGTTTTTTTGGATCGATGTTACTCGACGCACACCTAAAAAGTAAATACACATTTTTATCCGTTTATTCGACATTTACTGCGCATATAATATAGTCTTACCCACGGTACACCTATATATTATATTATACGCGTTTCGTATAATGATAACGCTACAGTCTTGAAAAATGGTTTTCAAAAACAATTAGGTTTATTAAATATAAATATATATATACAGAAACTACTTTACTATATTATATTTTTTTGTTCGCCGCGGGTTAGCGAAAAAATATACGATTCGATTAAGAGGCCAGGTGTTCGTTCTCGCGGCAATATTTTCTTATTATTACGGGGTAAAAAAATAAGTTGGCTACCGTATATATAGCGTGGTGTGGTAATATTACTGTTTCGCAGAAATGAAAATATTACACAATAATGTTAAATTTAAAACGCCATAGGAACGGCGCGCCGCGTTTTTCCACCTCGTGAATATAAAACTGTAGATAAATAAAATAAAAAAAATTGTTTGCAGTTAGTTACGCACGGAAACGAGAAATGTCGCATTTCCGTGAGCATTAAATCTGTATTAAGTGCGACATAACTTTGACCCTCTTTCCGTTTTAAGTTCTCTAGCGAAACGCACCATTGCGTCTTATTTATTCATGTTTACGCGATTAATGTAGACATTGCAGCAGCCCTTTTCAAAATATTAAACACTCCTCGCCAACCATTCTAGCTGCCCCGTTTACTTTTTTTTTTTTAAATGTCACGTGTCTATAAACGAATCGCGATTAGACAAAAGCGGTGGTTTTATTATAATATGTTACACTAATGTGAAAGCAAATTTATAATTTTTTTCTTCTGTGTCTATACCTGTATAGTGAATATATACCAAACTAAGGAACCAAAAGTTCATAAGTTTTCCGTTTGGAAAAAAACTAACGGTATACTCCGATATCTCCTAATGTGGATTTAAACCAAAAACGTATTTTTAATTATTCGTTTCTCGTGCAAACGTCGATTATTTATTATTGATGTATACTGTGTCAGTCATAAGGCTTACCTACAATGTTTCTTCTATAATAATATGTATATTCAAATAATAATTCTAATATTTCTAATTTTTATAAATTTTAGCTTTAGGAAAATATTTTAAGTGAAGTATACACATACACTTCTATTTGAGAATCGCACTATTTTCTGTAAATATTGTTAAGTAAAGACTCTAATGACAAAGTTAATGTGTCCAAATATTAGAAGTCAAAACCGTTTTTTAGTTATTTAAAAATAACTTTATATGCTAAAAATAATATGGGTCCACGATATAGGTTTGGAAGGTACCTATAGGGGCTAACTGATTTGAAAATTATTGTAAAAAATACTAATCTATATAAACAATTTATAATTTGTAAACATTTTCTGAATCTAATAAGTACCTATACTATGTTAAAAATACATTTAATTTTAATACAAATTTATTTAATAGTTTTTTAAAACTATTTTAAAATCGATTATCCTTACCTTATACATTACTAGCTGAACCCGTGCACTTCGTTGCCCATTAAATGTACCAACTTTATGTGACTCAAACTTTGTTCAATTCGTTATTTAATATTCGGTGTATGGTTTCAAAATTAATCTTAACTTTTCCGTTGCCCGGAATAAAAATTTTGATTCGCAGCAGTACATTATCAGGTAGGCAATCTACCTGCGGTAGATTGCGGACCCCGTGCTGTATGTGCGTTAATGTATGATTTAACTCTAAAGTATTAAAGTTATACCAAGTTTGTCGTATTCTACCTATGGTGGATTGATATAATCAATTAATACAAAACATTTTAGGTGTCTAAACAAACGTTTAGAACACCTTATATCTCCGTTGTGTCTATCCGTCCGTTAGTTACCAGTACATAGTTACGATTTGTTGATATTAAGTTATTTATTACTAGGACTGTAATGCGGTTCGCTGATTGCAAGAAATTAAGCTGAGCGAGTTAAACACACCGAAGCCTATTGAACTTGTTTTTTGAATTTTATAGATTCTGATAACTGAAAGTATATTTGTTGTGAAATTATTGATTTATGGCAGATCTATGTTTCTATGGAAACAAAATTTAGTTTTTCAGTGATTATTCATCGATGGTAGGTAGGACATCGATCAAAACCACTTGTTAGCACTCAGCGATGTCCACACTATCACCGTGCCAAGTTTGGTCGAGATCGGTTAATTCGTTGCAAAGAAGTATGCCGTTTAGTAAACGGCTATCCCGCGTATATAAGAGCTTCGCTCGGATTCGCCTCCCTCAGCTCAAATAGTCCGTAGATTAGTTACTGTACACAGATACGATTGTTTGTATTAAGATTTTACAATGGTTCTATTGAAAGTAAATATTTTTGCCATTATTAAAAAATATTAACATTTGAGTATTTAATATAGATTCATACTAGCCAATATTAAAAACATTGGTACCGTAGTATAAGGGAAACCGGAAACTTAGCACGGTCGTAGAGTGAGCTTTTGTAGCTTTTTTTTTATACAAAACATTTTAACAATTTAGAGTACCGCTACCGCTATAATACTCATTAGGGAAATATAAGCTTGTATCACCACAAGATCCTCTTTATTAAATAATATAAAAAAAATTAAGTATTAAAAATAAAATTATGGCCCATAAGCATACTTGAAAATTCCAAAAATTAGAATATATGAATACATTTTCAATTAATGGCAAAATGTCGGTGACCGTAAAATATTTTATATTTTTTGTACATCGTGTTTCACGCTATAGTACACAGTTCAATATTATGTTTATTAAAATTACAAACGGAAAAATATATTTGTCAACAATTTTATTATTGTCTTTAGATATTTTAAACTAAATTATTGTGTTGAACACTTTTGGGGTTTTAATTATTTGCTTAAATTGTCGTATCCTGTGGCTTAATTTACAAAAAATAACTATTCACAATATTTTCACACGCTATAAATTAATTTTACATAGCGTTTTGGCATTTACTTATAATATATAAAAAAAGAAACCAATTGAATTATTCAATGAAAATATATATTTGTGCTAAATTAATACAATTTACAGTAGGTAGCTATAATTATTTCAAATATTTTTACATATTATTTGAAATAATTATGAAAAATGTAACTTATACATAATAATATACCTCGAACATAAATAATTTAATAATGTGTAGGTGATATAAATTATTATTTGAACATTTCATTTTACTTCGAAATTTTGTACAATTATTTCAAAAATTTTATACATTTTATAAATTGTATACATTCGACAAAGCATATAAATAATTAAAAAAATTATTGTTGTAGATTGTACCTATCTATACGGTACATTAACTATACTTATAGCAGCATCTACAATGGCACAACAGTAATTGCTCGGAACTACGCGCAGCACAATAATCGCCTGAAGAATTTTTTAGTACGTTTCCAAAATGATCGGCTCTTATAGGTTCGACCATGTTCGTGGTTACCTTCCGGCCCATTATTGCAGCATTTGTCTCCTGCAGTTTCACACGGGTTACCGGATTCGCAGCATTCAGTTTTGTCGGGGTCTTCAGCTCCATTGGGACTAATCATGGCGGACGGCACTTTGATTGCCGTTTCGGGTGTCATCAACATGATATTTGGCATGGAACAATAGACTTTGGTCAGTCGATTTGCAGCGTAAAAGCTCGCACGCCTCTTGGCCACGTCCAAATCCATGTCGTTCAATGTAATTATTTAAGACATGACAAGAGATCGGCTCCTAGGGTTGACCGTGTTCGTGGTTACCACTTGGTCCTTTATTGAAAAATCCGTAGCCTGCGGATCCACATACGTGATCGGCACGGCTAAATTGATTTCGGGTAAGGATTTTTACTTAGTCGGGGCTGTCGTAGCGGACGGCACTTGAATTTTCGTTTCAGCATTCGAGATTAAAGATAAATAAATTATAGTTTAATACTAGCTCACCATTTCCTTGGATACGAGATTGTATATGCTTATTATGTCGGGAATACATTTTAATTCAAATAGAGCCGGTTAATTAAATACGAGAATATACGGAGGGATTTACCAACATGCTCACCCTCGTTTTTCCCTTTAATAATAAATTTATTCGAATTATAATATTAAATATGCTCATAGACCATACTATTATTTTAAATTGTATAGATTTCCATACCATTTAAGAAGTGTCCCGTGGCGATACACACTTCTTTTTTTCAAATGAGACCCACATTTTTTACTGCTAATTGTTAGGCATATGACAATATTTTACCGTTCAATTTATTTTGACCAACAATATTACATTGCATTTAAATCACCGATTACAAGTAACGAATTTCCGGTATGATACCACTGAAATAGGTGGAGGTGAACATATTTCGACCAGCTATAAAACGGTGTGATGGAACGGCGGTCGGAACTTCCAGCTATAAATATAATGATTATAATATATATAAAAAATATAATATATAATATGGCGTACAATCTGCAGTTTGCCAGATTATGATAATAATATCGCGCATACAACCCGCTCATGGTATATATAACATATTATTTTGTCGCGATAAAAACGCGTCCGCCACCCGAGCGATATTGCCATAAGGCGCGCGCGTGTTTGTTTACGGCATGCTCGCTATACGCATACGTATATGTATATATATAATATATTCTACTTGGTGTGCTGCTTACGCTCGCAATTTCCCGCCAGAGCCTGCGGAGCACTGTGAAATTTAACGGGCGACTTTAATCGGCCAATTATAGGGTTATGAAAACCGAATTTCCCCGCACCGCCACCGGCGCCGGTTCCGAGATAAGGATATATAAACCGGGAGCTTTTACCCGTCCGGCCGATTTATGCGTTCAATTTTCTCGGCAGCCACCGCCGCCGCCACCACCGCTTTTATATACATACACGGACAGATATTATATAGATAATGGTAGGTTAGGTATTACGGCTGCAGATGCCATTTATATATTATATATACATTATACACATATATATATACATAAAATACGGTGTTAACCTTCGCATCTGACGCCGCAATGCCGCACCATCACCAACTACAGAGCGGTATTTGTCAAGGCCCGAAGGATACCTATATTATAATATATTATTATGTATTG
>NC_042494.1:144131986-144148781 GCF_005508785.2 Acyrthosiphon pisum
CAATACATAATAATATATATATATTATAATATATATATATAGTGCTTATCTACGTGCGGTAGGCGGTCCACGCGAAAGTTCCTCGTCACCGTCATCGTCGTAATTATATTATATTGTGCAATATGCATATTATACTACGATATCGCATGACGCTTTTATGTATTTCGACTTGCTGTGGAAAATCGGTATTTTGTGCCCGATGCGTCGTTTAAAATGTACGGAAAAATCCCTGTTTCGTGCGGATGGAAATTTTTTCACGGCGATCAATATAGATATAGTGTTGTTTTCGATGTCGTGTGAAAGCTTTGTTATTCATATAACTACCGCAATATGTAACCACGTGGAAAATAATGTTTCTACATCAGTATGTATTATATACGACTAATATAACTGTGATATCGATTTACGGAACAACCACCATTGTACGAGTGCGATATACTTTTTACTCTGAAAATATATTTGTTAAGACTTTTTTCACATTTTTCGTTTTTTGCTTATAAATTGCCTACGTTGAACCCCCTCAACTCGATTATTCGACACATACCATCTCGTCGGTTCCGCGAAGTCACTCGAAAGACGAATGATCGAAGGAAATAATTATTTTGTCTTGAAATCGTGTGTTAAACTGCGTGCCGTGGTTGAGCACCGACACTTTTATAGTTTTATGCAAATCGAACGACGCGTGAGTTGCAACACGTATTTATGCGTTTTTCTCGGTTTCCCGATATGACTGACACCGATGCAGTCTAATAATATAATATTATGTACGCGTCATGATGGCATATTGTGTATATGAGTATATGACGTGCTTCATCATCAATAATCGCTTTATTTTCCATTAGATCCGAGTAAGAGGAAAAAAGTAAGAATTGAAGGATATGCACGCGGCGGCTGCACTGTACAAATGCCGTAAAAATGAACCAAAAGGCGTTATTTATTTATTTATTTTTAAAAGACAAGTTATGGTCGATAAACGAAAACGCAATCAGTTCTACAGACATATTTTACATGCCTACATAAAACGAATAGCCAACAAAATACGAGTCCGCCTTGTGCTCATAAGTTATTTAGTTGTGTTTATGTATTATTTATGTATTATATTATATCGCGGTGTATCCAATACCAAAGAGACAATCTCTGAAAACGTGTTAAAATCTGTAGAAACGTGAATGGATCGAATCGTCGACGTTATTTTGCGCACAACTATCACTGCAGTATGTGACAAAAATTATTAAAAAAATAATACATTATAAATTGTTATAATATATTATAATATTGAATTATCTTCGTGATGATTCGCGTTCAGCGTACCTCCATATAAATTGCAACGAAACAAGATTTAGCGCCATGTGAATAATTTTATCGTAAAATCGATACGATGATACATCAATGATAGGCATTTAGGTACCTGCAGTGAAAAATATTTTCTCATAGACATTACATATTAGTCACATTGAGACATGCGAAGTTAATAATTATGACTCAAAGACTACGCTGAGACACTACCGTGACGCTTAATGCCCGGTTTTGCGAAGTTAGTGCATGAGATGTTGCAAAGTAATCGTCTATGTTTCATCACATTGTAACTTCCATGATAAATTAGTTTTAGATATCACATAGACTTCGCATAAAGTGCACAAAGTCTAAGGAAAAAAAGCAAAAAAATATATTCACGGTAACTTGTCCGCTGATTGATTCACGAAGATTCGAACCAGCTACCCCTAAATTTATGGACCTACGCCTAACCTATTGGGACACTACCTATCGAGATGAGTAGAGGATTGTAATGTGGTGTATATAAAATACATAAGCAGTCAAAAGGTGTATATTAGTAATAGTAGGTAACTTTTTCACATTATCGCAAACTCCACGTATATAAGGATTCTAGGATTGTACCTATACAAGGGGATTCTTTTATCATGAAACAATCATTATTTCAAAAAGTATTAATATTTTTGAAAATATTTTTTACATAGTTTCAAGACATATTTTTAAACATTTTTTATCCTTATAGTTTTTTACTTTTTTGAATGACAACATAGAGTTTTAATTTTATATTCCAAAGTAGAACATTTTTCTAAGTATTTTGATACATAAAAATCGTATTTAGGACGAGTAGCTTGTGAGTTATAAGTATTTAAAGTTTAGACAAGTGGAGTAGTGGACAAATATTTTGCGGGTAACCCCATACCACTCTTCTCCGCCCATCTAAACTTTAAATACTTATAACTCATAAACTACTTGCCCTAAATTCGATTTTTATGAATCAAAATACTTAGAAAATGATATAGTATATTAATATAATAATTTGTAGGAGTGCGATAATATATGGATTAATATTATATATTATGTATAATGCCTATATTTAAAAGTCCAAAAACCACAATCGGGTGTATCATCATGTATTTATATATAACTAGGCGCAACCAGGGTTAAGATCCTCAGGGGAGGGCTAACAAAACCATTTATTTAAAATAACCCAAAGGGGGCTTATATATAAATCAATGAGGGTTATTTTATGGGGGGATAAATCTTAGTCAGGAGGACTAAGCCCACTAGCCCACCCCCCTAGTTGCGCCAATGTATATAAAAATTATTTATTCGTAACTATTGTAACTTCTCGGTTATGTCACAATCATCAATCATTTTAACTTCTCAATAGTAACTTCTATACAGCCACGGCAAGAAGTTATATATCGGTATCATAATGACATTTTATTCTTATACGGATATTTGACGGTACATATAAGTTACAATGTACCGTCACTTTTGAGAATAAAAACAGATGGCACATATACAGTAAGTTCTTCATTATACACACAGGGCATGAATACAGGGTGATTCGCCCAGTTTAATCCTTCAATATTATTCAATACCTGATTTTTGGAATTTTTAAATATGCATAAAGGCTATAATATAATATTCTCAAATTCCTGAGATTATTTGTGTTACTTATAAGAAGTACTCTATGGCGCATACGGATTTTTATTTTTCAAGCGAGAACTCATATTTCAATTGTAAATTATTTAATGGATAATTTTCCTGAAAATATTGACTTATAAAAATTAAAATTCGAACAAGTAGTTTTTAGTTGTTTAACATACCTACTACGGGTAATACGTTAGGGAGATATGGGGACTATATGCCACTATGATAATATTAAAATTTTAGTGGCCCAATATTTATAATTTGTAACGGTGGTTCAAGTTTGATAAATACTAAATCCAATATTACATATTATCATTAATTTATATATAAATTGTAAATCTATTTTTAAGGACTATCATAAAATATAAAAATGTGTTTTAATAACTAAAAAACTGATAAAATTGAAGTGAGCATGCTCGGTAAATAACCTCCTATATACTAATATTATAGAAAATAATTCGCGAGTTCTATAATTTCACACATAATAATATTATTATAAACCTCCGTACCATCTGAATATCCTATCTTGGACTATGGCACTCGTCATGTGCACGCCTCGTAATAACATTGTACGCACATTACGAATTTATTTTATAGGTAATCACTTATATCCGTAAAATAATTAATGACCATTATTATAGATCTGTTGGCGTGGCAATAAACTCCATACGTCCGACGATACTAAGTATCAGATAGAATTTACACTCATATATAATATTATTTATTAGCATGAGGGAATTCGCGTTTCCGACACCGCTAAAATGACTGCGTTCGAACGTACATTTTCCTCGAAATCCCGATATCGTGCAACACACACGCCTATGATTATGATACAAAAGATTATGGCATATGGGTACGAATAATAATTATTACTATTCTGTAATTTCACGGTGTTTTTTGGTTGCAATATACGTGACGTGGGTTGAATGCTATTCAGACACCATAGGATTTTTGGGTCCCGGGGCAACGGACATCATATACCTAACAATAATATCACAATTATCAAAGACACTAATTCCGGTGTAAGCTTTAAATAATTGCACCCCTAAACGCATGGTATATTCTACAAACGCATATTATAGTTGGTATAGCTAACCTAACATATAGACCTGTTCGCCCCCCGGTAATGGCGTTAATTATGTATTCAAAGCGGTTATATCATAATACTATAATATAGTAGGTATTAACGTGACTTTTAAATCCTCACGACCTCGAATGTATAAAAGTTACGCTTCCAGTAAGTTTATATTTCAAATTTCAACATTTGGACATTATCACTGCAGTAGTATAATATTTTAGGTTGTTTTTTATTTGACATTTATAGTATCAAGTTTACGGTTCAAATATTTGAAAAAATATTTTAACATAATAACATAATGGGTTGTCACTCAGGGAGCTTAGTTGGACAGTTTGGATGAGATATACAGCGTATACATAATGACACAATATTTATAAGTGATCTATTACCTATAGTGAGTCATCTACCTAAGGACACCCCTTAAGAGCCTTTTTCTGCTTTTTTTTCATCGACTGAAGCCCCTTAATAGATTTAAAACTTTTATTCCGTTTTAATATTAACACCATAAAAAATATACTGCTGCATTTAAAGTATTTTATAATGTTTCTTTGGATCTTATGTAGTCGTCGAGTCATGCAATTAAAAATAGATATATTTAATATCTTTGGGATTATTTTAGGCCCTTATATATTTAAGACCTGCAAGCGTTATGGTCTGCTCCACGGGGCTTAATTTTGTTTATTATTGTTAACCATACAACATTACGGTTATTACTATTACTGATAATTTAGTTATTTACTGCACGAGAATATTGTAATCGGCGTTTAAGTCAAGTCTGAACGTCATCGTAGTATGCAATCAAGATTGTAGTTAAATGACCTTTTTAATTTACTCGGCACTAATCGGTAGGTACTCGTCAAGAAAACCAACATTTTAATATTTTAACGTCTAATAATACCTAGGTATACGTACTAAAAAGTAAATAGGTATAATTATAGTAGGTACAATAAACAACTATATACTGAATACCTATGTCCTATAAGCTGACTAAAAGATTAGTATTTGAAATCGTATATAGGTAAAAATGATATATGGTTAGTGCCAAGTGTCTTCTGTCAAGTGTAGAGAATGTACAAAAATATGTATAGGTCAATGAGCATGAAAAAAACCCAAATAATTAAAATAAAACGTTTCGAATTATTTAGAAATATTATGGGTGAAAGTCACTATTATGAGACTGCCAGACGCCAGTATATTATAGTGTCAGTAATTGACACATATGTCGTCACAACCACGACGCTAAATTATCATAATTTTGAAATGTTTCGTTTGATATTATAATAATGTATACCAACATTTCGATTTCCGTCATTGCGATTTTCTGTTTAGAATATAATATACTCAAAAAGATACAATATAATAGTATGTGGCGTTCCGCTGGCACCTGAAGCAGACGCGTATCGAAACATCGAATCGTTTTGGCGAGTGATCAAAAACCTCCCCAAGAATAAAATAGATATAGTGTATTTCCTTATATATAATATAATATTATATACAACCCAATATTAACGAGACAATGTTTATTGTGGTCCCGCGGGATAACCGTGCCCGCAGATAAATTATATTAGACTGAAGCTTTCGGGTCGTCGGCCAGATCTTATCTCACGAAACTAAGTCTGTTTGGCAAAACTATAATATTATGTATATTACACAATCTCGACGTCAGCCTGGACGATAACCGCAAGCAAGGTAGGCCACCTAACCTAACCTGAATTTAGACTAATGAACGATCGGCTGAAGACTAAAATATGTGCTATGGTAGATATATAATATGTATTATAATATCAATAATTATCAAATATTATATTAAAAAAAATAAATTTTACTTTCAAAAATAAAGACAAAATCAGTGTGTACATTTCAATGAGACAATAAGTGTTAACTGGTATTATTGTCCATAGTCGAAACAAGACGTATAATCCGTGATTCCGTGATCCGTCATTCTGTTACGCTATAAACGCCAACTGTGAATCACAATGTAATAATGAATATTTAAACATGTGCATTTATTAATAATATTTCATAAAATGCAAAACGTAATAATTATATTAGGTATTTCAATCAAATTTGTATTTTATCAAATGAAAACCACATAATTTTACATTTTGAACACGTATAGGGGTAAATGTTTGCTGACACACACACACGCCGTCGTGTATCCCTAGAGTTTTTGACGAAACGTTTCGCAGTAGATACATATAGGTACTTGTAAAAATTCAAAAGAAATGGAATAGGTACCACTATACATATTATACGCCAGCCCACAATACATTATTACTTATTAGAGGTGCAACGAAATCGGAGAAAAGCCAGATCGCTCGATACGTGGTGCTCAGGGGGTGGTGAATTTTCGTTACCCCCACGGCTTCCTGCACGGACAAAGGGAACACTATAATAATATGGTATTGTAGTGCAGAAAATAATACGAAAAAGGCGTTGTCGACGGTTCGTTCGCACAGCACTTTATATTGTATTATTATTCAATAAAGACGCGCGCGTCCGCGTCATTAACGTCCGAGGGGTCAACGGGATGGTTCGTTTGGCGGGGAGGGGGATATCATCGAAGGGACGCTTTCCAAATTACAAATATTTATTTACCTACACATAGGTGCCCGAGGCCATTGTGCGGTGTCAATAAATAATACCGAAGACGTATAATATATATTATATATTATATATTATGTTTTACGCGCACATAAATGTATACTATAATACATATTATATTGTATTGCGCCCGAGACGGCGGGAAAACCGCGACAAATTGACAGGCGATGGGTGTTGTTATAATATCATTGTCATCGTGTATTATTACGCGCTTGCGGTTTTCGCCCCGACGCTGATATAATATGACATTATATATTATTATATTATATTCAATTATTTCGTTACACGAAACACGACGGCGAGCTCGTCGAGTGTGAAGATTAAATGAGCTAGAAACTCGACTTTTCGGTACCGTATATAATAAATTAATAATATCGTATACTATATATTCGCCGTGTAGGTTAGGTACGTCGTGTGGTGTGACGTGCGCATTGTAACCGTTTTCTCGGCGCGTTGACGAAGGAGAAGGAGTTTTCCCACTCTATTGTTGGGCTCGCGGGCAAATCGCAAACGTATATAATATATAACACGATATAACTGCAGATTGAGCAGCATTACATTATTGTACACGACCTGCAAACACACTCGACACACATAATACAATATAAGACATATAACATAATATAATATTGCTATGTATATACCGTAGTACTCTACTGTACGTCGCATGCACTATATGACTCTGCCTGCACCACCGCTCATGCACACATGAGTTATTACGACTTGCGTCGACTCTCGGCATTCCGTATATCATTATATTATAATATAATATAAAATAATAATAATAATATTGTTGTGTGGAAATCAAACGACACGAAAAACCGTCTGTCGGCACGGGACGTTGGCGTTGGTGTACAGGAGGAGTATGAGGGGTGGTCGGTCCACGACATTGCAGGTACGTGGTCTGAAAATAGAATCGTTATTCTTCCCCTCCCCTCACGGCGACGAGGTGCGACATCGCTCGACGGTGTTATTTATACCTATATCTGTCTTGAGAGCGTACCGTATACCAATACCACAGCCTACCACGCGGTTTCAATGGCCGTCGCGTCGTATTATAAAAACGCATATATTATACTTTATCTTATTTTTTTTTTTGGTTTGCCGTAATATTTTAGTTTTGGTTCGTTTTCGTGTGGTACCCGGTCGTCGCATAAATTTACGACGAGAGAGTCGGTGTAACGGTGTGACGATGGGAGAAAACGAGAGAAACAGTGTGTGAGAGATAGAGTGAGAGAGAAGGCGACTGCTTGCGGGAGGAAAACGCTGCATGCCGAAGTTTACTGCAGCAATCGTCTGCATGGATTAAACGAAACATAATAATATACTAGAAACTCTTTTTCCAATTTAACACGAATCGAAAACAGCACTATAATAATATGTCTCTATAGGTTAGCTGACGATAATTTTGTATTGGATTATCGCGGTATCTATCGATATCGACGAGACCGCTTGGTGCATAGGTGATATGATCCGAAAGCCCGGCGAATTCGTTTGACATTTCGTTCAACGGAACCTGTGCGATCCCTAAGACATGCGTAAACATTATCTATATTTATTTATAAATCTAACAAATTGTAGCTTTTAAATATTTAATACAATATTATATAATATGTTGCTATCATATTTAAATATGAACGAAGACAAAAATGTAAAGAGTTTTCCTTGGTATTTCTCAAACAATAATCTTTAAAAAGACCTAACAATTCCTACCCTTAATCAATTAGAAAAATTATATTACTTTAAATTTCATACTAACTTAAACTGTCACAATAATCCATTAATCAAACAACTATCCTCCGTCACATTTCCCGGTGATGTATGTAGAAGACTCATAAGACAGTGGCCTAGAGACCTACTAAACTAAAAATGAAATAAAATAAAAATAATAGGTAATACCTAAAAATTACCTGGTCGGGTGGCATTGCTGAGTGCCTTCCCATAAACGCAACCTTTTTGTTAATAACCATTCATCAAATTTACTCATTGTACTAATTGTATTGTATGGGCTGTAAATAATTTTTAATAAAAAAAAAAAAATATATGAAGACAAACACACACTGTGTAGCCTGTATGGCTTAATTTATTTGGGGGTGGAAAATAGATCGACACAGATGTCAGCTGTCGCATACGATTCCGTCCCGAACGCTCTTACAGTGTACCTAAACATAATAATATAGCATTATACTTTGTTGGTGGTCGAATACGGCCTACGGGGCCACATGGGTCTCTATTCAAAACTGTTTCCAAATGTTTTAGTATATGTTACACATTTGACCTGACGTTTGGTCAGTAGTGATCACTCGAGTGACGACTAATGAATAATGATGAATGGTGGTGACATTCGCGTTGTAGAAATCACTGGAAACGCATTGTCGTCAAATGGACCTATGGCGTATGTACCTATTATATGTGCATCCTGCATCTTGATATAATTACGTCCATGGTCCATACAATAAATGCAGTCCCCATAACACTTAACCTGAAAAATTGCATTATAGCTATTATTATTTTAAATTTGAAAACGATCATGATAGACGGTTTATAGGCACTTTTATTTTGGCAATTTCCTAGAAAACGATCTCTATATTATAGGTACTCGATATACAAATCGAATAGATGTTCAATTTTCCAAGCTATTGTACAAACGTCGAATTTTTTATCTAAGTAAATTACACTTTTGGAGCTGTTTTTTGCAATAAAAAAAATAATGTGTACAAAAAACAAAAGGAGACGTGCTTCGTTGACTCGTTGACGTCGTATATTGCAGATAGAGGTACAATAATATATTATAATGTGTTTTTACCTATTGGCAGAAATACCGTCTGGACAAAGTTTAAGTATTATAACTATTAATGTACATATTATACCTATTATATAACGTCAACATACATCAACCTCGTAAGCCAGCTGTAAGTTGTGTAGGCAATATTAGGTACACAGTAATTTCTATACCCTCAACTTAAATTGCGCTATATTTCGTAAATATTTTTGACTGTTCATTTTATTGTTTATCTTATGACTTAAAGTTTTATAATTAACCAATAAGTATACAAACATTGAATCATGCAGGTACCTATAGTAAAGTTTAATAAAAGTATAATGCTAGAACAAGGTTTAATATTGCTTGAAAAATAAAAATATAAATATTACAAGTTTTGTTATTAAATTACAATAAATAATTTTATTTTTTCTCAACCATTAGAAATATCTGCAGCAGCCACAATGCTTCGGTACTACGCAATTTCCTAACCTGAAGCAGATATAGTTCGATGGTAATCTTACATTTAAAATTTAATATTTTCATGTTTTCCACGAGGCTACTATAAATTATAATATTATCAAGGCTGGGCAAGATAACGATTTTTTTTCAACTCGTTAAGTTAAGTTATTTTAAAATAAGAAAGTTAAATTAAAAGTTACTCGTATTTTTTTTCGTTAACTCGTTAAGTTTTGGAAAAAAAGTAATTTGACTTAGTGTAAAGTTAAAATTTGGAAATTTACAAAAATAAAAAATTCCAAAAATTAATATGGTTTATTAGATAGTTTTTCTTTGTGTTCAAGAAAATTACTGGGGACATTTAAAATGATATATCAAAGTAAAAATCCATTAAAAATGTTGCATTATTCTTCGGACGAAAATTAACTTAATTTAGATACTTTTGAAATAAAATTAACTTGAAGTTAACACGTTAATTTTGAAAAAAACTAACTTAACGTTTTAACTTAATTTTAATTTTTAACTCGTTAATGTCCAGCCTTAAATATTATGATATATTTTCAATCATTGAAAGTTGAAACTTATTAATATGTAACTATATCATGGTATAGATTCACAATAATAAATCATTTAAAACATCAAAAGATAATCATTTTATGGACAATATAATTGATATATATAAGTGTATAACGAATTTAATTAATTATAAGAATTGGTTATTTTAATTTAATATTATATAATAATAATACGATAAATATAATAAGTAATAACCATTAAGGTTTTTATTTTTGAGTATATTTCCTTTCTAGTTTCTACATGCAGTATCATGAAAAGTTAATATCCAACAAACAATAAATGTTATCTACATCCTAACTAGTTGTTTAAGAAACTTCTAGTTTCTTCAGTAAATTTATTATTATTGTATATTATACTGTGCAGTGTATTATAAACGAAATTCAGTACAGTAAATTTTATACGAATTGCTTAACATTTTTAAATATATAACGTAAACATCGTAAACCAACTAAATCAACATTCGTGATAAAAAGCGTACACTCTAGGAAAAATTGGATCATGTCAATCACGATTATACTAGATAGTAGACCACGATTTCAACAATAAACCAACATATTATAATATAATGTATATTGTTAATATGCTTGAAACAAAAAAACAAATTATATTGATATCATAGTACCGATAGTATTTCGGTTTTTTTAAATAATAATAATATGCACTGGGCCTTTGATACTTTTTCGCTTTTGTTATAATTATAAATATAATCTTATATACACGTATATATATACATCTTATAAGATTACCTCATCAAAAATAAAACGACAAAAGGCACTATATAATATAACTATATACAATATAAGGGTGTAACATGTGTTTTGAACGCGTGCCTCTATCAGACTTATGCGAAAGATACAAAACAAATTAAGGAGCATCTTAAGTCCCGCAGCACATTCAGACCATCTGCAGCAGTTTTCTAATAATAATATATTGTAAAAATCGATATCAGAAATATAATAATATATATAGTTTATACACGCGCGGCTGTACTCGGAGGAAATCCGCTTTCCTCTTTCGACACCATACGTGTAAAGCCGCACTGCAAAACACGACTGTATCAGGTACCTATATGACTACATGAGTATAATTATAGCTCATATAGGTAAATTATACGACCGCGATGATGCGAAAGGTGAGTCACACGTTTGAAACGCGAGGACTCTGCGTTGAAAAAAAATAGAATAATAATTTATTGTAAGAAAAAAAATAATATTTTAATTTGGTATGGATTCAATAAACCATTATATTAATAAATCGATCCACACCACGTCGTCGTCGCAAAGAGACAATAATTATATTATAGATGATAATAGTATAATATAATAACATAATATTATATTATAATAAAATTGTGCTCGAACAACACTACGATCCACCTAGTCGTTTGATAAATCTTCTTCGCGGTCGTTTTCGGGTTTCCTATACATAATAATATATATTATACACATAAATATATATTATAATATGGTATGTACATGTGGTGATTACGCAATCGGCATAATCGGCAATGTGCTTATAATATACGCGTCCATTCGGCCGTGAATTATTCTCGTATTTAATAATAATAATATATTATACAACTATACAAGCGTAGGTAATATAATATATTATCGCATACGACTGTTGTAGTTGTAATCGTAAGATAATAAACAAGACGATTTTTTTTCTATAGCGATCGCGTAATTTTTTCTTCTCTCCAAACTCGTAATTTTATCCGCGCGGAATCCGTGTCCGCGGACGACACCGGACACCCCCCCCCCCCCTCTAAACAAGGACCCTACGACGTGTTGCAGCGTGCGTATGGATCCTCATTTATGCAAATCGCGTTCTTCGCTATGGTATGATATTATTATTGTGTCGAGATAACCAAAAAACTGGTTGCGTTCACAACGCGCGTTCTACCACTGCTGCAGAGCACATAATAATATAATATATACGAAATATATTATAATAAATATCATAATATACGTACCTAGGTATATGCTTGCAGCCCTCCTGTCTACCACGTTATACGTATATACCAACCAAACGTAATATATTATATAGGTACACCGGTGCGGCGGCGGCGGCGCTATACATATTGTACGATTTACCGGTTTCGGCGCGGGGTGCCAACAGGGTGCTCGTACGCGTACTGCTGTGAGCAAGACGTAAAAAATGACATAGTAGACCTACCGATTATGGACGAGAGCCATTATATCGTTGTTATTATTATTATTATTATCGCATCGTTATATTCTGTCGTCTTCGCGCGCGCATATAATTCACGGCGTGCAGATCGTGGGGTTCTCCGCCGCGGAGGTCCCGGGCGGATATATCATATTATTATTATTATTATGCAGAGGCCACCATTTTTCGTGCGCATAAATCGTTTTTAATGGGCGACCAAAGTGCCCATTATATTATATTGTATTATTTACCTGTGCCGCGTCTTACGTGGAAAAAAATTAAGCGATATACCTACGCCGCACCGCCACCCCCTCGCCCCCCCCACCACAATACGAGGCCGTGACAGACCGCTTATTGGTCCTTATTATAATGTACAGTTTTATAGCCGTCGTCGGTCTCGTTTAATGTAGGTACCTATATATAGGTAGGTAGGTACACGCGTATAATATATTATTATATTATCTATATACACTGCATTTAAGGACTTAATTTCACTGCAGCGAACGGTATGTGTGTATAAATATGTCGGTAGGTATATGATGATAATATTAAATACAAAACGAAAGAATTCGATAATCACGTGCAGGGGCGTCGTCCAGAAATCGGATATTAACGACGATAAACTCCCTGCGTAGGTATATAGTCCCTATAGGTAGGTATATTATATAATATTATGCTCTCTGAACTTAGACGCGCACCGCCCGATATACCCTCTTAACATTATTATTAAGACCGTTTCTTTTAACTGACCTTAAGGAGACAAGTATTTTCTTATTACCGCGAGTATTGAATATAATTCAATTAAAATAACTATCAACAATTAAACGATAACGTGCGCAAAACCCATTAAATATATAGGGTAACCTATAATATAATGACTATATACACAAGGTATACATAATATGTGACGTATATATTTTACGTCCAGAATAGATATCCCAAGTCTAACAAAACGTCAATATTGTACCTACAGTTAAAATATAAGAACAAATTATACTACAAAACTTACCAAAAAACTGTAAATAATATAATTTTTGTAATTTGTGCTTTACTATTAACCGATATATGAGTGCTAAAATTAGGCTAATAACCCTAGATATTTTAGTTTTAACATTTAAATAAAAAAAAAAACGTATATATACATAAGAAAACGTACTAAAAATTTAAAACACGTATAAAATATAAATAGATACTCGTATATACCATATTGCAAGTAGCCAAATATATTATACTTTTTAAACGCATTTTCGTAATACAGTCGACTCTCGGTAACACGAAGCTCAAGGGAAAAAAAATTCGAATTACTACAAATGTGGAGTTATCAATACCCAATGTATTATTGTTATTTGAAGAGGAAATTTATTTGTTCGAGATGTCGAGAATTTTGAGTTATCAAGGTTCGAGTTATTGAGAGTCAACTGTATTTCAGTTTGTTTTTTTTTGTAGGTACACGAGAAATTATGTCAAAAAAAAAAAGAAGAGGAGAAAAGAGGCAAAACAACATCGCAGTAACTATAGGATCTCTCTGAATGTCTTGGAACCGAAATCTGAAATGGCCAACGTAATTAAGGTAATTGGCTCCCTTAAAATGGCCAGTTCTACTACAAAACAAATTTAAATGTTAAATAAAATAAACTCGAAAAACGACGGTTATCATTATATTATACCTACTTTTATTTTAATTCTTATTGCATTCATTTTTTCTATTTCTCAACACCAGAATATTTATAAATGTTTAATGCATGTACCTATTAATAAATCCATTTAAATGTAATCAAGCTATATGTAAATATATTTGAAATAATGTTAAATTGTTGTTTTTTCCTTGTATTCAATTAGCTAAATCGAATGTCTTTAAATATATTATAATTAATTTAAATACCGCCACCGCAGCGTATATCAATGAAAATGTACCGAAAGTGGCCTATACAAGACTAAGACCGATAAAGACGTTTTTTAAATAATTGTAAATACTATCTAGGTATTGTTGTAATAAAGATATTATAAAGTCATAATATGCAGAGATATCTTAGGTTATTGTGAGTTTAAAATAATTTTGATAGACCAAACCAAACCAAACCGTAGGTATATAATTAATAATTTTTATTTGTTTACTATATTATTACTATTTACCTAATATTATACGTAATTCTATGTAGTCTATATGAGGTACGATATATAATGACTTACTGTATATTATATTATAAGGCCCCGTTTAACAATTTACAAAGATTTAAATATAACGCACTTTATATATTATAATACTTGTACGATGGTGCGGTGCGCTGCTGCAAAAAGAATCGCTACGTTATTTCTGGACAGTCTACCGCGGGCAAAACATATAATATAATATTATAATATACTTTTATCGAACAAAAGGAATGATGGTATAATAAATATTCTTCACGATCATGTGCCTTATCACACGTAACAGTTTTTGTCGTAAAATATAATATATTTTTCTGCTTTATTTTTGCCGATGTTATCTTATTAGCTGTACAAATTCACATTTTCGGATCTACTGCTTGCATGTACAAACGTTGCCGAGAACAGAACAAGTATACATAAACACACATATATATATTTATGCCATATTATATACTGTATACGAGATTTTTATTTTGATTCTAAATAATCATTTATTACTTTGAAATATTAAATACCTATTAATACAATTTCGTTCGTGTACACATCGTATGTTATAGCTATAGTTGTATACCTAATGTTTTTATGAGTATTTACCGAATTATTATAATAATTCATATTTTTTCATATTTTATGCTGTAACACGTAAATGATTGCAGAACAGTGAAGAGAAATTTAAATTAAAATAATACAATAAAAAACAATAAAAAATAATAAGTACACAACAGAACAGTAAAGACAAATTTTTAACCACACCAGAATAATTCATTAAATTGTATTCTGTCAGTTCGAAGTCTGAAAAAAATGGAACGAGAAATTTAAGTTTTACTGCAATTTCGCCAAATTTATTTATTTGTAACCTAACTAGGCGCAAATAAGTATTTAACGTATTTTAATTTTATTAAGCGCAATCGAGGTTTTAGCATATAGGCGCATATACGATATTTAGGCGCAAACACGGCCCTTCCAATTTTAACAGTTTATAAAGTATTTTAAACCACGGTTATCTTCGGGAACTGCCTATATACTATATAGTATCTACAGGTGCCTCGACTGAAACAGAAAAAACCTCAAAGATAGATGTTATCCTGCATAAATACATATACACAGATAATTCGTTATAACCTAAACATATTAGAAATTATTATTTACACAATATTATGTCTATCAGACGCGGTCCTGAAACTGTGCTCTTATCCGTTTAGACCACTTATTATTTTATGACAATATGTATTATTACTATACACCATGTAACAAGTGGATAGACGACCACTTATGACTTATTATTATATCACTATATAAGGTATACATTTTATGTACACACACAACAATGTACGTAATAACCGTGGAACATTTTAAATTATTTGTTGCATCACAGCATGACTGCGAGATTAGTTCAAATCACAATAAGTGCTTGTGAAATACATTTTTTTTAAATAGGGCGCATAATAGCTATATTATAAAGAATGAATAATAAATATTAAACAGGATAATGGTGTGTATGTAAAATAATTGTAGAAACATACCTACGTACATTGAATATTGATATTTAAATTTTAAACGTGACAATAATTATTGTCGAGTTGAAAAATGTATTTGAGTGGAATACTATCTTTGTTACAAAGTGGGTACCTACCGTAAACCTTTCAAATATGCAGCATCTATTTTTCCATAAACAATATTTTATCTCCAGGGAGCTGTAATGCAATCCGGGAAGCTGTAATGTAATCCGGGAGGCTGTAATGAAAATCGTGATTCTCTCCCCGGTCCTCGATAATACGAAAAAAAAAAACACAATATTTTACCTGACTTATTTTAATAACTCCTTATTTAATTCTGAAAAACTATTTTGCTTAATGCATACCTAGAGTAGTATAGTCTCGGTAGTTACCTATACCCATAAAGTTTTTTTCATAACTATAATTATTTATTATTAACTTTATCCATCAATGGGCTTCAGTACTAATCTGCGAGTATAATACTATATATTATTCTCTAAAAAATGTTCATAATTTTTAAAACTTTAAGCTATCGTAGGCTAATGAACATTATGTTTTTTAAAAAAAATGTGTTCA
>NC_042494.1:144149267-144176274 GCF_005508785.2 Acyrthosiphon pisum
TTTTATAATGAACACATTTTTTTTAAAAAACATAATGTTCATTAGCCTACGATAGCTTAAAGTTTTAATAATTATGAACATTTTTTAGAGAATAATATATAGTATTATACTACCAACAAATATTTCGTGCCTATTGATCTATATGCTAAAGCTTGCTGTGGGTTCGGAAATTTTAATTCGTTATAGGTAATAACTTTTAGATTATGTAATGAATTGACTTAAAATATACAGTTTTATGCTATGTTGACGACTGTTCCTGAATCAGGTTTGTGAAATTGTAAAAGTGACAAAAATTATCTCTTAAAATTTTTTTTAATATTAATTTCCAATAAATAAAATGTATTTCCGATTGGAAGATTATTTGTAACACTTCTTCAACTAGAAAAAAAATACGAATACAAAATTAAAAACCACATCATTATTAAACCAATATAGCCTTGCCGCTCAAAATATAAAAGACAGAGAATAATTAACTTATCTGCATTTTATAAACTTGTAGAATGTTTATTTTTTATTCATACCTCTATGCAGGTTAGTGTTCATGTACAAGTTGATTACTTTTAGGATTCATTCATGTCTTAGTTACCCAACATATATTTAGCTAACTTTAATTAAATCTTTAAAACAAATTTATTTTGCATACATAATAGCCTTACAATAAATAAAAATAATTTAATGTTCAAAATAATATGGAAATTTATTAGCCATCGATGCTGAATAAATTATAATTTCCATGAGATAAAACTTACTTTTTACTAAATATAAAATATGAATACTCTATTTTTTTACCTCTCTCTCTGCCTCTATCTCTGTCTTCCTCTTTCTCTGGTTATAGCGTTAAATAATACTTACAAGCAATAAATACTAAAATATAATATGAGATCACGTTATAACACACGATATATATATATATTATATTATGTAGGTGTATATTGCAAAGCGGCAATAAGCGTCGGTGGTAAATTCTGCTTTACCGAAAAGGGGAAATCGAGAGACTTTAAAACCGTCGTATTCGCACCTCGTTCGTTGCAATTTACTCGGCCGTTATACAACCGTAATGCTCGGATGATGATAAAATATGCGCACGCGGACGACGAGAAAAAAATTAATACCCGCCGGACGCGTTCGCATTGTCGCAGTAATAGCGGCAATAGCCGAGCATTGCGATTTGCGGATATATTATAATAACCCAGAAATATTATATACGGCGCGCAATAACAAAAATCGATTCATATAACGACCGTTATATATATTCACGAAAATTCAAATTTATAATACATAATATAGATGTACAATACTGCCGCAGAACCGTGCAGCACTAGACGTCATGTGATAAAGCTTGGGAATTATTGACAGAATATTAAAAATTTCCATCCCACTGGTCCGTGCATGGTGCATGCATTATGGCTATACGTATATTATCTATAGATAATATATATATATGTATACATATATATATGGGTAGGTACCTCCAAACTGTACAAATCAGAAAATAATATTTGAAAAAATGGTTACGTCTACAACAGATTTCACAAGACGATGGTAAACTATATCTATATATTAAGTAGTGGATTTTAAAATTTTTTCTAGGAGGGATAAGTCCAGTATCCCTGGCCACTGCCCGTATACCTATAATATTATAATATACGATATACGCATATATTTTATGGATAGAAGGAGAGGTTAAATGATACATTAAAATTTAACGGTGCGGATGACAGAAGTATGATTTTTCCAGCAATTAGTTTAGATGCGAGAAACTTTAATTACATATAGCTACATTGCATTTTATATGCTTTCACCAGGGGCGGACTAGGACACATTCGGTCCACGATTTAAAGAAATCGGCTCTATATTATTACAAACTAAACTTTTAGAACTTTATTTTTGACTTTTGGTTACTTACCAATAACAATAATCAACATGCAAGTGATAAATATTTTTAAAATTGAAATGAATAATTTTTACTTAGGTACCTACCTACAAACATAATAATTTAATGAATAATTAATTATTTAAGTAGGTAACTCATACTTCACAGTTCATAGAAAACGTATTTACAACTATTTATTTCGTTGTAGGTACTTAAAACGACCGATCTTAATAATGATTGTATTGGGTCATGGGCAACAGCCATATTTTTTTTTTTTTTACATATTTTCAAGTTGAAAGAAATTTTTTCATATTTTAAAGCAGTCTATTTTTTGAATTACTTCGATATATATAAATTAAATTTTAGATGAATAGTTTAATGTTTATGGGTTTATAATCACGGACATGGATTTTAAAGTTCTATACATTATAATATCATGTATAAATGTGCACTAAAAATTAAGAAAATTACCTAATAATTACAATAATTATAACTGTTAACATGCAAAATAAAAGTCTAAGTTTGAAATTATTTGATGTATGAAACGGATTTTGTACTTGAAAACCATTGCCGGGGACTTTCTAAATAATAATCCATTTTGCATTAAAATGAGGGCCCTATAGTTCAGTATTTAAAATTTGGTTTAGCGGGTCGGATATTGTTGGTCAACTACCAAGATGTTCTAAATAGAAGAGGCCTTAAAAAAGTCGTAAACAATAATTCCTGGTGAATTATCAGTCGGGAAATATAATAATATGACACCGGCCCACCGTGGAATTGCAGAGTAGCATAATGGCTCAGTCCGCCTATGGGTTTCACTAATGTAATTTTCTATATAATTAAAATGTTTTTCTTACAATTTAATAATAATATTCAGACTTCATTTGATAAGTATATTGTAATTGTTTGTGTAATGTTTAGATCGTGTTAATTAAATTAATATAAACGTTTGGTTAATTAAATTTAAATAATTTACGTATCTCAAACATAAAAATAACGATCATAGCCACAGTGTCTACATAGTACGTGGCATGACCAATCAGTCTTTATTGTGATAATTGTATAAACCGTTATATTACAACGGAACCTATCTATTAAATAGAATCGTCAATTTAAATTGAAAATAAAATACTATAATTAACGGTAACAAATAACACTATAAAGCCTTCAATAGAAATCATGTGTGATATTTATTATTTATGATGGTTATATTTAACAACGAGTGTATAAGAAAACTGGTGATGGATAATTTCGATCGGTTATAAATTATAATTTAGGTACTTTCAAAAAGCAAAGTAAGAGTATGAAGTTAAGAAAGCCTTTAAATTAAATGTTATTTACCCTCTCATATGATAAAATGAAGAAAAAAATTACTAGTACTGCTCTATCATATTTTAATATAATATTATATGTTATATGTGGTGTTATTGTGTGTAGGTATATGAGATTTTAATCACTTTCTAATACTAATTATTAGGTATTTGTAAGTGCAAATATATTTGATTTTATTATAAATTGATACATTTAAACTCAATTATATGTTAGAATATTAATTCATAATATGCCGACGTTTATTATAATTATAGGCACTATAGTAGCAATTTTATGTAATTTTATGTGCAATAAATTTACAGACAATTATAATATGATAATAATAAGTAAGTTAACATTTTATGCGAAATAATTATATTTATTGATGCACATAAAAACTCGGTAATTATTTAACTTGTAAAAATGTATCACATCATAATATGGTGGCTTAAAAATAATATTAAGACACGAATAAGAAATAAAAAGATATTTTATTTATAATTATCTATATTATTGATTAGGTAATAAATTATAAAAGTAATCCAATTCATATGGTTTAATCGTTGTAATTTATAAATTTATAATATATTGTAATATTATGGAGTAAGTAAGTACGTTTAATAAAATTGAATAAACAGGATATATAAAATAATTAAAACTGTGTTAACGGTCAAAGTTATAGCATAACATGTTTATTTAGGTTTGTTGAATTTGATTTTAATTGGGATATGTGAGTGGAAAGCGTGTAAATCCTAAATGCTCATTATTTTTAAGTCAAACTATACTATATAATATTATGAATTATGACGATTAATAATTATTATGAATCGAGGTTATCGTTAATCATATTCATTCGTAAACAGATAACGTAGAATGAAGTTGATTGATTGTTATTTTTCAATTATAATTTAATTTCGTGTTCAGAAGTGTACGCTGTAGGTACAGTGTATAATATGTATATATTATGTATATATTAAACTCAAGTTTAAAGTGTCGGCGATAAGAATTATAACTTGATACATGAAAAATATTGTATTTATAATTATTTTGAATATTTGATTTTTTGTAAAGTTACCTCGAGTGGACGCAAAAACCATTCCCAGGGACGACGAACACATCGTAGAGCAGCATATAAACAATAACCAATTATAGCATGTATAGATAAATACAAATCGAAAGAATATCGAAAAATATAGACGACCGTCAATATACCTATAGATGTGAGGACCTACCTGTCCTACCTGTATGGCTATAAATAAAAATAAAATTAAACCAAAACGCATGAAAAAATTACTCCGAATAATGTGTGGGGAAAGAACAAAATCTTTCATATTATAAAAAAAAAACCTTTTAATACATTTTTATTTTATAAAACCTAAAAATTAATTAAACCCATTTACAACGAGATAAAATCAAGTACTTAATTTAAAAGAGACTTTATTATACACATATATATATATATATGTATAGGAGTCACATAACACAGACAAACATAGTATATATTATACATTACTCGCATTCATTTCTGTTAGAAAAATAATCTCCTCAGGAATGAGAAGAATGTATCTAATTCGAGTTATACAACTTTCACGGCACTTTATTTTATATGATATTTTATTTTAAACACTATATTATAGTATACATGCATGTGCACACAATATATATACATAGAATATTAGAATCAGTTATGTACATTGTACAATGGGCCGAAAAAAAGGATAACGCTCGAGAGTAGATAATCTAAAAAACTCGGACATTCTTGATGCGTATAAATATATAGGTAAATATAGAGACGTATTACTATAAATAGAATAATGTAAAATAATAACCTTTACTGTAATATTGTATAAAATATTTTATTAACGTATAATCGTAGGCCGATGCCTATTATAAAATAATAATACATTGTACCTACATTAATGGCTATAGTATTGCAAATACGATTAATTACTGATTGACTACATTATTATGGTATACTCTAATTAAAACAAATCAACGATGTATAATTTTATAATAAATAAACATCAACCTTTTGATGATGTTATTAATAATATAACATGTTATTTTATATTTAAAAATATGTATTCTATTTTACCACGTCCAATCAATTGTATATAATATATTATTAAAAGTTGAATAATATTTGTGCTTATGTGGAATCGAATAAGATGTTATCGCAAAGAACTACGCATACACATCTTATGACTGCTATAATTCTAGTTGGTACCTTGCATATTATAAGGTAATTGATTGATAGGACTATAGAAGTATATGAAAAACCCTGTAAAAATACCTAAAATTACATTTTATTCGAAATACAAATCATAATATTATTATTAAGTTACATAGTTTACACTCTATACCGTGTCGTCCATAATTTAACACGTTGTGTGTAGTCAGTGTTAAAATACCAAATTTTTTATTGGCTGAATGCTGTGGTCATCTTTTAAATATACCATGTTTTCAGGCGTTGTTATCGTAAAATTTGAAAACACTCAACTTTTCGACGTCTGGTTACAGAGGTCAAATGGTTTTCAATTATAACTACTGATAAAATGTTAAAAATTTGAAAGGTTACTCTGGCCAGCTTCTAACCAGGTCTTTAATATGACTATTCTTAGATAATGTGATAATGGAAACAACAAAAAAACATTATGGACAATACGCGGCATACTGACAAGTAAAAAGGCACCCTTAGTTAAAATCGTTACAACTTTTTATAGTGTTTAAAAATACAAGAAACAAAAATCTTAATAAGTAATAAGTACCAACCTACACCTCGATAAAATATATATTAGCAGCAGATACAAAATATAAACTGCCCCTGCACAACATATAGCAGAGAATTTGTAATTGTTCGAAGATGATAATAAATAAAATCACGACGTCGTAAAAGGAGTTTTATGTCCATTATATATCTGCCGTATATAGGTGCCAACAATATAGTTTTATTGGTTTTTTTTACTGTTGTTTTGACACGTTTCAAAAACATACGCGTTTATATAGGTTATAACCGTTTATTATGCATTAAAATCACTAGTGAATAGATGAAATTGTGTTATACGACTGACAGACGACATAAAAACGTGTACATTGTAGGTACGTATAATATACCTAAACGCCTCCTGGAAATCAAACTGTCAACGAAATAATACCACGAAATCCGCGGGATATTATAAAAAATGTGAAAAAAGTTATATAAATTAATATTGTTAAATTACGCTAAAATAATATGACGCACGTATACTTTGTTATATGACGATTAGTTTAACTAAAAACAACAATGATACGTAATTACAAATTAGTATAATGTAAAATGACGACAGTAGTAAAATTGTCTAGAAATATTCATTAAATCGGAGAAAAATAAATCTAGTAAGAAAAGAATTTTAATATTATTACAATCAAAAAACTTTTATAAAATAATCAAACATTCATAAGCCTGTGGACATAATGAAATGTCGGCACACACGTTTTATAATGAGTCTTTAGACTTATTAAAAATTATAACACTTAGGTAGTATTTAAAAATAAAATCAAAAAATAATTTTAAAAATATAAATGATACAATATTTTGCCCATAAAGGTTGAATTAGGTTCTCAATTGAAGTACTAATAGATTCCTATTGGCTATTGCTTATTTTATTTTATTTTTTTATTAAGCTAACTGTCAGTGGTATCTCTGGCCATTGGACGTAACATTACATTGCAAATAAATTTAAAAATTATATAATTACTCAATAACTAATTATAATAACAAATAACGAAAAACAATACATTTAAATATTAAGTATAAGATACAATTTACAATGTATATATTAGGTAAGTTTCTGATAGGAACTAGATGAGCTTAGAAACGTTATTGGGTACAGGGTAGAGTATTTTAAGATTTAACAATGTGTTTATTTATTTATTTTAGGTGATCGGATACTTGGAATTAATATAGTATACATATAATACATATAGTTTAAACAATAACGAACTAAACAAGACACAACGTCTCCTCAAAAGTCAAAAACCTAAGACAGTGGCAAGCCCACGAGGAGAGAATAAAAAACTAAAAGAAAAATATTAAAATATTCACTTCGGTAACGAGATAAGTGTCTCCGAAGAATAATCGTTCGAGAATATCCTCTGGTCCACTACGCCACTATGCGTAAAAACGGACCACTAAATATAATGATAATAATATTATCGTCGACGATCATTGCCGCCGCGTCGTCGTGTCGAGTGAACAATTAATTATTAAACCAGCTGAGGCCATAACAGCAGCGCCAGCTATGGAACTCTGATCCAATCACGCGGGCCCGGCGGTGAGGTCGGTTGACAAGCAGATGGCGTGCGCGCGACTACCGACGGTGCGGCAACGACGAGATCTCTCGGACACCGGAAGACGTTATAAATTGATATTAAATTCGTATTCGACCCGAGCACAATACTTACCATCTTTTGGAAATCGGTAGAATACGTAAATATTATCGAAACGCGTTTTTTTCTAAATAATAATAATATATTTACTATTTCATGCAACGTTTCTGCGTTAATGTAAACTGAGTTGAAAATATTTGTCAAGTTATATATTATTTATACATGATTTATTTACTATCTATATTTATATTTATATATTTTGTTATATACTTATATTTATTTATTTATCTACCTATTCATAATATTTGAAAATAGAATATAATATTACGCATGAGGTACCCAAAGATGTGCATTGCATGCACTAAACAACTGTTTAATAAACGTCTCATACAATATGCTGTAAACCCTGGAAATTGAATACAAGAAAAGAAAAATTAGTTTTTATAAATACAATAAAAAAATAATTAATAAATTATGGCTATGAACATATTTTAAATATGCCCTTATTGTAATATATACATCTAGACGTATAAGTAACCACAAAGGTAATAAAAAAATATATAAGGGTACAATGTTTATAAAAGATTTTCAGCAAACAATATAAATTCTGTCAATCTTGCAGCCGGTAGTAGGTACATACACCGGTGCTTATATATTATATAAGCTGTGCCGCAACTACCGGAGGTGCAGGGGGTGCATTGCACCCCTAGTAGAGAATTTAGAGGGCCCCGAAGGGGCCCTCGATAATTGAAAAATACTTAGAATTATTACATAGAAAATTAGAAACTAATATAGATAATAAAGGGTGTCTATGAATAAAATATATATTATTTTCTGTTGAAACAAACATGTTACCAGTTAAAGCAGAATCAGTAATAATTTATTTTTAATAAACCACCGCGTCACCGCAGTACCGTTGACTATCGAATATCGATTAGGAAATATAGTCGCTTTTGAAAACTATACATATATAATATATTGACATTATATATACGGTCGTAGTGGTCGTACCACTGGCACCGTTTCTTGTTAATCTTATCTTAGCAGTGACTGTTGTATGTCTATTTTTAATATTCTGTCGATCGGGGATATTAGATTGATAAGACTGATTCATAGAATGGTCGGACGCTCGCACACAGAAAAATATAGTGTACGTTGTGCGGTACACATGTCAATTGTTAATAATTATTTTCGTAACTTCCGATTTAACTAGTCAAGTTCTACCTTTAAAGGAGTTTATAAAAAACACTGATATGAAAACAATTAAAGAATTATGTTTATATTTAATAGAAAACGATCTATCATCTTTGTATAGTGAAGTTGTTACATCTTGTATTATATTTTTAAGTTTACCAGTGACTGTTGCAACGGCCGAACGATCATTTTCTAAACTTAAATTGATTAAAAACTATTTAAGAAACTCGACATCTCAAGACCAATAAACCAACATAAGTATCTTAATTATAGAAAGAACTCGCACTGAAGAACTTGATGTAGAAAAATTAATTTTAGACTTTGCCAATCAAAAAAGCAGAAAAAAAAATTTTTAAAGTTTAATATTATAAATATGTAATTTTTTTATAATTTTAAATGTATTTACTATTTTGTATAATAGTGTAGGTAAATAAGCAAATATATGTATTATGTATATTATATAAACATATGAAAAACATAAATATTATATTTTTTTATTATAATTTTAAACGTACCTATATCAACCATTTTTATCTAGTGTAAATTTGTATTTTTTTAGTTAAAAAGAAATTTAAATGGTGATGGATACTTCACGTTTACAAATATATTTTTCATAAAAATATTTCGTAAAATTTTGGAAATTAAGGGGCCCTATTATTTGGTTTGGCACCCCGACCCTAATAACCTTAGTTGCGACACTGGCTGTGCGAGTATGTAAAAAAATAAGTAATAAAAAACTAACTCAAAATAGAATTCCTTATAATAATAATAATATGCACTATAGTAGTGTAATAATATGTTACACACATTTTTATCGAACTCATTTTCCAGGCATAGAAAATATTCAAACATATTTATAATTTCAAACCAAATTTATTTCATCATTTTTTTTCGATACACACTACACACGACGACGTACCTATTCGTATTTCGTTGGTGGCGTAGACGATGTTATTACAACGCAGGTGTACGTGATTTTCCCGGGCTCTGCAGCAGCGAACGCCGAGGAAGAGGGAAAAAAACGCTCTCGCCCGTTTCGTACCGTTTCGAAACGTTCGGTAACGGCACGGCGAGGGCGCGCGCGCACGCCACTCGACAATCGTGCACGGCCATCTTACGGACGCCGCCGACGCGCAGCCCGCGAACCGAACGCGAAGATCGATCGATAAACGATGACCCGGCAAGCGCGTTTTTAACACCAAGTTTGAAATAAAATCCTTTTTTCTATACGTGCTATTGCGTCTTGTAAATACTATAATTTTGCAAATTTGCAATATAAAAAAAAAAACAGCAGTTTTTGCATTATAGTAATATTATTATCGTATCAATATAATATATTACTCGTTTGTATATTTTATGATATATGTACCTATTATACTAATTTTCATGTTCGTTATAAATTAAAATATTCGACAAGACGAATGGTTTTTATTTTCTTATTTACACGAAAAACTGGTACCTACCTATATAATGCGGGATAAATTCAAATACACCGCAATATTAACTGTAAATAATTACATAATTAATTATACATTTCTGAAGATCATATTAGGTATATTCGGTACGTATGTGCATTGTCACTTTTTATTTTACCCATCTACATTTGAATAATGTGCAATTATTATGTTTGACTGGACTGCAACCGTTTAATAACAAGAAGTTATAAAATAGGTACCTAATATATAGAATAATTTACTAAATAAAAAGTTGCTAACGACTACCTAAATATTTCAATTTGATTTTTAGTATTATACTGTTATCTATAGGTATCATTAAAGTGTTAACACCACCGCACTTCTTATCTTATATTTTTATACAATATAATCGTGTAAAATATAAATATACAATTAATATTATACAAAGTATATAATAGAATATTGTTAGGTACATTATGCCGCAGTAATAACATTTACCTTAATGTTTGATTCAAACGAATTAATCTATGTAATATAAACATTATAATATTATAGTTTAACAGTTGCACATATTATAAAATAACATAATTAGCATTGATAGTAATTAATAAAATATTATAACCACAATAATTTCGTAACTATTTAGTAAGTATATAAACTGTTCACTTGTCTGTTGCTGTTTACTGAATCCATCCAAGCTAAACTATTGATTGCGAAGAATAACGTGGTTTACCTACATTTAAACAAACCCATCAGCCCGTCGAACATTTACTTTATTGCTCGTATAAACGCGATTTTATACTACAAAAGAAAATCATACAACAATATAATCCCAACATAAACCGACAGTATAAGACACTATAGCAAGACACTATATTATTATAT
This sequence comes from Acyrthosiphon pisum, assembly GCF_005508785.2. Lineage (NCBI taxonomy): Eukaryota > Metazoa > Arthropoda > Insecta > Hemiptera > Aphididae > Acyrthosiphon > Acyrthosiphon pisum. Next base: position 144,160,314 of record NC_042494.1, read on the forward strand.
AGTTGGTTAATCGTATAGGACAAAGTGTACAAATAAGCAGTTGTATTTTATTATAACATATAATATGTGCTATTCGATTTTATTCGTGTGGAATCAATTTAGTTTTAAGTACAATTAGTTTGCGAACTCTGAAAAAGATTCATATTAAAGAACTACCTATTCATCAAGTTATGTTGTGTCGAATGAATGTGCTGCAATATACCTAGATATTATATCTATATGTATATATTATGAATTATGATACATACCTATGTAGACCATAGTATTATGTGTATAAATTATTTTTTATATAAATATTATCAATGTTATAGCGTTAAGTATTTTCTGGATTATTTAATATTATATATAATTACCTAATATGAAGTTACCTATTTACAATTTCATCACGGTTAATATTGCAGTATTTTATATCACATATAAACAATATTATAATATTATAATAATATGCATTTAGATGTCTATACATAAAGTCCGATTTTTTTATAACGCACATTCCACACACACTTGCACATGATTAATTAGAAACACCTAGAACTGTTGACTAGTCGTTATTTTTGGATTTTATATTTTCGAACCGGGTCGTAAATGACAAATGCACATGATTAACGGTTTCCCGCACACCATCCCCGCGCCAACCTCGCGTTCGCATCAGTCCTACATGTACATGTCGAGGGCCATTAAAATGAAAGAAAATTTTTTAAAAAAATCTAATCAGTCGTAAAAAAAATGAGAATAAAAAATCCCTACTCTCGAACGGGCGCGAGGTGCACGTACACACATATTATATTTTATACGCGCGCATACGTGTACAACAGTCGTCGTGTACTCAAAGGAGCTGGGTGCGTGCCACCAGAGTCGTTAAAAATCTCCGTTTTTTATGGGCACCTGTAAATTATTATCCGCTATGATATCCCGACACACAACACGGCGATTTAACGAAATTTAATGTCTCGCGTACACGTAAATAAATCCATTTGAATATATTTCGAGGTAAATCGTAAAAATGTCGAATGGCGGGGACCCGCCACGTATTACGTTGGTTCGAAAACGCTCGAATATAATTACACGATGATGAACCGCCGAAAAATCTGCGACTAAATAAATCGATACATCCGTAGAATAATAATTAATGCGCAGAATACCTGTACACACACACACGCACTAATGTCTGACACACTACCGCAAGTCCTGTCTATAATAATCACTATAATAATAATAACAATGATAATATTATGTAAGATAATTTTATTCGTGTAGGTACCCACCTATATACCGTGTCTCTTGAAACTTTTAATAATATTATTATGATGTAAATATAGAAACAATTTATTGTATCGTCATTACATATCACTAAATATAACACGATATCATTTACTGTAACTCTCCAATACGCACGTTATACGTATTTTATATTAATAATGTTTCTCATTTTCTGCAGACATAATGTCGCATAAAAATTATTTTACACAAACAACAATAATTATAAGTAGGTACCTATCCATTATTTGTAGGTCAACGCAGTAGACTCATTGAACGCCACGCTATATGTAAACGTACTTTATTTATAGTATACCTATATACATATAGTATAATTTTTTATTACGTCTGTATAATATATGACTTGATAAAAAAAATTAATTACTTTAAACGAGTGATGAAATCGTGTTTGCTAGCATAATTTTATTAACTACATAATATTTAACTGGTGGCGGAAATTAAACAGCTTTAAGTCATGCTGAGCACATATCTACCAGAACGGTTCAGAACTTTATAGTTTCTACATAAATATATTATATATATTGGTATTATTATTTATAAAATGTCAACATGTATATAATATATTATTGTGTAAGCATCTGCTTATGTACAGGATAGGAATTGGAAATATTTTGAGAATGGATTATTGAATTATAACTTGTGTATAAATAACATATATATATATATATATACACCTACGGCTAGAAATAGTATATATTGTACAATACAGACGAGTAAACGACGGACAAATAGACAAATATAATTTATACGGATTATAGACCAGTCAGTGACGGTGCAACTAATCCGTTTTCAGAATGGGGCGAACTCAATATAATGCCACTCAAGTATACCTTCATATTACGTTATTTATATATTTTAAGAAACATCAAGATAACGACTTCCAAGTATCTATATTAAACTCCAACACCTGCAATATGTGCAACAATATGTGTGTGTGGTGATAATAACGGTGCAAAATATAAAAAAAAGAGTTAAAACCAACCATCTCTGACCGTACCTAAAAGACGCACCTATGGGTAACTTTTTTTTAAATAGGTCAAGGGAAGGGGTGAAAGTGTAGAACAAATTCAACAAAGTTTAAAGTGAGCTACTGGGCATACTGGCTGGTTATTAATTAATTTATCCGAAAGCAAATATTAACGCATTCTGCGAAAACTGAGATGAGTTTAAAAGAAGATATTTTATTTTATTATTGCCGCCTGTATTAAAAATGTAAGAATATGTGAATATACCTATGTATGAACGTTTGAAGTATTTTATCATTTAGGTAGGTAGGTACTTTATATTTCAATATAATAACAGCCTATAAAAAAATATTTCATAATGTACAAACATTGACAAAATGTACATATTGAATTAAAATTTAAATGAGGCGTAAACTTTGTACAATCGACATACATTGTTATTTTACTCGTAGTTACAATTTCTATTTCATTTTTTTTTTTTGTATAATAAAACTATAAAAATATACAGGTACAGAGATTTAAGTTATTAGATTGTTAATGTCAATGATATGAATGATTCGTAATCAATAGCACCTATACAGTTTATACCTGCTGCAGCGTAAATAATTTCCAAAATGAATTATTTTTTCAATAAGCTTGTTCGTTCCGTTACTGTTTGTAAAAATTGTTTTGGAAAAAGTGGTTGAATATCACGAAAAATAAATGAATTCAATATCAAACACGTTTCAATTCTATTGTCTCTCCGAAATTATTTATCCGATGCGTCAATCTGATAATTTATTTTATTTGAGTTTATTCGATCAACGGCCCCGTCCGTCGTCGTCTCACGATTTATTTTCGTGTAATACCCAATTTTATAGGTGGAGGTATATTGTATATAATATATTATTATTATATTGGTGAATGGCGGTATTTTGAACTATGATTTTTTTATCGGGATAGAAAAGCACACCGTTGGGATTTTTTCCCCACATCGGACACGGCGCATTTACCACCCGTTATATATACCAACACATTCCTCGGGACTGTCCCCTTGGACATATACCCCAACACCTACACCGCAGTCGATGCGGTTGCTTATAGCCGACAATGTGGCTGGTTACGGGTCGGATGGCGTACAATGTCGATTCGTTATAGGTCCCCGGGACAAATGAAACGCGAAAATAAATGTATACACGCAGAGTATATACATTATTGCAACTATTTTCCACGGTCCCATTTTGTCCGAACGTTTGCCGAGCCGTATCGTCCATAATTTATGCGTGAAGTATCCTGGTAGATACTTTGTAGTGTGTATATATATATATATATTTTGATGAACCCGACCAGAGGTTCTGTGGGTATTGTACGTAATACAATATTATTATAGATATTACACATAAATAGGCACAGTACACAATATACCCAAGTTGTTTGATATTATGTAAATCCGCCTGAAACCAGTTTTTTTTTACTCCGTTGCACTAAATAAACTATATGCCCATACGCCCGTTTAATACCAGTGTTATAATTCTGTACGAGGGTCTTGTAAATTAGAATAGAAGAACTACGGGGTAACCCTTGGCAACGGCAGAGGGAGGTGCTGGATGTAAAAATGCGTGTATAGACGAGACGACAAATATGTGTGCGGTACAAACAAAATTCTCAGTTCGGTTCAATATATGAATACTGAACCCGTTGCGTTATGTATTTAATGTTTAATAAAAAAAATATATATTAGCTACCCATTTTAACATAATAATATATTTTTTAATATTTTTTAATATTTTTTTTTGTATTATTGTTTTAAAATAATGACAGGTAAAATTGAACTGTCCAGAGTGCATAATTTGAAATGCATCCACAACTAACATCATACTTATCATGACGTATACTCGTAGGTACCCAATCCAAAATTATTACGAGTTTTAACTGTTCAAATAATTTTGACTATGTAATGTGTTGCACGAACTTTATATAAATGTATTTAAGCCTGCAAGTTTGTGTTATCTTGGTTGTACTTGAATGTTTTTTTTTTTTAAAAAAAAAACAAACAAACAAACAAACTAACCACTAGATTTATCATACCTGAATAAGTAATATAGCTCTAAAATCGTAAATCATATAGTGAAAAGTAAAATTGTGTATAGCCTACCATGGCTTAAAGTCAGCAGAATTTAGTGAAATCGTAGAATGAATATTTTGTATCCAAACTATGTTAATATATTTTAAATGTGACGAAGAATAAATCTATAGTGAAAATAAAACGACAAACATCACCGCTGTACATAATATGTTATTTATATTATAAGAAAATGGTTGCAAATTGCAATGTAGGTTGGACCTTAGGGTATATGTCGTGAAAAACATTAGAAATCTTGTATACGTCGATTTCAGATACAAAATAATGATAGTGTGAATGTATTAAATTCACCAATACGCTTAACGCAATTTAAATGTTATGTGTACTTATATTAAACAAAAACTATCATTGTTCAGTTATGGAAAAAATATATATTATTTTAACATTTATAGATACCTATAGGTACCTACGTCTTATGGTAATTTAAAATTCAACTAATTCACAAAAGACTTATAAATTATGTTAGGGTATTTGTTATTTTTTTTAAATTCGTTTCAAAACATATAATAATATAATCCAATCAAAATATATATTAGGTGTAAAAAATAGAAATATTATGACATAAAAAAAAATCATCAAATCGTGATTTTATAATATTATATATAGAATTAAAGGAGTTAGGTAATAAACCAACATATAATATATTATTATGATACGTTAGTGTCTTAACAAATTGTGCAATATAATATTAAATTTTAAAATTCCGTCCGAAAAATCAGTTAATATTTAATTTTATTCGATTTTTTGTTCCATCTATTGAACATTTTATTTCACCGAATATGGGATATGGACATTTTTAAACATTCAAATACAATTGATGTAAAATAAAATACTGAATTATCGTCAAAATAAAATAGCATTATAGCACATTTTTACACAACGACATGAGTACATACAACCTCTATATAAAATAACCATAAAAAAATGTATAGTAACTAAACTGACAACTATAACAACTCGACTGTTAAAATTATTGAGTTACTATATGGCTAGAAAATGATTCAGACATTAAAGTTTTTTATTTTATGTGTCAAATATAATATATTAGATAGTTTTACCAACATATTATTATAATAATTATTACTTACCTACCTATTTTTCTTTAGAATATTGCGTAAAAAACGTAGCAACTTAATTTAATCGTGTAGTTTTTTATTCCCTTTTCAATCAAAAGATCTTAAAGTCGTCATGTTTATTATTTGTACATAATTATTTTTATATGAATTTTATACACATAATAAATATTGCAGTTTAAGATCCTAGCGGAATCATAATATTTAAACGTTTGTAAAACATCTATAAAGTTTGAACAATTGGGGAGACTTCAATGAAAATATATACAGTAGGTTCATTCGTAAAGACGGTTTGTCGCGTTCTCAACAATACTGGGGCTATAAAATATTATACGACGGCTCCGGGGAAGGTGTTTAGTGTGTATTTGATATATGTGAAAAAACAAGGGAAAACATATTATATTGCTCATATAATACATAATAGACTGATAGTATAGCATATAAAGGTCCGTTTCAGATTCAGATATAAACGACCACAATGGGGTGTTTAAAAATACATAATAAAATATTACAGCACTGCGTTAACATGACATAATATGACTATAAAACTGTGTAGTTAATAAAAATAAAGCAAAAATATGCTAATTTCCAATATTTTTCCAAGAAAACAGGATTTTCCAAATCACCGATGGATACTATATTTTATTGTACATTTGTGTGTACACAAAGGGTGACAAAATTGTTTTCATCGCATCCCTTCCGACATATACTTTGTATTTTAACAAACTGTGGCCTTTGGCCTTACGGTTAGGTAACGGAATTACAGAAGACCGTAGCTACCTATACTACACACCTATAGAGTATACAGTTTAATATACCATATTATTATCTAAGGCGATAAATAATTCTTGAATAGTCTGATACAAAAATACTAGCTATTACAAATATTGTACATAAACGCATGCCAGTCAAAACGGTTGGTTTTCCGACAACAAATCACGATAGCGACGTACTGTTAATGCTTGATACTATAAGTGTTTGATACTTTAATTATTATTTAAAAATCCGAATTTTGTTCAAACGGTTTCCCGCTGTTCCTAGTCAGTGATGAGTTTGATTAAATTTGTTGTGAAATTGCATGCAAATACTTCAAAACCTAAAAAATTAACCGACCTTTCAATGAGTAAAGATTAGAGATATATACATAATACAATTGTTTAAATAACACTATAGATGGTAAAAATAGATTAAATCAATAACCAAGTTCACTACGGACTTCTTTTTGAAATTATAATGTTCTTGAAAAATGTGGAAAAAGAAATATCAAAAGTTAAATAGACTGAATATCAGTATAGGTATACATAGTATTGATAAGAAGTAATATGCACACCGAGGAATGTACCTACATATTATACAATATATTATATTATAAATAATATATTGTATAATATTATAATGTGTAAATTATTTTCACAAAAGGAAATGTATGTATTTATATAGGACGGGGTGAATTCAAAGATAAAGGAGCAACATACAGGTAATTGAGATTAGTCCGACAATGTATTAGAATGATAATTGACAAGTCAATATTATATACTTGGTAACATAGCTGTTACCTTGCTGAAGTGAACCATTTTATAGTCTCTAGTCATAAATGTAATTATTAAAAATAACAAAACAGTATATCAACATGCTGACCAACACAACACTAAAGAATATACTAACCTATTTAAAAAACATCTATTTGATTTTACCTTAACTGTAGAATCATCTTACGTAAACAATATTATTTTTCGATAATTATAAATCGTATAAACCGGAATGGTCGTTAATTCTATACAACTGATGTATACTGTGCCGTTCTACTATACCAAATTACTCAGCTATAGTGAATGTACTAATTTAAGAGGACACCGAACTCGCTCGTGTTGTCTCCGTCTTACAAACGTACGAGTGTACCTAGATAAAATAAATGAACAAGATAGAAAATTTGTGTCTAGCAAAACCTGCAATTTTCTGTTACTAGCTTAAGTATTATAGTGTAACTATTTTCAAACTTAAGGGTAATAATATTATCCAGCATTTCATAGCAATTTATTGCTATTTTAATTTTCAAATGAGTTTTGACTAAATAAAATATTTCAGTTTTAAAATGCTCATATCTCTTCATTAACTGCTTTAAAATTATTTGAATATCAATAAAAGCCTATAAGAAGCCCTAGATCAAGGGTCTTCAACTTACCGGGCCCGCCTGTTGGTTATTTGAGTTATTTGAGTGTATTTTCCAATACATTTCTAATCATTTCATACATCTCAAAAATAAAATGTGACCCTCTGCCTAAAAGATTGAAGACACTTGTGGCCTATACAAAATTCTTACCAATAGGTTTGATAAAACATTATAATATACTAAAGGTAAACACACACATTCATTGGTTCTGCTGAGGTTCTGTAACCTACCTTAGTATTAATATTATTATAAATTGATCTATCATCAAACTTAAAGGTATAAAAATATTATAAAGATTAAATATAACTGATACAAGCTTAAAATCTAAAGATCTATAGAACTCAATAAAATGTGTTTTTCCACTTAATCGTCTAAGATTAAAACATAAAAGCATGACTTACTGATCCCAAGTCCCAACAATACAGCAGCCGTGATTTTATTTTATTTTTCATTATCTAACGCTCCTAAAAATGTAGTTATCATAAACAATATCACCTAGTTTATTACTATATAACATATTACTATACCTAATTATTCTTATAGTATTGTGTTTTTTATATGCACAGATAAAAGTTTAAAACGTATGAATGAGTAAAGATGAGCAATATATCCATCAACTGAATTGGTTGACCAATAAAAAAAAATATGAATTTACGATAGGTATCATAATATCATATTGTGATCGTATTAGATGATTTAAATGCAATAAAATATGTGTTGGTCAAGTCAAGTAACATAATACGAATATCTGTATCTATCGGTACATGTTGAATGAGGATTTTGAGTTTGTACCGGCTGGCGTGTGCAGACCCCGAAATGTCCATAGTAAATAAAAAACTACAAGATGCAAAATGGAAACAAAAAATAAGGTACAACCAAAGCGGTTTGTATAAACGTTGAAGTCGCAACCCGACCTCAAACGGGCGCCGCGACCGACGACGGCGGCGAGTACATGTAAACGAAAGCCCGTTTTTTCTATGAAATATATACAAAAACAAAAATATGTATAATATAATATAATATAATAATATATAGTTATAACAATATTATTATTATTATTATACTACGTGTCGGAATAATTACGCGCGTAATATTTTCGTCGGCCAGTGCATTAATTTTTTTTTTTTTACGAGCCAAACCGGCCGTAAACGTGATAAATGTCATCGTAAAGTACGAAATGCACACGGCGGCGGTTTAAAGCGAGTCCTGGTCGCAATAATGGTCAACGAACGGCTGTTATAATATTATACACGCACGATGGCAATAATCACGAGAGAATAATAATATAATAATCATGATGACGACGCTGAAGATGATGAAGACGATGATAATAATGATAATCCTAACGGCGCAAAACGACGACAATAACGATGCGGATAAAATAAAGAAAAAAAAGCACATAATATTAATAAAAATAACGTCTATTATGTCGACGGCGGATGTCATCGCGCAGCAGAGGAGAAAATAAAATATAACGTCGTGCGCATACACGTCCACGGCGATGATTGCATTTATACCGAAAGATACCGCGTCGGTCTTAAGCTCCGGTACAGGTGGTACATATAGCTAGGTTTCGTCGACTATTGTGTACCGCAGGTGTATACATTGTAACCTCTAAATACCGGACACCAGTAGTCGCTGAAATTAGGTCGGCTATTTAGCGGGTTCAGATTGTAGAAAGTTTGTAGTTGGTACACGAGAAAATGTCCGGTATCGGGAGTGGTCCGTTAGGGAAGGTTTCACTGTATTTTCTTATTTTCAACTAAGTAAAAATAAATGGTTTAGTTCAAATTTTCAGCGGGGACGGTGATCATAAGACTTGGGAGTTACGTAACTGCACCTATAAGCCGTAGGTATATAAAATATTACACGACTGGACAGAAGACACTTCTCCAACGGTGGCAATTTTTTATTGAAGAAAATCCCTCAGCCGAAAAATTAAACACCAAACCAATATATTATTGTCCCATGTCTGGCTATAGTTCGCAAGCAACGTCAAGTTTCGTACGCAAAAAATATATCGTCACACATCACCATCACGCTAGCATTTGTTGGTTATACTTACGTCACGAGCAATTAATTTACGATCATCAACTTAATAAGATCACAATAATATATAAATTGTTTGCAACGACTGCTTATAATTCAGACGTTTTTCTAAACTGCATTATATTATAAACTTAAACAGTTTCGTATACGACAATGTGGAACTATATAATAATTTTGTAGCAAAATGACAATTTCCAAAGTTTTCTACAAAGATTACGACGTTATACACAATATTTTATTAGTCTAAACTATATGCACAAGCCACAACATTTTCTTATTATTTACTCAGTACATCCAACAACTGTAATATATTACAAATTTACAACTGTATTTATAACTCAGAATAAACTAGAGTGTCGCATTAATTATTTTGATCAGCAAAATAGAATATTATCAATTTGAATATACAATAACTTCTTATTTTATAGAGTATAGATATGTATACTTAGGTATTTATTTTTTACGATATAAAAAATATATAAGTGTAGGTATAGTTATAGCTTTAGGTATAGCTAGACGTATAATTAGTAGTTACAATGTTCTGCCTAATAATATTATAGTGATTTATTATATAGATTTTTTTAGATCAATAAACAATATAAAATTTAAATATTCAAGTAAATGAGTTTAAATATTGGATGTAATGCATTTAAAAACGTTCACACACCTACTAAAATATATGAGATAATATTTTACAGATTCAATATTGCTACCCATCATATCTTAAACTAAATTCAGTTTTCATAATATAATATAATATATTAAAGTTTAAGACTCATAGAAATTGAGTTCTAAAAATGTGAACTTACCTAATAATGTTCAACTTCATATTGTTTCGAATCGAATTTAATGTTTGTAAACTTCTTAACATTTTTTATCTAAAAATAAGGACTTTGCATTTCTTCCTTTAATTTTTAAAACAGTTTATACAAAAAAAATATAAAAAGCAGTTTGGCGTTTGTTGTAATAAATAATAATAATAATAATAATAATATGATTACAATGATATTATGTGGATGTAACTCTGCTGTACAGTAGGGTTATAAGTGGGTCAGTGTATAATGGATTGTATTAAACTTGAATTTAATGATATAATATCATTGTATAAGAAAAACGATTCTGAGCGGAGACGGTTTGTCAGTCTGGATATTTTATATATTATTATTTATTGTTATTATTTATTTTATCATGTAAGTTGAATTAATATTAAAATATTATAATTTTATATTCATTTTTATGGTGATAAACAAAGCGTAAGCAATTAAAATACTATTTTTAGCATTTTTCGTAATTTTTCGGTGGTTTTTCTCGTGGCATTAAATAACTATTGAGAAAATCGAAAAATGACCTCTCTAAAGTACCATTTTGCTCCAATTTGCTAAAAGATAAGGTACTATATGTAGAAATCGAAGCACTCCTTCTGGTAAAAATTTTGTATACAGTATAAAAAAAATAAAAGAAGAAAAAAATAAACACCATTGTAAACCAAAATAATAATAAAAATAATAACAAGAACTATACGTGAGTACATAATTATTAATTGTAATCTTTATGTATAATTCTACTGTACATGTGAATTTGAATGAAATTTGTTATGTGTGCTTTAGTAGATCTTTGAATGTTTAGATTCGCAATTGGACCCATTAAGCCCAACCAGGCTCAAACAGGGATTTTGAGATTTACGTTGGAAATTGTTGTTTATAAATGGTTGTTATTAGTCATAGGAGAAATAATTTGTAGAAATTACTAATTAGTATTTATTTATTGTTTGCGGCCATAAGTTATTTGGACAGAATGCATCAAATTGAATTTTCACACATTGTTTACCAAAGTGGCTGAGTTGCACTTATAGCAGGTGGATTGCCTACTTGATATGTTGTCGCAAATTGTCGGAGTTAGAGGAAAATGACGTGGTGGTGATGAATAAACTAAAAAGTAATAATATTTTTTGTAACCAATGGCAATGTGAATAACAAACACATGATACAACAATGCCACGGAGTAAAATTAACTTTTTTGAATCACCGTGGAGACAGAATACGTGTTTAATCTTATCTTTTTTTATATATAAAGATAATAATAATAATAATAATTAAAATATTTTTTTGTAACCAATAGAAACCATTTAAATAAACAAAAAAAAAAATAAAATAAATGTATTATAATTTTACAACAACTCATTTTCTACGTACGACTTTAAAAATAATAATACAAGTCAACAAACATGCCCGATTAACCAATAGCAACCAATATAATACACTATTATTATTTTAATCTCCAAGAATATTATTATTTAATTTATTTTTTTTTGGACAACCCTTATCATTTAGGGCCAGTTGTACCATCTCTGATTAAAGTTAACCAGAGTTTAATTGGCCGAATTTGCCCGGTTAAATATCTGTTATCAGCTGATTAAGCTTAATCGAAGTTTAACCGTAAACGGTGCAACTGGCTCTTAGGAGTATTATGAAAATATAAAACATAAGATTAAACACGTATTTCGTCTTTACAATGATTCAAAAAAGTTTATTTTACTCCGTGCCATTGTTGAATCCACGTGTTAGGCCATTGCCATTGGTTACAACAAAATATTATTATTATTATTATTTAGTTTATTCATCATCACCACCACGTCATTTTCCTTTAACGCAGTAACTTTCTCAATTTTTTTCTTTCATATTATCCTATTCCTGACAACAAAAAAAGAATTAGCCAAATCGATTCAGCCGTTCTTGAGTTATAAATAGTGTAACTAACACGATTTTCTTTTATATATATATATATATAAATTATAGTATCATATTAAATATATTTTTAATAAAAACATATACCCACCTACCGTTTTTTATTTGTATTATATATTAGGTATACCCATTACCCATATATTATTTGTCTAGATTAACTTTGTGTATGAAGATGAATTTAATTAAGGTTTTTGTCTTGTTTAGTACTTACTTCTTATCTATTTTTTATAAGAAAATAAAAATAATTGAAATATAATACAATTGAAAAACAACATAGTCGGCTTAGTTTTTTAAAATCAAAGTAAATAACATTTTTGTTTAATTGGTAATTAAAAAAAAAATGGTAAGATTAGACATCATACAGTATAATATATCATAATTATAATTATTAATCAATGATATTATAATATTATAGCAAATCATAAAAATTAATAATCTAGTCATCGAATTGATTATAGTTTGTTCAGTAACTAATTAGCAGGACTGTTCATTATATGCATTTAAAAAAAAAGATTATGTATTACTTAAAATATAGGAAAATATGCACTATAAGCCACACAATATCCATTAACATACTCATGCTCATACACTACCTAATAAAGTATAATGTATAATGTATATATTGTGTATATATTACCATACATACCTACATATTATGTATTTATATTCATCGAGAATAAAGTTTTCGACAGCTAGATTAAAAGCATTCAAATTAGTATAAACTATCAAAACATAGGTATGTTGCCTATGCAAACGGCATTAGCAAAATACGACTCGCATGTTAATTATTACAATCACGCTGATTTTTCGGCTAAAATTAAAAACAATAATTAGAACTAACTTGAACGATTTTCATTGAATTTTAATATTTTTTTTTTTTTTGAACTGTTTTAAAAAATACGATCAACAAAGTGGCTATCTTGGAAATTAAAAAACTTATTTGCCTAAAAATTTTTTTAATAATTTTTGAATTTTTGAAAAAAACAAATCGAATATTATGTTATTCAATCAGAATTTCCATACTTATGACTGTAAAGATAACTGCATTTAAATATATTGATTTTCCACGGAGATACTAAGGGTGATACGGGACTTCTGGGACATACTGTATACATAAAACATTTAATTATTTCTGCAGACTTCCTTTAAGTTGCATTTGTGTTAGATTAAGTTATATTAGATATAAGTTAGTTAATATGTACGATATATACGTTAATATTACAATGGGTCTGATCACAATGATTATTTTTTAGTTATTTATATTAACATAATTATTTTTAAATGTTTGGTATATTAATCCCGATGTTTTTTTAAAAAAATAGCACCAAATTATGTAAAAATGTATCATGTAAATGTTTTGTAACCTATTATATTGGGTATTATAATAGTATTAAAATAGTATTTATTGATTTAAATTAAAAATAATAATTAAAGCAGTAGGTACCTATAATACCTACATGTTATTATATTTTATTGGTATTTGTATTCACCGACAAGCGCTATTGAAGAAAATAACAATATACAAATAGTCTATTTTTAGAAATAATATTACAATTATAATCCAAATAGAAATTCTCCAACAAAAGTGCCCTTTATAAGGATAAAAAAAACTTACAAAGCATCAAGTTACGACTACTGTAAAATAGGTAGTTGGGTATGTAGGTAAGTTATCGTTTCAGCAATAGCCGCCGTCACTGCTACTGGGAAAAGTAATAAACTACAAAAATATGAAAAATGAGGTTTTGGCTGAAATATTGTTAGTTACTTAATTTAACTTGGGCAAAAATACAGAAATACAATATCTATAAGTACCTACCTAAAAATTAAATTATAAATATCGTTACAAAAATCGTATATTTCTTAGAGGAAAACGCAGTAAACAACAATTCTTACTGTTAAAAGCAAAAATATGTAAATACACAACGACTACTGCGTTCACGGTTAGAACTCAAAATACTTAAATACTTTTACTGCATGTTCTTCTAGTCATTTTACTACTTTAACAGTTTAATTTATTTTTCAGTATCTACCGATGAAGACAATAATTTCGTTGTAAAGAAGCGATAATTCATAAAACCATATCTAAGTAAATAATTATTAATGATTCATAAATATATTTTTGAATTATTATTTATTTGGTTTACCTACTATATAGGGACTGCCTTTACCTTTTTAAACTGGCAGCACTAAATTAAATTTATAATACTGCTATATTTCATAATATTTATTCACTAGTATTTAATATGTGGGTAATGCCAGAGCTAAAAGCAGTAACTGCTTTAATAATGAGAATAATGTCAAAAATAATTTATTTATTCCCAAATTAACAGTTTATTTTTTTTTAAATTCCTAGCATGCCTTTCCAATTATTTCAATAAAAAAGTATACTTATAATATTTCACTGATATAGAAAAAAGTAAAAACAAAATTAATTTTCCCAAAAATTTAATTTTTCTAGTTACCTACTGATTTTACCAGTAGCAGGGCGGCGGCGATCAGGGTTTGCACACTGTCTGTTTACCTGAGCCAAAATATCGAACATTGTTTGCACATCAACATATATAACAAAATATAAGTACCTACCTATAAAAAATATTGGAAGTTTATAAGTTGTACTTCACATATTATTAAAATAACTTTTAACATAAAATTCTGGTTGAACTTTAAAATTCAATATTTGTTATGATTCACACATTATAAGTATAAAAAATTATAAGTATAAAAAATTAAAATAAATTTATTTATTCAATTAAATTTTAAATAATAGTCATAATTACAGTATATACCTACACATAATATAATGATAATAATTTATGCGAAATGGTCGTGATTAGGAGTCACCGGTACCTATACACTTCAGTTGTTAAATCTTGTAGTAATATATCAATATACATAAGTATATGTAATAACTATTAACTAATAACTAAGAAGTACACATTTTTCAACAGAAATATCTACACAATATTTGAAAATTGAATATTACAAGCGTAAAATTTTAAACTAAAAGTTATTGAAAACAATTTGCACTTTTGGATAAGATCCTATCTTTTCCAGTTGTTTATTGTTAAATATGCTGATGCGCAAATGATAAACGATAATTTGAAGTAAGGTATAATCGAACGATGCGCAACTGTCTTAAAAAATAGGTCAAAATGAACAATAGTGATATGTGCAAACGACGTAATGCTGTATGGCAGTAGCGCAACCAGGATTTATTCAAGGGGGGGTCCAAAAAAATGTATTTAACTACTGTTTTTCTGTCCTTTTCCTGAGTATATACATACATTTCATTTCTTAATAAACACAATTTTCCGAGTTTAAGACCAATAAAAAAAAAAACACAATTATATTATTTACATTTTAGATTCTGAGTGGAAAGATAAATGTATTAATTTTACAATGATGTGTTTTTTTTAAATTTTTAAATTTTTTTTTATGTCTGTCATCACATTTTAAGAAAGTAAAAGTGCTTGAATTTTCTTCAACAGTTTCTTTTCTAATAGGAAAGTTAATCTAGTTGGTACTTTGGGGGGTCAAAAGTAAAAATTCCCAGTAGTTTC